>NC_057801.1:187654928-188022908 GCF_018294505.1 Triticum aestivum
GAACACAAGGACCGTGTCCGGCTCTGCAAGATAACATTCCATATACCACCGTAGAGAGAATAATAATAATCCACGAATCTAATCTGCTGACAATTCTTCGAAAAGTGACATCACGCCACGGTCCGGTTTTTATTCGAACCGTTTTCTACAACCTGTCTCCGCACACATCGCGAGGCGGTTTCTTTGCACGTCTTGTGAAAGCAGAGATCGTGTCCCCTTATCACGAGATCTCCATCAATACGGGTATGGGTAACCCAACCAGCGCCATTAATCGAGGCGCTCGGGAAGATAGGAGATTTCGAGAGGCAAGCGGGGAGGCGCACATTCTATATTGCCTTTATAAAGGGACGGACGTCTCCCATTTTCACCCACGCCTTCTTACTCCTTTGCTCATCCGTTCTCGCACCCTTGAGCTCAAGCGCCCAAGTTCTCACCTTCTCCGTAGGATCGCATCATGTTCGGAGTGGGAGGCAAGTGGATGGCCTCCTCTGTCATGGAGGAGAATATCACCAAGCTTCGGGAGGCCGGATACCTGGCCAAGAGTATCGCGCACAGGCTTCCGACGGAGGGACATATTATCCCCACTCCGAAGTCTCGGGAGAGAGTAGTATTTCTCCCTCATTTCGTCCGCGAATTTCCACTCCACCCATTCGTCCGCGGGCTTATGTACTACTACGGGCTAGATTTTCATGATCTGGCCACGAACTTCGTCCTCAACATCTCGGCGTTCATTGTTGTGTGCGAGGCCTTCCTCCGCATCAAGCCTCACTTCGGCATGTGGTTGAAAATCTTTTGCGTGAAGCCGAAGATCGTGAGCGGCCAACAGGCGGAGTGCGGAGGTGCCATGGTGGGCAAAATGCCCAATGTTACATGGCTCGATGGCTCCTTCGTGGAGACCATAAAGGGGTGGCAATTAGCGCGGTTCTATATCACCGAGAAGCGCGACGCCAACTGGGTGGCGGCCCCCAAATTCAGATCCGGAATCCCCATGCGGCTCACTTCCTGGGAGAAGAAGGGCCTGGCCTGGGGCGAACCCACGGAGCTGACCGGACTTGAGACCTGCATCAGAAGTATGAGGGATAAGAAGATCAAGCTTGTCAAGATGGTCCAGGTCATGCTCATTCGCCGGATTCTCCCGTGTCAAAGACGGGCATTTGATATGTGGGAGTTCGACCCGGCCGAACACTAGATGCTGCTAGAGCTCTTCGACACAATGCACAAACAAATATGGAAGGTGTTGTTCAAGACCGGCGAAGTTCCTCCTCCCATTTCCGAGGACCGGGGGCTCAGCGCAAGCCACCTCGCCAGTCCGGTAAGTCCTCTGGTTATTACAAGATGTTTCCTTCCTAGTATATTCGTGGGAGGATTCTTAGGTCACCATGCTGACCGAACAGGATTGGGTGGAGATGGCGGAGAGGATTAACTGTCTGACTCCATTGCCTGAGGACCCAGTTAGCGCACTCCTAGTGGAGATGCTAGTTCCGGCACCTTACAAGGTGCCGGAGAAAAAGGCCGAAAAGAAGGCTGCAGGGACCCGGAAGGGTCTCCGGTGCGAGGCTGCACCTGACGCCTCGCCAGAAGATGACGAGGCGCACTCCTCCCATGAGGGGGAGGAGAGGAAGAGGAAGGCCGCCTCAACTGAGGGGGCAAAGGGTCCAAGAAGGCCGCCGCGGGGACCAGAAAAGGTCCCCGGCGCAAGGCCGTGATAGAGTCGTCATCCGAAGATGGCGAGGAAGATTCTCCCCCCAAAGACGGGGGAGAACATGAAGAAATGCCTCCTCCCCGTGCTAGGAAGGAGAAGAAAAGGAAGGCCGCCCCGTCGGGGGAGGCCGGGACGCCGAAGAAGGGAAAGGCGCCCCTTCCCGATCACTCCACTACCGTCACTTTCAGCGATGAGGAGTGGCTGCCCAGGGGCAAGCCCCGGGCGAGGTCGTAAGTATCCGCATCCCATAATATTCTCCGTGCGACTTTGACCTCATGGTTTGTAATGACGTCGAACACATTTATGTAGTCCGGCCGGTTCCGATCTCGAGGAGTCCTCTTCGGAGGAGTCTCTGAACGAGTCGGAGATGAATTCGCTCCCGACGGCAACCTCCCCACGACCCGTGGATGACACTGAGGTGTTGTCCCGGAGGATGCCAGAGCAGGAGGCGATGGTTCCGGAGACGCCCCAAGGAAAAATCTCGGGCGCCGGACACATGGGGGATGAGACCCCATGGATTTTGCTGACGGGAGCCACAGCAAGTCTGGCTCCTAGCCGGTTACTGCGCCGGAGCCTACAAAGGTTCCGGATTCTGGTAAGCAGTCCCTCACGAAGGAGGGCGAGCCGGCCGTGCTGATGACCTCCGCCCAGCCGGAGGCATCGGATAATTTGTTGGAAGTGCTTCGAGGCGCTTCCGTCGAGGATGAACACCGTATGCTTATGGGTACGGTGATTGAGAAGGTTCGGTCCGCCAAGAGCGGGTCGACCGAATCCTGCACCAGCCTGCTAACAGGCTTTGAGGTAAAGAAAGTGTGAGGAAATATCACCTGATAGACATTAGCCCCTGATGCTCTGGTTGGTGTTCGGAAAGAAAAGCCAAACGGAGGGTTAAATAAAAAACCACAGGAAGCTAATAGTATTTGTCTGTATGAATCAAATAGACACTGCTGCTGACCGCCGTTGTGCGCACGGCTGAGGTTGCCAGACTCAAGCGCGAACTAGGGCAGGCCGAAGAAGAGCTCGGCCTCGTGAAGAAGCATCTCGAGGCGAACAAAGGTAAGAGAGACCCCGTCCATATGTCGTATAGAGGATAAAAAGTTGAAGATGCTAATAAAAAGCATCATGGCTTTTAATAGGGACCGCGACCGAAGTGGCGGCCCTAAAGGAAGCGTTGTCCGCGGCCAAAGCCAAGGCGGATACAGAGCGCACCGAGCGAGAGAAGCAAGATGCTCGGGTGGGAGAGGTACAGCAGGAGCTCCAGGAGCTCGGCAAGAAGTTTGGCTCCCTGGAGCATGACTACAAGATGCAAGCGTCTGAGCTTGCAAAGGCCCTCCAGAGCGCGGTCGACACCAAGGCCGAAGCCCAAAAGGCCCTCCAGGGAATCCAGGCGGCCAAGAAGATAGCGAAGGGTAAGTCATTCTTTATGCAAAGCAAGCGTGTGGAGGAGTCATTTCTTTTACTTACACGAATCCGGAGCTCTCCAGGGGCATTCGCAGATCTGTCACGCAGCATTTCGGATGCCGCTGAGTTCTATCGCGTTGAAGAGGGGAGCTCTATAGAGAAGCTGTTCTGGTCCCAATATACTGGGGCCGAACACCCGATGCCTCTAAGTGAGCAACTGAAGCAGCTGGTCGAAATCCACAATGCGGCCGAACAGGCCATGGGGGACCTCATAGTCCGGATGTGGCCTGACGAGCCCCTGCCCGGCACCTACTTTGGAGTGGTGAAGCGGATGGTGCATGCCTATCCACGGCTAGAAGTTATCAAGCAGTCCGTATGTATTGAGGGTGCCCGACGGGCCTTTGCTCGCGCGAAGATGCATTGGGGCAAACTGGATGCTGAGAAGCTTGTGAAGGATGGACCCCCGAAGGGCAAGGAGCACCGCTATCCCGGAATGTATTATGATGGCGTTATGAAAGGCGCTCGGCTTGTGGCGAGTGAATGTCCTAAGAACATTATTTTCGAGTAAATGTACTCATGTCGTCTGTGTAATATGAGAACACGTTTGATTGCGCTATATAACGCTTTGTTTGATTTAAAATATTACCTTCTCTGCGGCCGTTTATCAAAATCTGAAAGTAGGCCAGTCGTCGGCTTCCGCCCCCTCGTAACTAGTATTGGGGTGTTCGTGGAAAACCTAAACACTCCTTTTCCAAATTCTTGGTCCTTTAAGGAGGTGTTTAGCGCAATGAACCAGACAATCGGACTATTCGGCTTTATAACTCTCACTTGGCCATAGAAGTCTATGATTTTAAATTTCGGTGAAGCCCCTAGTATTTGGAAAGCCGAACAGGGGCGTTATACACGCCTAAATCGGGCAAGGCCGATTCCTTGCCTTAAGCGGAAAAACTCTTTAGGGATTTTAGTACCTCGCGAACAGCGACCAACTCTCGTCGCATCATGACGGTCAGTTTTCGGCTTTCTCTACTGAGGTGCTCATCCGAAAGAACCGGGACACAATCACAGTAGTTCTCCCTGTGCTACCTTAGCCGATATAACGGAACGTAAGGTACCAAAACAAGGGAGCCGGGCTAACCCAACTATTGACCCAAGACATGATTCGGAGCTGATGCATATAATGCTATAAGTTCGGGGTGCCGCACTGTTGAAAGTGTTCAGACTTTTCTTGCCATTTTATGGGGCTCGATAAGAAGCCCTGGCAAACTGATCGTACCAAAATGTACGGATGCAATATCGAATAAATATTCAACAGTAAATATGAGGATAGTAATAAGAAGCTGACACTATGTACTACTTCCAATTTATTTGGACAATACAGCAAAGCGTAGGTGTACCATTAATGCATTAAGCAGAAAAAGGACTATTTGACATATCCTATCCAAGGGCAGGCTACATGCGGGTATGTAAGAGCAGGTATAACTATCATTGAAGAAGACCACCTGAGTATTCCCCTGTGTGCGAAGCCTCTTGTCTCCTTGGTGTTCCCTCTGTAATGAGTCCGGTTATCCGATCTCTCTGGAGGGGCTGCCCGAAAGTGGGGTCCTGAAAAAAGATAAAACAGTATGCGGTCTTCCAGGCGGCTGACCCGCACTCTGGCCGCATCGTCGTCTCGCCTCCACCTATGCCCATGGTATTTTTAGCGCGTAGTTGTGTACGCGTGGCACAAACGCCGCTTGAATGGGGCTGGGGTGGAGGCCGGATTGCTAATCAAGCTCCTGGCGTGCCTGACTATCCTGTTGCGGGGTACTCCGGACTCGCTTGATGGTGTTCGGGGATGGCGTTGCCGAATTGGCTGTTTGTCGGAGGAGGCTGCTTTGTACTTCTATCACGAGGGCTGCAGTATGTTCTTCCATACAGAGGGAGCTGTCTGTGTTTCCATTGACTATTATGACCCCGCGAGGTCCTGGCATCTTGAGCTTGAGGTATGCATAGTGTGGTACCGCATTGAAACGAGCGAACGCAGTTCGTCCAAGCAGTGCATGATAGCCACTACGGAAAGGGACTATACCGAAGATCAACTCCTCGCTTCAGAAGTTATCCAGAGACCCGAAGACCACTTCCAGTGTTATTGAGCCCGTGCAGCGGGCCTCTACCCCTGGAATTACACCTTTGAAGGTGGTTTTGGTGGGTTTGATCCGTGACGGATTGATGCCCATTTTGCGCACTGTGTCCTGATAAAGCAGGTTCAGGCTGCTGCCACCGTCCATGAGGACTCGTGTGAGGTGTAATCCGTTGATGATTGGGTCAAGGCCCAATGCGGCTGAGCCGCCATGACGGATGCTGGTGGGATGGTCCCTATGATCAAAAGTGATTGGGCAGGATGACCATGGGTTGAATTTTGGGGCGACGGGCTCCATCGCATAGACGTCCCTAAGTGCATGCTTTCGCTCCCGTTTGGGGATGTGAGTGGCATAGATCATGCTCACCATTTTAACCTGGGGGGAAATTTCTTCTGTCCTCCAGTGTTCGGATGCCGGGGCTCCTCGTCGTCATCGCTGTGCAGCCCCTTGTCCTTGTTCTCGGCATTTATCTTGCCGGCCTGTTTGAACACCCAGCAATCTCTGTTAGTGTGATTGGCTGGTTTATCGGGGGTGCCATGAATCTGGCACGAGCGGTCGAGTATGCGGTCCAGACTGGATGATCCCAGGTTGTTTCTTTTGAATGGCTTCTTCCGCTGACCAGATTTGGAGTTGCTGAATCCGGCATTGACTGCCGTATCCTCAGCATTGTCGCCATTGTTCCGACGTTTGTGTCTGTTGCGCCGTGGCTTTCCATTACTGTCACGAATATCTGAAGTGCCAGGGTTTCCTGGCGCGGTGTTGCTGCGAGCCAAGCAACTGTCCTTGCCCACGCAAAAGTGGGTCATTAGTGTCGTGAGTGCCGCCATGGTCTTCGGTTTTTCTTGGCCGAGGTGTCGGGCAAGCCACTCGTCACGGATATTATGCTTAAAGGCCGCCAGGGCCTCGATGTCCGGATAGTCGACAATTTGGTTCTTTTTAGTTAGGAACCGAGTCCAGAATTTCCTGGCTGACTCTCTTGGCTGTTGGGTAATGTGACTTAAGTCATCAGCATCCGGTGGTCGCACATAGGTGCCTTGGAAGTTATCGAGGAATGCATCTTCAAAATTTTCCCAACTGCCAATGGAGTTTGCTGGCAGGCTATTCAGCTAGTGTCTGGCTGGCCCTTTAAGCTTGAGTGGGAGATACTTGATGGCATGTAGGTCATCACCGCGGGCCATGTGAATGTGGAGAAGAAAATCCTCGATCCACACCGCGGGGTCTGTTTTGCCATCGTATGACTCGATGTTAACGGGTTTAAACCCTTCTGGGAATTCATGTTCCATTACTTCATCAGTGAAGCAGAGGGGGTGTGCGGCACCTTTGTGTCGGGCTATGTCACGGTGTATTCCGATTGGGTCTGGTCTGTAATGTCTGGCCCGGCCAGATGTATCATTATTGTATCCGGCGTGACGATCGGTGGCATGAGCTGTGGCGCGCCCTCGTGATCCATAGATCGATCTTGGTTGTCCTGCGTTGTTTTCCAATATGTCTCGCAGGTCCTGCATATTGCCCCGGGCTATAGTGAACCGGTGTGGGGGTGCGGGCTAGTGTCCGGCTTGATAGCCTGTTTTATCCCGGCCACGAGGTGGCCGGTCAGCCTCATCTTGTGCGGCAAGTTCAGGCTCTTTGGCCTCTTCTTCTAGCGGTTTATGCTTTGGGTATCCCCTGCTCGGGGGCTCGAGTCCGTATTCCTTGGCCGCCAGGACTTCGGTCCATCTGTCTGCGAGCAGGTCTTGGTCAGCTTGGAGCTCCTGCTTCTTCTTCTTCAGGCTTCTTGGAGTGGCTATAAGCCTGCACTTGAAGTGCTCCTGCTCTATGGGATCCTCTGGTACACTGAATTCGTCATCATCGAGGCTCACCTCGTCTTCGGAGGGAGACATATAGTTATCGTCCTACAAGTACCCGTCTATCGCCTATTCGTCTGGGCTAGCCGGCCCGTGTTCCTGTTCGGCTTGCTCGAAGGTGGGTTGATCAGGATCGTATTCCTCTTTCGCACCATCTAGATTTTCTCCAGTGCCGGTATTGTTGTGGCAAGGCTTGGAGCGGCGCTGATGACGCCCGTGTTTTGCTTTGTTCCCCAAGGGGTTATCTTCCGTTGCCTCATTGCCATTGGTTTCTTTGGGAGTATCCACCATGTATATATCATATGAAGAGGTGGCAGTCCAGCGCCCTGTGGGCGGTGGTTCCTGTTCTTCTCCTGCATCATCGTCTATACCGTGGATGTCTTCGAAGTCGAAGTTAAGCACGTCGGTCAAGTCATCAACCGTGGCTATTAAGTGGGTGGTGGGTGGGAAACGAATTTCTTCGTCGCCAGCTTCCCACTCGAGCCGGACATAGTTCGGCCAGGAGTCTCTTTACAGGGAGAGAGACCTTAAAGAATCTAGCATGTCTCCGAAGGGTGAGTGCTGAAAGATATCCGCGGCGGTGAACTCCATGATTGGAGCCCAGTTAGATTCAATGGGCACAGGTGCGCGCGGTCCAGAACACATGGATGAAGATGAGTCCGGGGGTCCGAAGACATAGATCCCTTTAGGAGTGGAGTCTGTGTTCGGCTCCAATGCCGAGGAGTGTGTGGCCTCCGGGGCGGGGTCCATCCACCCGTCCTTGGAAGGCACGACCTGCTCTGGAACGAGGTCCGGAGCTATAGCAGGTGCGATGTTCCGAATACTGTCCGACTGCCGATCTAGGTCATGCACGTCGTGATTGCTCGGCGCTCCTGACACGGGCCCGAATCCGTCGAAGATCAAGTCTCCGCGGATGTTGGCGGTGTAGTTTAGGTTTCCAAACCCGACCTGATGGCCAGGGGTGTAGCTATCGATCTGCTCCAGATGGCCAAGCAAAATGGCCCGCAGTGCGAAGCCGCCGAACACGAAGATCTGTCCGGGGAGAAAGGTCACACCCAGGACAGCATGGTTGAAGGTTGGGGAAGCCATCTAGCTTTGCAGCGACGACACAGAGGAACTCTCAATGAAAGCACCAATGTCGGTGTCAAAACTGGCGGATCTCGGGTAGGGGGTCCCGAACTGTGCGTCTAAGGCTGATGGTAACAGGAGGCTGGGGACACGATGTTTACCCAGGTTTGGGCCCTCTCGATGGAGGTAATACCCTACTTCCTACTTGATTGATCTTGATGATATGAGTATTACAAGAGTTGATCTACCACGAGATCAGAGAGGCTAAACCCTTAAAGCTAGCATATGGTATGATTGTTGTTCTGTCCTACGGACTAAACCCTCTAGTTTATATAGACACCGGAGGGGGCTAGGGTTACACAGAGTCGGTTTACAGAGAAGGGGATCTATATCCGGATCGCCAAGCTTGCCTTCCACGCCAAAGAGAGTCCCACCCGGACACGGGACAAAGTCTTCTATCTTGTATCTTCATAGTCCAACAGTCCGGCCAAAGTATATAGTCCGGCTGTCCGGATACCCCCTTATCCAGGACTCCCTCAATGCCCTTGTAGACTGTAAGTAGAAGCGTTTCACAACGTGGTTGATGTAGTCGAACTTCTTCACGCTTCAACCGATCAGGCACCGAACGCACGACACCTCCGTGTTCTGCACACGTTCAACTTGGTGACGTCCCTCGCCTTCTTGATCCGGCAAGATGTTGAGGTAGTAGATGAGTTCCGTCAGCATGATGACATGGTGACGGTGATTCTGAAGTGATCTCCGCAGGGCTTCGGCTAAGCACTACGAAAATATGACCGGGGGTGTAAACGGTGCAGGGGGGCACCGCACACGGCTAGGCAATTGTCTGGTGTGTGCTAGGCGCCCCCTCCAACATATATATAGGTGGGAGGGAGGGAGGAGCAGCCATAGGAGGCGCCAAATCCTACTTTTTTGGACTGGAACGCCTTGCATTCCAAAATCACCGTGGACCAGCCAAATCGGCGGTCACTGCATCAGTTACAACTCTAGGGAGGTTTATCGATTACGCTTGGTGGTCAGCATTGTCATCCCGCTTACCGATAGCCGCCAGTTCATGGATAGGAGCATTATACAAATGTGGGCAAAATGATATAGACCACTCGATGAAACATAGCTAGAGGAGGAACTTGATCTCGCGGAATAGGGTTCCCAGCGGGGAGCGGTCCAAGACTGATGTTGTTACTTCCTGCTGGAGCCCAATGCAGTCTGTCTCAAAGATGACTTGCCCCATACCATGCTCCTTGGCCATCTTCATCGCATACATCAATGTGTGTGGCTTCCGCATGTAGGGCTTCACTCATATTAGTGAGGTTCCCCGCCGCAGCAAAAAGGACCTCACCCGTATCATCTCGGGCAATGCAGCCCCACCCCGCCCGCCGTGAACTGAGGTCGAAAAACCCACCCATGTTTATCTTGACGACGTCCATGGACGGGAGAGCCCAGGTTGGTTTCGGCTTTGTTCTGCTACTTCCCTATTCTGCAAAGAAGAGTCGCCATTCTGCAATGTGTTTGGCAAACATGAAGCTGAAATCCTTGGTCGTAGCTCTTTGTGCCTGGTGATTTGCCTTGTTTCGCTCCGTCCACCATAGCCAAAGGAGGCAAATAGTATGCAATTTCTCATCTTCCGGTAGGGATATAATGATGCTTAGTGGTTGATGCGACGACTGTCACATGAGTAACTTCTCACGAGTCTCCTCCAAACCACATGCGCGCCACATCTTCCGCACTTCCTTACACCGCAAGAAGAGATGGCCTCTGTCTTCCTGTAGCCGGTGGCAGACCACACAGTCGGTCACGAGCTGAACCCAGATGTGCTCTGTATTCCTCAACAGAGGTTGGTTGTTATGGGACAGCTGCCATAGAAAATGGTGGATCCTTCCTGGGCAACGTACCTTCCACAGTTTCTGCCACATCGCCCTGTCCTCCTCCTCTCCTGATGAGTTTTCCCCATGTTGACGAGTGCGTTGTTTTTGGAGCATGTCAGTGTGGAACCTATAGGCTGACCGGACAGAGAAGAATCCCTTGCTGGCAAAATGCCATGCAACAAAGTCCTCATGGTGCTCGAAGATTGGAATCTTCCAAATCACTCCGGCATCTATTACACTGAATGTTTGTTGCACCAGCTGTACATCCTAATTTTAAGTGAGCGGGTCAATAAGTTCAGATACCTTGGTAAGCAAGGTGGCTCCTCGAGGGGTTCTAGGGAACCGGACTTGCCCCGCAGGTAGCCAAGGATCATGCCATATGCTTATGTGTTGTCCGTCCCCAACTCTCCAGACCATGCCCTCCTTCACCACTTGTATACCTTGCAGAATGCTGCACCACACATAGCTTATGCCCGGGCTCGGAGCCGCCGCTAGCAGATCACCACTTGGATAGTATTTGGCGCATAGGACACGGGCACAGAGGGAGTCCGGTGCTTGCAGCAGGTGCCAGACCTGACGCGCAAGCATGGTGATGTTGAAAGAGTGGAGATCTCTGAAACCCAAACCGCCTTGCTCTTTTGGTAGTGTCATCCTATCCCAGCTGACCCAGTGGTGCTTGTGCTCGTCATCTTGGTTTGCCCACCAGAAATCACATGTAATGGTACAAATTTCGACGCAGAGACCCTTCGTCGGGTCAAAACAGGCCATAGCATAGGTAGGGATAGCTTGAGCCACCATTTCAATTAAGATCTCTTTGCCTTTCTTTGATAACAACTAAATCTTGTATCCTTGCAGCAACTCCCATATTTTGGCCAGGATATATTCAAAGCACACCTGGCGTGATCTACCCACATAGCTTGGTAGAACCAAGTACTTCCCTTGGAGGCCCTTGCCGCGCAGCCCTAGCGCATGAAGCATGGATTGTTTCTTCTAGTGTCGTGTATTTCTGCTAAATTGGATGGCAGATTTTTCCCTGTGAGTCGTTCGGCCCGAACCACTTTCATATATCTCCAGTACCTCATTAACCGTGGCCATACTTTCCTTTGAAGCCTCCAAAAGCAACAACGAGTCGTCAGAAGAGGAGATGTGTTACCGCTGGGGCCGTTGGGGCAATCCTTATACCCTTGATTAGGCCACAACCTCCGCATGATTGATCAAGGCAGAGAGGCCTTCCGCACAGATCAAGAACAAGTAAGGGGATGTTTGGTCCCCCTGTCTCAAGCCACGTCCAGGTACCACTGTGTCCGTGCACCAATCATTAATCTTGAATCGTAAGCGAACTGTACTCATTCACTTCATGATCAACGCCACAAAACCCGGTGGAAAACCTAACTGGTGCATGATTTTATCCATGAACGACCATTCCACTCTATCATATGCCTTGCTCATATCAAGCCTTAAAGCTACAAAATGTGTGGAACCCGTCCTGTTCCGCTTCAGGTAGTGGGTCATCTCATATGCCAAGATTGTGTTATTTGAGATGAGCCTGCCCGGAACAAAGGTACTCTGGTTAGGGGATATTATCTCGCTCAAGATGCTCTTCAACCGATTGGCAAGCACTTCAGACACAAGCTTATACACTATGTTACATAGGCTAATCGGGCGTAAATCCTTCAATCTCTTTGCGTTTTGAACCTTCAGGATCAACACCACAAGTGTGTTGTTCCATCCCTCTGGTATACTGCCGCCTTGTAACACCATTACAAAAAAATACACTTCCGTGATGATATGTGTTTGTCACACTAGGTTGAGTGTTTTTTCATGCATGTACATCCATGACGATTTTATGATAGAATCAAGATAGTCATACATGTGTTGTCGTAGAAGTGTTCCATGACATTACCAAAATTATCATCACAGAAGTGTCCACTTCCATGATGATAAATCGCGCGTCACAGAAGTGCTTTCGTCAAGGGTGACCTACACGTGGCATCCACCGTAACGGAACGCCGTTAAGCTATCGGGTCCGGTTTTGGATTTGATAACCCGTTAACAGCCCCGACCAATGGGGATTTTCCACATGTAAAATCATCATTGGCTGGAGGAAACACGTGTCAGCTCACCGTTGGGACAGATGTCATCCACTCATTGGACAGAAGGCGCCTATGATACGTCGACACGTGGCACGGCCCAACAGATGCCCATTCCTGTGAAAAGGCCAGCCTGTTTGACTTGGTCAAAAGGTGGCGGGCCGGCCTATGGAAAGCCTGTTAACGGCATGATCGCATATAGCCCATTTATAGCCCGTTAACCCAGGGCCCGTTACGACCTATCCGAATTAGGCCCAGTAGCATCATCTGGGCCGTCCAATATGATTCCAGCCCATTTTAACTTCTAGCCCAAGTATGGCCCATGATGTCTTTCGGCCCATATGAGGCCCTTTGAAACTCTTGGCCCATTAACGGCCCATGGTGAAACTGGCCCGTAATGAATAGTGTATCGCTTCATACCCATTAACGACCCATGGCGAAACTGTCCCGTAATGAACAGTGTATCACTTTAAACCCATTGACGGCCCGTTATTCCGTTGGGCAGTTTCCAGCCCATTGATGACCCACAAGTGTAGGGGATCTATCATAGTCCTTTCAATAAGTAAGAGTGTCGAACTCAACGAGGAGTAGAAGGAATCGATAAGCGGTTTTCAGTAAGGTTTTCTCTGCAAGCACTGAAATTGTAAGTAATAAATAGTTTTGTGATAAGATAAATTGTAACGAGTAAAAATCAATAAAAGTAAATAAGGTGCAGCAAGGTGGTCCAATCCTTTTTGTTGCAAAGGATAAGCCTGGACAATTTCTTATAATGAGAAAAGCACTCCCGAGGACACATGGGAATTATCGTCAAGCTAGTTTCATCATGTTCATATGATTCACGTTCGGTACTTTGATAATTTGATATGTGGGTGGACCGGTGCTTGGGTACTGCCCTTACATGGACAAACATCCCACTTATGATTAACCCCTATTGCAAGCATCTGCAACTACAACAAAAGTATTAAGGTAAACCTAACCACATCATTAAACATATGGATCCAAATCAGCCCCTAACGAAGCAACGCATAAACTAGGGTTTAAGCTTCTGTCACTCTAGCAACCCATCATCTACTTATTACCTCCCAATGCCTTCCTCTAGGCCCAATGATGGTGAAGTGTCATGTTGTCGATGTTCACATAACACCTCTAGAGGAAAGACAACATACATCTCATCAAAATATCGAACAAATACCAAATTCACATGACTACTAATAGCAAGACTTCACCCATGTCCTCAGGAACAAATGTAATTACTCACAAAGCATATTCATGTTCATAATCAGAGGTGTAATAATATGCATTAAGGATCTGAACATATGATCTTCCACCAAGTAAACCAATAAGTATCAACTACAAGGAGTAATCAACACTACTAGCAACGCACAAGTACCAATTTGTGGTTTTGGATACAAGATTGGATACAAGAGATGAACTAGGGTTTGAGAGGAGATGGTGTTGGTGAAGATGTTGATGGAGATTGACCCTCTCCCGGTGGGAGGATCGTTGGTGATGACGATGGTGATGATTTCCCCCTCCTGGAGGGAAGTATCCCCGGTAGAACAGCTCTGCCAGAGCTCTAGATTGGTTCCGCCTCGTGGCGGCGGAGTTTCGTCCCGTAAGCTTGCCCACAATTTTTTTCCAGGATACTTCATATAGCAGAAGATGGACATCGGGGGGGGCCACCAGGAGGCCAAGAGACAGGGGGGCGCGCCTAGTAGGGGTGGGCGCGCCCCCCATCTCCTGGATAGGGTGTGGGACCCCTGAGGTATTTCTTCCGCTCAATATTTCTTATTAAATCCAAAAATAGGCTTCGTGGAGTTTCAGGTCTTTTGGAGAAGTGCAGAATAGGTTTCCAATGTTTGCTCCTTTTCCAGCCAGAATTCCAGCTGCCAGCATTCCCCCTCTTCATGGTAAAACTTATAAAATAAGAGAGAATTGCCATAAGTATTGATATATAATGTGTAATAACAGCCCATAATGCAATAAATATTGATATGAAAGCATGATGCAAAATGGATGTATCAACTCACCCAAGCTTAGACCTCGCTTGTCCTCAAGCGGAAGCCGAAATCGAAAAATATGTCCACATGTTTAGAGATAGAGGTGCCGATAAAAATAAAATACGGACATGAGGGCATCATGATCATTCTTATAACAGCAACATATATAGATTTTGTCATATGAATTCTTATGCTCCCGTAACAATCAATTCACAATGTCAAGTATGGTTTAGAAACTTCATTGAAAACTAACAAAGAATAATCTTAGTCATTGAAGCAATTGCAATTTATCGTAACAACACAAAGAGTCAAGAATAGAGCTTTTCAGCAAGTCCACATACTCAACTATCATATAATCTTCTACAATTGCTAACACTCACGCAATACTTGTGGTTATGGAGTTTCAGCCGAACACTAAGAAAGATAGGGGCTTATTGTGTTGCCTCCCAATGTATTCACCTTTAGGAGATGTCAACAATAATAATCCATGCTAACGAACATCCAATTGGATATATATATCATGATCTTTCAAACACGAGGAGCTTGCCAAAGGATAAAATGAAAAAGGGGAAAGGTGAAGATCACCTTGACTCAAGTATAAAGTAAAAACATAAAGTAGGAGCATAAAGTAAAAGATAGGCCCTTCGTAGAGGGAAGCAGAGGTTGTCATGCGCTTTTAGGGTTGGATACACAAAATCTTAGTATGAAAGAACGTCACTTTATATTGCCACTTGTGTAGGGACCTTTATTATGCAGTCCGTCGCTTTTATTGCTTCCATAACAAGATCATATAAAGCTTATTTCTCCACACTAATAAGTCATGCATATTTAGAGAGCAATTTTTATTGCTTGCACCGATGACAACTTACTTGAAGGATCTTACTCAATCCATAGGTAGATATGGTGGGCTCTCATGGCAAAACTGGGTTTAAGGATATTTGGAAGCACAAGTAGTATCTCTACTTGGTGCTAGGAATTTAGCTAGCGTGAGGGGGAAAGGCAAGCTCAACATGTTTGGAAGGTCAATGACAACATACTTTAACTAAGATGTGAGAAAACATAAACCATTACGTTGTCTTCCTTGTCCAACGTCAACTCTTTTAGCATGTCATACTTAATGAGTGCTCACAATCATAAAAGATGTCCAACATAGTATATTTATATGTGAACCTCTCTTTCCTTATCACTTTCTATTAATTGCAATGATGACTAAAACCATGTTTATCAACTCTCAACAACTTTTAAGCCTCATACTTTCTATGTGTGTGAAGTCATCACTAACCAAAAGATCAATATGAACTCTTTTATTATTTTTACTCTTTCAAGATCATAGCAAGATAGCAAAGCCCTTGACTCAACACTAATCTTTATTATAGATACTCACGGACTCGATTACATAAAGAGATCACAAAGCAAAACTAGAAACTACTTGATATCCAAACTTCAATCTACTAGATCAAGATACTACTAAAAAGGATCGAACTAAATAAAGTGGTAAAAATAGGAGTGTGATGGTGATACGATACCGGGGCACCTCCCCCAAGCTTGGCAGTTGCCAAGGGGAGTGCCCATACCCATGTGATTATGTCCTCGGAGGTGACGGAGGTGGTGATGATGATGGATAATCACACATCAAGCGTAAAAGCTCCTCCAACTTGCGGATAATGCCCCTGAGTCCGGCGATATGATCCTTCAACAAGATATTCTCCTGTGTGAGATACTTATTCTGTATGCGAGCTAACTCAATCATCTTGAAAGCTTCAATCTCAGTTGGAGTAAAGAGGTTAGGTATTGGTTGAGGGATGTCTTCTTCTTTCACTGCCGGGGCTTGAACCTCCATTTCCTTCTTGATCCTTTCATCCTTCTTGATCTCTTCTGGTTCTTCTCTCTTCAGCTCTATCTTCAATAGCCAAGCATCCTTGTCTTCACTGTTGAAGGAGGGTGACGCCATGGTGCTCTAGCTCTGAAACAGAAACAACTCGAAACGAAAACAGAGGATATTTGCGTGATACGGTGGTCAAAACCTTCGGGAGTTTATATAATGAATTTTTACCGACCAAAATACGTAACGTGCAAGAAAACGGAGTCTAGGAGACACATGAGGTGTCCATGAGACAGGGGGGCGCGCCCAGTAAGGGTGGGCGCGCCCTCCACTCTCGTGGAGGCCTCGTGTCCTCCCCGGACTACTTCTTTTTTCCTAAAATTCTTAAATATTCCAAAAATGATAAAAATTGCCTTTAGAATTGTTTTGGAGTCGGTTTACTTACCATACCACATACCTATTCCTTTTCGGAGTCTGGAACATTCTGGAAAGTGTCCCTTATGTATTCCTTCGGGGTTACAGTTTCAATAATATTAGTTTCAACATTGATAGGATTACCTGAAATATAATGTTTAATTCTTTGACCGTTCACCACCCTCGGGCTTGTGCCTTCGAAGTTGTTGATTTTATGGCACCCGAACGATAGACCTCGTCGATAACATAAGGACCTTCCCATTTAGAGAGAAGTTTTCCTGCAAAAAATCTTAAACGAGAGTTGAATAATAACACATAATCACCTATGTTAAACTCATGCTTTTGTATCCTTTTGTCATGCCAGCGTTTGACTTTTTCTTTGAATAGCTTGGCATTTTCATAGGCTTGGGTTATCCATTCATCAAGTGAGCTAATATCAAACAACCTCTTCTTACCAACAAGTTTGAAGTCATAGTTGAGCTCTTTAATAGCCCAATATGCTTTATGTTCAAGTTCGAGAGGTAAATGACAAGCTTTTCCATAAACTATCTTATATGGAGACATACCCATAGGATTTTTATATGCAGTTCTATAGGCCCATAATGCATCATCAAGTTTTTTGGACCAATTCTTTCTAGATCTATTCACAGTCTTTTGCAAAATTAATTTGAGTTCTCTATTGCTCAACTCTACTTGACCACTAGACTGTGGGTGATAAGGAGATGCGATTCTATGATTAACATCATACTTAGCAAGCATCTTACGGAAAGCACCATGAATAAAATGTGAACCACCATCAGTCATAAGATATCTAGGGACTCCAAACCTCGGAAAAATAACTTCTTTAAGCATTTTAATAGAAGTGTTATGATCAGCACTACTAGTTGGAATAGCTTCTACCCACTTAGTAACGTAATCAACAGCAACTAAAATATGTGTATAACCATTAGAGGCAGGAAAAGGTCCCATATAATCAAAGCCCCAAACATCAAACGGTTCAATAACAAGAGAATAATTCATAGGCATTTCTTGACGTCTACTAATATTACCAATTCTTTGACATTCATCACAAGACAAGACAAACTTACGGGCATCTTTGAAGAGAGTAGGCCAATAAAAACCGGATTGCAATACCTTATGTGCAGTTCTGTCTCCAGCGTGGTGTCCTCCATATGATTCGGAGTGACACTTGCGTAGGATCTGTTCCTGATCATGCTCAGGTACACAGCGTCTAATAACACCATCTACTCCTTCTTTATAAAGGTGTGGGTCATCCCAAAAGTAATGTCTTAAATCATAAAAGAACTTTTTCTTTTGCTGGTATGTGAAACTAGGTGGTATAAATTTAGCAACAATGTAATTAGCATAATCAGCATACCAAGGAGCAGTACGAGAAGCATTAACGACCGCTAATTGTTCATCAGGAAAGCTATCATCAATAGGTAGTGGGTCATCAAGAACATTCTCTAACCTAGACAAGTTGTCTGCAACGGGGTTCTCAGCTCCCTTTCTATCAATAATATGCAAGTCAAATTCTTGGAGCAAGAGAACCCATCTAATGAGTCTAGGCTTAGCATCTTTCTTTTCCATAAGATATTTAATAGCAGCATGATCAGTGTGAATAGTAACTTTGGAATCAACAATATAAGGTCTAAACTTATCACATGCAAACACAACTGCTAAGAATTCTTTTTCAGTAGTAGCATAATTTCTCTGGGCAGTATCAAGAGTCTTACTAGCATACTGGATAACATTCAATTTCTTATCAACTCTTTGCCCTAGAACAACACCTACAACATAATCACTAGCATCACACATAATTTCAAAAGGTAAATTCCAATCAGGTGGCTGAACAATAGGTGCAGTGATCAAAGCTTTCTTAAGTATTTCAAATGCTTCTACACAATCATCATCAAAGACAAAAGGAATATCTTTTTGCAATAAATTAGTTAGAGGCCTAGAGATTTTAGAAAAGTCCTTAATGAACCTCCTATAAAAACCGGCATGACCAAGGAAACTTCTTATACCTTTTATGTCCTTGGGACATGGCATCTTTTCAATAGCATCAACTTTAGCTTTATCAACTTCAATACCTCTCTCGGAGATCTTGTGCCCCAAGACAATGCCTTCATTAACCATAAAGTGGCACTTTTCCCAATTCAAGACGAGACTAGTGTCTTCGCATCTCTACAAAACTCGATCTAGGTTGCTAAAGCAATCATCAAAAGAAGATCCATAAACGGAGAAATCATCCATGAATACTTCACAAATCTTTTCACAGAAGTCAGAGAATATAGCCATCATACATCTTTGAAAGGTAGCAGGTGCATTACATAAACCAAAAGGCATACGTCTATAAGCAAAAGTACCGAAAGGGCAAGTAAAAGTAGTTTTTGATTGATCTTCCGCTGATACAGGTATTTGAGAGAAACCAGAATAACCATCTGGAAAGCAGAAATGTGTATGTTTGGATAGTCTCTCTAGCATTTGATCAATAAAAGGTAAAGGGTAATGATCTTTCTTAGTAGCTTTATTTAATTTACGGAAATCAATTACCATCCTATAACCTGTAATAATTCTTTGCGGAATCAATTCATCTTTATCATTAGGAACAACAGTAATACCTCCCTTTTTAGGAACACAATGGACAGGGCTTACCCATTCACTATCAGCAACGGGATAAATTATACCTGCCTCGAGGAGCTTCAATATCTCATTTCTTACCACTTCTTTCATCTTAGGATTTAATCTTCGTTGAGGATCTCTAACTAGTTTGGCATCTTTTTCCACTTTAATTCTGTGTTGGCATAGAGTAGGGCTAATGCCCTTAAGATCATCTAGAGTATATCCAATAGCAGCGCGGTGCTTCTTTAGAGTTTTCAATAATCTTTTCTCTTTCTTCTCTGAAAGGTTAGAACTAATAATAACATGATATATCTCCTTTTCATCAAGATAAGCATATTTAAGATTATCAGGTAATGGTTTTAGCTCAAACACGGGATCACCTTTGGGTGGAGGAGGATCCCCTAGGATTTCAACTAGTAAGTTGTGTTTCATAATAGGTTCCTGTTTAAGGAATACTTCATCTATTTCCCTTCTTTCTTTCATAAACATATCATTTTCATGATCTAGCAAATATTGTTCTAGCGGATCAGTAGGAGGTATGGCAATAGAAGCAAGACCATTTATTTCATCTTTACTAGATAATTCTTTATCACGGGGTTATCTATGAAATTTAGCAAAATTAAACTCATGAGTCATATCATCCAAGCCAATCGTAACAACATCCTTTTCACAATCAATCCTAGCTTTAACAGTGTTCAAGAAGGGTCTACCAAATATAATGGGACAAAAGTCATCTTGAGGGGAAGTAAGAACAAGAAAATCAGCAGGGTATTTAACCTTCCCACACAAGACTTCAACATCTCCAACAATCCCAATTGGTGAAATAGTATCTCTATTAGCAAGCTTGATAATAACATCAATATCTTCTAACTCAACAAGTGCAATGTCATGCATAATTTCTTTATATAAATCATAGGGTATTGCACTTGCGCTAGCACCCATATCACATAAGCCGTGATAACTATGATCTCCTATTTTAACAGAAATAATAGGTATGCCTACAACGGGTCTATGTATCTTAGCATCTGGTTTTGCAATATTAGCAGTTTCAACACAAAAGTAAATGACATGCCCATCTAAATTATCATCCAAGAGATCTTTAACCATAGCAATACTAGGTTCAACTTTGATTTGCTCAGGAGGTGTATAAGTTCTAGTATTACTCTTATGAACAATAGTCGAAGTTTTAGCATGATCCTTTATCCTAACAGGAAAAGGTGGTTTCTCAACATAAGTAGTAGGAACAATAGGATCACTATAAGTAATAGTATTTTCTTCAACTTTAATAGGTGCAACTACCTTTACTTCAATGGGAGGATTATATTTAAACCACTTCTCCTTAGGGAGATCAACGTGAGTAGCAAAAGATTCACAGAAAGAAGCTACTATCTCAGAGTCAAGTCCATATTTAGCGCTAAATCCACGAAAAACATCGGTATCCATAAAAGATTTAACACAATCAAACTTAGGTGTCATACCTGACTCCTTACCATCGTCGGAACCCCAATCTTCAGAGCTGCGTTTAATTCTTTCCAAGAAGTCCCATTTGAATTCAATAGTCTTCATCATATAAGAACCAGCACAGGAAGTATCGAGCATGGTGCGATCATTGAGAGAAAGCCGAGCATAAAAATTTTGAATAATCATTTCTCTGGAGAGCTCATGATTGGGGCATGAATATAACATTGACTTAAGCCTCCCCCAAGCTTGAGAGATGCTTTATCCTTCGCGAGGCCAGAAATTATATATGTAATTACGATCATGATGAACAAGATGCATAGGATAGAACTTCTGGTGAAATTCCAACTTCAATCGCTTATAATTCCAAGATCCCATATCATCACATAGCCTAAAACATGTCAATGCATCTCACTTCAAAGATAAAGAGAAGACCTTCCTTTTGACAACATCATCGGGAATACCTGCAAGCTTAAATAATCCACAAACTTCATCCACAAAGATAAGGTGTAAATCGGGATGCAATGTTCCATCTCCTGCAAATGGATTAGCTAGCAGTTTCTCTATCATACCCGAAGGAATTTCAAAGTGAACATTTTCAGTAGGTTGAGGAGTAACTCTTTGATCTACTGGTTGGGGCGAAGATGCCCCAAACAAGCCCCTCAGAGGATTAGTTTCCATAGTAACAAGTAACAGAAAATTTCAGCACACTATATAAATGTTTCCTTACCAAGTTCCACTCACCAAAACCGCTACACTCCTTGGGAACGGTGCCAGAAAAGAGTCTTGATGACCGGTGTAGGGGATCTATCATAGTCCTTTCGATAAGTAAGAGTGTCAAACCCAACGAGGAGCAGAAGGAATTGATAAGCAGTTTTCAGTAAAGTTTTCTCTACAAGCACTGAAATTGTAAGTAATAAATAGTTTTGTGATACGACAAATTGTAACGAGTAAAAAGAAATAAAAGTAAATAAGGTGCAGCAAGGTGGCCCAATCCTTTTTGTAGCAAAGGATAAGCCTGGACAATTTCTTATAATGAGAAAAGCGCTCCCGAGGACACATGGGAATTATCGTCAAGCTAGTTTCATCACGTTCAGATGATTCGCGTTCGGTACTTTGATAATTTTATATGTGGGTGGATCGGTGGTTGGGTACTGCCCTTACTTGGACAAGCAACCCACTTATGATTAACCCCTATTGCAAGCATCCACAACTAGAACAAAAGTATTAAGGTAAACCTAACCACATCATTAAACATATGGATCCAAATCAGCCCCCAACGAAGCAACGCATAAACTAGGGTTTAAGCTTCTGTCACTCTAGCAACCCATCATCTACTTATTACTTCCCAATGCCTTCCTCTAGGCCCAATGATGGTGAAGTGTCATGTAGTCGAAGTTCACATAACACCACTAGAGGAAAGACAACATACATCTCATCAAAATATCGAACGAATACCAAATTCACATGACTACTAATAGCAAGACTTCACCCATGTCCTCAGGAACAAACGTAACTACTCACAAAGCATATTCATGTTCATAATCAGAGGTGTAATAATATGCATTAAGGATCTGAACATATGACCTTCCACCAAGTAAACAAATAAGTATCAACTACAAGGAGTAATCAACACTACTAGCAACCCACAAGTACCAATTTGTGGTGTTGGATACAAGAGTAGTACAAGAGATGAACTAGGGTTTGAGAGGAGATGGTGCTAGTGAAGATGTTGATGGAGATTTACCCTCTCCCGGTGGGAGGATCGTTGGTGATGATGATGGTGACGATTTTCCCCTCCCGGAGGGAAGTATCCCTGACAGAACAGCTCTGCAGGTACTCTAGATTGGTTCCGCCAAGGTTCCGCCTCGTGGCGGCGAAGTTTCGTCCCATAAGCTTGCCCACGATTTTTTCCAGGATAAAACCCTTCATATAGCAGAAGATGGACACCAGGGGGCCACCAGGGGGCCAAGGAGACAGGGGGCTTGCCAAGTAGGGGTGGGCGCACCCCCACCCTCCTGGACAGGGTGTGGGCCCCCTGAGGTATTTCTTCCGCTCAATAATTCTTATTAAATCCAAAAATAGGTTTCGTGGATTTTCAGGTCTTTTGGAGCAGTGCAGAATAAGTTTCCGATGTTTGCTCCTTTTCCAGCTAGAATTCCAGGTGCCGGCATTCCCCCTCTTCATGGTAAACCTTATAAAATAAGAGAGAATAGCCATAAGTATTGATATATAATGTGTAATAACAGCCCATAATGCAATAAATATTGATATAAAAGCATGATGCAAAATGGATGTATCACCCATGTTATCTTTCGGCCTTCTCAGGGCCCATTTATTCTTGGGCTCATTTCCAGCATTCGTTTACTTACGGCCCTTTACTGTCATTTTCTGCTTGTGGGCCAAATTCAGCCCAAGGTTACAGTCGGCCCGTTTGTGGCCCGTTAATACGTTGGGCCATTTTAGTAGCGTCATCAAATATGGCCGATTAACGACGTCCCGTTATGGTTGGCCCATGAACGGACGATTCCAACTCTATCCCGTTTACGACCATAATGCGGTCTGTTATTGGCCCATGTTTGGCCAACCGATCATACGGCCCGTAGAAGGCCCATTGATGATACGGCTCGTAGAAGGCCCATTGTTTCTATGACCCTTAGAAGGCCCATTTTTTCTATGGCTCGTAGGAGGGAAATGGTAACTACAGTAAATATGTAGCCCATGGTTATTGTGGCCTTGTTTTAAAAAATAGGTTATTGCAGCCACTAGCAAACCGGGTAAAAAGAACTGCACTGACTACAAGCAAAGAAATAAACAAGACAATAAGGAAATAGATAAGCAAGCAACTTACGCTAGGCTATCACGGATATTACACATATTACATGCACTGAGCATCAAAGTTCGCCACCAGTGAAAATATAGGGAACACAACAACATATAAACGCCGCAGCAAAACAAGTCCAAAACTGAAACCACTTTAGAAGAGCTCAAGAAACTATATCCTAGGTACCCATAATGCTGGCAAGATTCTTAGCAAGCTTATTAACTTTCTCTTGTTTGGCGGTTAAATCCTCCAACACTTGTTGTTGCACCAGAAAGTAGGCATCTGAGTTCTGCAGGGACTTCCTTAGTCCTTTGGCTTCCTGTCGCATCACATCTGATCGATGTCTTTCAACTTGAAGTTGAGACTCAAGAAGCCGAACTGATTCAGGCAATGAGTTCGAAGAGCTGGTGCCAGCATAGTAGCCAGTAACTCGAACACTACATCAACACAACACTTTGGGGTTGTCTCAGTGTCTTCAATATAGTTTTTATCAGCTTTCTTGGAGACCAACAGGGATGTCTCACTATCTTGAACCTTATATGCATTATTTCCTTTACCATTGCATAACGGGGTACTCTTCTCCAATATTTTATCCGCGTTCTAAAAGAGAAACAAACAAACACATCACAGGTTTACAATGTAGTATATGAAACTCATTTTGGTAAACCAGTTCAGTAGTAAGGTGGACAGGATAACAACATGAAACAAACATATATCTATGTAGTATGGTCACTGTATGGTCTATATCATTCTAGCTAGTTTATGTTGCCAAATCAAGATAGATACAGTTTGAATCATATCTATTTAAGACAAAGCAGCATAGACAGAATATAAGTGTGGGAAACTACACAGCAATAACAACACTTGTAATGTGCATGGTATGAGAACATAATTGTTTATTCAATTGAAACTGAAATCAACATAGAGCAATTTACAACAGCAAACACGTAAAGAAACAAGTTTAAAACATACCTGTTGCACCATTGGAGTTTCAATTGCATCCTTCAAATTTGAAATCAGTTGGTATGAGTAAATACAGTGATGCAAGAGAAAAGTAGTATGAACAATAGGTACGGAACCTGACCTAAGAACAATTCTTCTGCTACTTTAAGCGTTGACTTGGGGTTCGAAGTGGTGGTCCTCGTGCTTTGGGCACTGCAGTTGCCTTACTAACTGCTCGGGTTTGGGTGCTCTGTAGTGGAGACGGTGTTGTGTCAATGGGAACTGGGTTACTCTCTACTGGGGTTGGGGTTAGAAGGGGTGTAGCTGGTTCTCTGTCCAACTGGGTAGGGGTACAATCTGCATGAGTCTGGGTTATGTGTGGTGGGGCTGGTTCTTGGGCAAGTACAACCGTGGTTCTATCTGTATCGACAGGTAGCATGATCTTTTCTGAAGACCGTGTTTTTACTCCCACAGATACTGCCATCACCCCCTCCAATTGAAATGGCTGATAAATAAGAAAAGTAATTGAATGTACAAACATTGTAAGATAGACAGGTGCAATGGATAGTAGGGAAGAAAACAAGGCATGAAATAATTCACATTTATGTTGTCTAACCAAACAGAATAGGAGGACATAATTTCACATATATGATGCCTAATTAAATAGGATAGCATGACACAATTTCACATGTATGATGGCTAACTAAACAGGATAGAATGACATACTTCAAAATATGATGACTATGTAAACAGGGTGACATGATATAACTATATGATGTGTCTATTAAACTGGTTGGCATGCCATAAATCACAAACATGTCGTCGATGGAAACATGATGGCATGATATAATTCACAGATAGAATGACATAATTTGAAATATGATGACTATGTAAACAAGATGAGATGATATAACTATATTATGTCTTTAGAAAATGGGTTGGCATGCCATAATTCAGATACATGCTATCTATGTAAACATCATGGCATGATATAATTAAAATATATGATTTATATACTAAGGAAGTGAGCAGAGGGCAATCGCATATATGATGGGTCAACTAAGGAGATGGCATTCAATATTGTGTATATTATGTACAACCTAAGCATTGCAATACAACATATGCATGATATGAGTAATATAACCCTGCCAAGTTTGAGCATACACCTCAGGGGGATAATAGGACTGGTCATCTGCATCTGAATCCTCCTCTGAAGAGCTATCTGTAACCAGCAAGATATCTGCTTCAACAGGTAGCATTGTCTGCTCTGAAGACCTTGTTTTCACTCCAGATTTCTCCATCACCAATTCAAATGGCTGATGCACAAGAAGAGCAGTTGAATATACAAACATTGTCGACAAAAGCAATGAGAAATACAAAAAAGGACGGCATGATATAATTCACATATATGACGCTTGGCTAAACAACATGGCATTGCATAATTCACATATATAATGCCTTGCAACAAGATAACATTGCATAATTCACATATATAATGTCTTGCAACAAGATGGCATTGCATAATTCACATATATGGTAATTAGACACTAAACAGGTGGCACTCACACAAAGAATGTCTAAACTAAGCAAATGACATAGCAATGCAAGATACCATACACACGATATGAGCAACATAACCCTGCCAAGTTAGGGCATGCACCTGGGGGGGGGGAAATAGGACTGGTCATCTATCTCTGAATCCTCCTTCGAGGAGCTATCTGTAACCAGCAAGACATGCACTTCGTCAGATAGCATTGTGTGCTCTAAAGACCTTATTGCCACTCCAGATTTTTCCATTACCGTGCCGAATGGCTGATGCACAGGAAGAGTAATTGAATGTACTAAAATTATTGACAAATTTAACACGTAATAAAAAAATGATGGCATGATATAATTCACATATAAGATGACTGGCTAACCAGGGTGGCATTGCAAAATTCACATATATGATGCCTGGCTAAACAAGATGGCATTGCATGATTCAATATACGATAAAGAAACTAAATAGATGGCATTGACACAAAGCATGTCTAAACTAAGCAGATGGCATATTTGATGTATACAGTAAGCAATGCAAGGCACCATATGCATGATATTACCAACATTAGCATGCCAAGTTGAAGCGAAGACCTCATGGGGTAAATAGGAGTGGTCTTCTCCTTCTGAATCCCCCTCAGAACAGTTGTCTTCCTCTTGATTATGATCCGAAATGGGTGGAGGGGGGGCTGCCTTTGCGCCCACCATGGAGCGACGTCTGCATGAAATTTTATTGCCACGCAAGGCTCATCTCTTTTGCTCTACATGATCAGTTCCATTGTGTACAATAACTGGCATGCATAGGAATAAAACATAGTGAGATTATGTTAGGAGTGCATGCACAAATCCAGAGTGATGGTAGCAAACTGTGGATAGACCAAAAACCAATGATAGCAGGCAGATAATAGCTTTAGTTAAAAAATATAGATAATGGCTCCTTTAATGTTTGTTTGCACCCAACATGAAACTCATAGTAGACACTCGAGATTAACCAGATAGTAGACAGATAGTACCGATTGCTGCCCCAATATGTACCCCACAACTATTTAAAAACTCAAGTTTCAGCATTAGTTTGGACCTGACTCGGAGTCTAATAGGTGAACATGACAATAATGTAGCATGCCATCATATTAAGCGATGCCAAACGTAAGCAGACACGAAAGAGTGCGACCTCTCTTGCGGACCCGTGTAGTCCTCAAGGTCATCTGCTCAGTTGATGATGGTAATGCAGTTGTCGTGGCTGCCGGTGGCGGGGAAGAAGATCTGAGGTGGCGAAAGACAGTCTGGAGAGAGGATCCCTGCTGTGGTGAACCCTTCCATCGTTGGAGCAGCTGAGCTGGGGTGGAACACAATGCCGCAGGAGCAGCACAAACCACACAAGGTTTTCTTTGACACATATCTGTAATGGAAGTAATTGTGTAAGGGCTTGTTTGAATTTCGGGATTCTAACAATGCATGGATAGGAAATAGACAGGAATAGGATAGGAATGCACGTGCAAAATAGAGAATTTAAAAACACAGGATTTCTGCCAATCTGGATGTTTGATTCACAAGAATTGGAAGATCACAGGATGCAAAGAAGCATGGTGAGATTAAGTCAAACCACAAGAAAATGTACGGTTATAATGCTATTATGCTACTATCTCTTAGTCTTGTGCTTCATGAATAGGAATATAAAAAGGAGGACAAGTGTAAATTAGAATTCCTACGGTTTTTCTTTCAAGGAGACACTAGAGGAACAAATCCTATAGTTTTCCTTTGCTCCATTCCTTTGCACCAAATTCATGAAAAGTAGTACCATAGGAAACTTTCCAATTCCTATGTTTTTCATTCACTTTTCCTTTCAAGCACTGGCAATTCTAGTAGGCAGACTTGAGCAAGGAAAATCCTACACTAAAAAAATGTTTTTATGCTACTTCTATTACTTTGGACCCAGGCCACTGCCCTACTAGCTCAACTCCCAGGCCCATCGACAAATGCACAGCTCAAACGCGCAGATATAAATAATGATGGCGTTCAAGAGAGTCCATCACGGATAGCTAAGTTGCCTGGTACCTCACTGCTTGCCATATAGTAGGATAAAATAATCGTATTTCATGTTACTACGTGTGCTCAGTGGACAATAGATATAACATGTAGAGTACAAAAGAGATGCAACAAGTGTACAACCTCTTTGGCGAAGCCATGTCGATATGAGCGTAATTGGGTTGGCCGGTGAGGATGCTCCGACTGACTTGGCTGTCGGAGGAGGGGAAGAAGATATTAGGCGTCTGGAGATGGAGCCCGAGGTACTGCTCCACTGTGATGGAGGGTTTCGTCATTGGAGCAGCTCCGGTGAGTTGTACGACGCCGAGGCTGAAGCAGGACAAGAGAGACAATGTTAACCTAAGTGGAATTCTAATAGCATCTCCAATAGATGACGTAAAATACATAAACACAAAGTGCTAGATGTAAAATACATCAACCACTCATCTCTGAACTTAACTGTCGAAACTGAATTTAACTGTCGAAATTGAACTTAACTATCGAAACTGAATTTTGCTGTCGAAACAGAATTTTACTGTCGGAACTGAACGCACTAGAGGTGAGGCTACACGTCAGCCGACTGACTTTTTCATGTCCAATCAGTCGATTTTGCAGCCGTTGGACACGAAATCAAGGGCCTGCAATTCATCTTCAACCTCCACCCCCCCTGAGCCGCCAGCTACCACCAGCCAAACAGCCGCCCCCCGCCGCCTGCGGCTGGCGGTGCACCGCCCCACCCGCTCCAAAAACACTCCCCACCACCGGTCCGCCGCCGCCCCGGCCATCCCCCTAGGCCCCACGTGCCAAGCTTTTTCTCCAGCGATCCCCATGCCACCACCCCACCACCGCAGGCGACCACCGCCCCTACCCTGAACCCTAATATAGATAGTGGGGTACCTCTTCGGCGAGCCCCCCTCCCCACTGCGGCTGGTTCTTCCTTAACTCCGGCGAGCCCCCCCCCCCACCCCTGAAAATCGACTGACCCAAAAGTCAATTCAGTGGACTGAAGTGGAGCTAAATCGGAGTAGCATCTCAAGCAAGAGCAAGAGAGAGAGAGAGCAGCAGCGCGAGCAAGAGCAATAGCAAGAGCAGACCAGGCAGGGGACCGAGAGCAAGAGCAGAGCAGCAACGCGAGCGAGAGCTAAAGCAGGAGCATCTCCTACTGATGTGGACGTCGCCGCCGAGGGAGCGACACCATGGAGGAAGTGGCTGGTGACGCCGTCGTGGATGGAGCCGCGTCGTGTAGGCTCAGGATCGAGCGCCGAAAGCACCGTGAGATCAAATCAAGAAGAAAATGTGGCGATTAGTGTACAACCTCTTTGGTGGCGTTGATTAGGCCGCATCTTCATCCAAGGAAACGGTGATGATGATGCTCTTCCGGTAGTGCAGCTGAAGACGATGGTGTGGGAATGGAGGTGGTGCGAAAGACGAGGGGAACGTCGGAGCAGCTCCTTGGAGGTGGAGGACGGGGTGGCTGAACCGGCGGGACAACGAGACCGACGATGGATCCTCATCCAGTATGGTGGATGAGGGATGTCGAAGTGTTGTTGTGGACGATGTCGTCAGGGAAGAGGCTCCGGCTGGGTGGCGGACGGAGGAGGGTGTGGGGCTTCACGGGTTTTGGCGGCCTCAGTGTATGAATGGGTGGTCGGATGGGATGGGAGTGGGGAACCATGGCTTAGGGACGCGCTTGTCCAAAATGTGGGGTAAGTTCCAAAAGTACCCCCACCAATTTGAGGCGGTTCTTTCGGTTCAGGGGTACCATGAGCATTTCGCATGTTGGGATTTCACAGGAGGTGGGAGTTTTCGCGCGCGTTGTAATTTTGGAATAGCAAGGCGCGAGTTGATATGGAGGGAGTTGTCGGAGCACAACGAGACAAAGATATATCTTAAATATTTCAGGGTAACAAGGCGCGGGTTGAAGAGGCGGGAGTTTCACAGCATGATAGACAGAGACGCTAGCTTGAAATTTCTCCATAATAAGGCACGACTTGAAATTTCGGGAGAACAAGCTTAACGTGTACCCAAAAAAAGACATTTTGTACCTCAACACGCACAACACACACACAAACACCATTTAGACTAGTAAGGTACACATGCATTGCGCGCATGAGATTTGGCAACCAAATTATGAATAAATACCACATTATAGCATGTAAGCTTTGAGTCATATATGCATGATGTAGATGTTCGTTTAATTCTTATAGTTCATTTCATTCAAAATCATGTAGTTTTTATAAGAAATCTAATCTATTTTAAGATTCATGGAATTGTGCATTGTAAGACATAAAGTAAAAACAAATAATGGCAAATCATGTAGAAAAACATTTGGGCAATTCTGATATGGAAGATTCTAGAACAAAGAAGAAGTGTCTGTGTTTTGAGGTTTGTGCATTATGCTTAAGTTCAACCATGGAGTCTTCTAGATTGTACATGTGGCGAAATCTGGTGGAATCTAGATGATATCCAACGGCCAGTAGTGCTCAAATTTGCCATCTCTACACCATCGGATTCGCCTTATCCAACGACCATCTTTCAAAGTTAAAGTTACCCGCACACAATATAAAAAATATAGATATGTGATGTGAAAGCCACCCATCATCTCCAACTAGAATAGTGTGTCCATGCACGGATGCAATGTGGCCAAACGATGTCTGCCATTGGTATCTCAAATTCAAATCAGTCTGACCTTGTTCAATGTGTATACATTACAACATGCTCGTTTCCAAATCACACCACGCATATCTCCATTATATTCATGCATGCATGGGTTTCAAACATCATGATCTCTTATTCAAATATTTGGGCCTCCTTTGGTTCATAGGAAAGGAATGATATAGGAATAGGAAAATCATAGGAATTGAGATGCATGCCATCTCACTTCCTATAGAGAGAGGGATGTCATTTGATGAATAGGATAATAATTTTTCCATTGAGTCTAAGCTAATGGCTTTTTCTCCAAAATGTGAAGGATTGATTCCTATCCTACATAGGAATAGGAATCCATTCCTACAAACCAAATGACTTCAAAGGAAGTTTCCCTCTGCACATCCTATCCTATTAGAATTCCTATTAATTTCCTACAAACCAAAGGAGGCCTTGAATTCAACTTTACATTGATTATGACCTCACCTAGTCTTTTACACCCACACAGTCGTCTTCTCTTTATAATTGTACCACTAACTTTCTCTAATGCATGCATGCACACACGCTACCAGTCGGCATTATCCATCACACACATGCAATCTTTTTCTTCAGGTCGGTCTCCCATGAAGGCACACACCCACACACATCCCCCTCTTCATCATATCAGGTATTCTCTATATGTCACGCGTGCATGCACAACGATCGATGTTCCTCTATGTGTGTGTGTGTATAGCTTGCTCTTTCATAATTTTCCACACAAACCGATCAATCTATATATCCAGTGAGGTCTCACCCTCTTTCCCACGTCCCCATCGATCAATCTATACCTCTTTATATAGGATTATAGGGTTGTTTAGTTTGAGACTAAGTTTGCCAAAGCTGGCCACACCTAAGGTTAGGCAAATTTGACCAACTTAGGTGTGTGCTTGGTTCAAGCCACATCTTAGGCAAGCCACACTATGGTCCCACATCACATACACACAACAAATGTGGCAAGATTCCCTTAGGCTTGCCAACTCGTGGCTCTCATTTTGAAGAACTAACATTAGGCAAGTTTGGCAACATTGTATGGCAAAGTGTGGCACTCCTAGGCCTAGAACCAAACAACCCCTCTCATTAATTATATAGCTAATACACCCACATTAGTTATATATCCAACGTCCCCCTCTCATCATCCATGCCTTTTGCTTCATCTCTTAGACGCGCGCACATTGGCGAAGACAGGGGCAGCAAGGGCCCTGCCCCCCTAACATCACTATATATCGAGGCTAATATGAATGTGATCATCAGACAATTGTTGGTAAAAGTTGTTTAAGTTCATGAATTGACCCTCATCGTAAAGGATTAGCAATGTTTGGCCCCCTAGCTCATTTATTTTTCATGACTCCGCCACTGCGTGCAACATCGCACGTTCTCGCCCCTCTCTCTAATTATCGATCTCGCACTTGTGCACTCCTTCATAGTCTCCCTCCACTCGGCCCCTCGCACCATTTTCTAGCTCCCCATTGGATTTTGCCACATGTACAATCTAGCAGACTCCATGGTTGAACTTAAGCATATTGCACAAACCTCAAAACAACAGTGGTTCTCCTTTGTTCTACAATCTTCCGTATCATAACTGCCCAAACTTTTTTCCTAGTTGAATTGCCATTATTTGTTTTTATTTTATGCTTTACAACGCTCAATTCCATGAATCATAAAATAGATTAATGGCTTCTTTGATTCAAAGGATTCTCAAAGGAATTTTGGAGGATTCTAATCCTTAGGAATTTTTCCTATCTTGGTTGTTTGATTCGTAGGATTGTAAACCATAGGAATTTTTCTATATGATTCATTTGCACTAGATTTCATAGGAAACATCCCATCCACTCAAACCTCTTTGAAAGAATTCTGCATTTTTTCTATGCACAATCAAACACTCGTACAATCCTATAAGATTCAAGACGACATTCCACTATAATCCCATGTTTTTCCTGTTCCCGCGTTTTGGAAATCCTACGAATCCAAGAGGCCCTAGGTTTTTTATAAAAACTAATTGATTTTGAATGAGATGAACTATAAGAATTAAACGAAGGTCTACATCAGGCATATATGACTCAGAGCTTACATGCTATAGTGTGGTATTTATTCATAATTTGGTTGCAAAATCTGATGCGTGCAATGCACGTGTACCTTACTAGTACTTCAAGTATGTGCAAAACACGTAAATTAGAATTCCAATGGCACGCTACACAGTGTCTCTCTTACAGTTCATGAAGCCACGTGCCACATGTGGAGGCGTTGTGGCGACCTCCTTGTGTGGATTGATCACAGTCACATGCTGCTGGTTCCAGAAGAATGTACTCGTCCTCCTGAGCCATACTGTCGGTACATGCACGAAGCAAAGATGTGCACGCATGCCACGCATGCACTCATTCCCTCGCACGCACACGCGGGTACACGGGCGGACACAATTTTGTACCAAGATCCACCCCATGTGATAATTTGACGCGTGTAAAGTCGTTCACTTAATTGATGGTCCATTAATACAGAGCGCGAAAATTGAGTGGACGTGAGGGCGGAAGAAAGACATTACTACTCCACTGCGCGCATGCGAGTAGTGAAATCATGGGTTGCTAGTAGTACTTCCATTGGTCTCCTTCGTATTTTCTGCCAATTTTTGACAGTAACATAACATTTAAGTATTTGAGCGGTGTAGTCTACTTGAAATTTATGTTCCACTAAATTCATCGGGAGCCGTTTCGGGCCTCGAAACCAAAACTATCAATTAATATTTACCTTGTTCCCATCACATTCGAAAGCCTGCTCACACCTACTAGTACGTAGCAAACCTTAACGTGTTCCCACTATGTAGGTATTAGTACTAGTGCTACTCCCTCCGTCTAGGTGAGTAAGTCATCTTAGGTTGTACACCGTGACCAAGGAGGAGGGAAAAACGAGAGACCTTAATGTTTATTTGCTAATTAATAGCATTGCATGCAATGAACTAACCATTGCATGTCGTGTTTGGTAGTCTTAAGTCATTAAAAGCATGCACACCCCTCATCTCTTATTGGTTGATATGTCAAGAAACAAGAAACGAGGTAGAAGTTAATGCACCGCGCCTATGTTTTTGGGGTTTATTTGGTTTTCGTAAGATGACCTACTCACCTAGACGGAAGGAGTAGTACTTAGGTTATAAAAAGGGGAACTACCTAACCAAAAATTACTCTACCTTTCCTCCTCATAAGTGCTTCTTCTTCGTCCATCCTTGCCATGGCCATTGAGAAGAGCTCTAGGTTGAGAACTACTCGTAACAAGGGAGCGGCAACCAAGGCTGCGAAAAAAAGAGGGCTCGCCGCCACGTAGAGACCTCGAAAGATCTCTCACGGGCATGCGTTGGCTCCTAGGAGCGCCCTAACCGCGGAGGCGAACATGCCGAGCCGGTGGCACTGGAGTCGTTATCCCTCGACGGCATGCCCGATCAGCTCAATAAGCACCTCAATAAGAAGAAGGAGTTAATCCACGGCTTGGTGGAGCTGCTGAAGGAGAGCCTTGAAGACATGCCCGCTGAGCTCAATAAGCAGGGGGAGTTGACCGCCGGCTTGGTGATGTTGTTGAAGAAGAGCATTGCCTCAGAGAAGAAGGCGACCGGCGAAATCCTGCAACTTCAGGAGGACAAAGCGAAGCTCGGCTAGGAGCTCGACCTGTTGAAGGAGAAGAACGCCGGTTGGAAGAAGCTGCATGAGAATAGTAGTTCCTCGATGAAGATGCTGCAGGCCCTCATCATGGAACCGAAGGAGGAGTTGGCAAAGCTCCGCATCGAGCACCCGGCTGCTGTCAAGGTACGTAATGTGGCCATGGAACAGATGATGAAGGACCGCATCGAGAAATCCCGCGTCATGGACATAATGAAGAAGATAGCGAAGGGGACATGCAAGGAGATGGAGGTTGTGGAGGCGATGAAGAAGCAGTTATGACTCCGTGGCGAATTAGATCATTTGGGGTGATAATCTTCCTTCTTCTTTTGCTCCTGTGTTTCATCTTTTGCTTCGGGTATTTCGCCGCATGTGTCACGTTCTCTGCGAGGCATGAATAGAACAATGCTAACAATGAGATGACTAGCAAATTAGATCATTTTTATTGCCATATGGCACTGGGCTGCCGTGTTTCGTGCTCCTCCGTCGTAGTACTAGTCCAGTGGAAAACTTGAGTATACCACATGGTTCTTTGCTCCTCCTCAGGTCGTCGGCACATTTATACGAGCAGTCAAATCACTAGGCCCCGCCTTCCAGCAGTAATGAGCCGTCAAATCACAAAGGCCCTTGCCTCTCGTGAAACTGACCAAGCTAGACTGCCCCACCCTCTAGCCTTTTTAAAAATGTATACTTTTGTACAGTAGTAGTATCGATGGATTGCGCCATGGAGCAAAACATGAAATTAAAAAAAGGTGGTACATATAGAGAGCGCTCGTCGCCAAATTAAGCATATAGTACTATTAAAAGGTAGTCATCCATTGTAGCGTAGTGGATGTGGTCTATATCTAGTACATTCCGCTACCATGCATGATGATGAAATGCGTAATGAGGTTTCTCCAGTTTACTGTACGAAGGATGAACCATGGCTCTTGCCAGGGTCAGCATTGAAGGCTGACCACTGGAGGGCAGCAGCCGATTCTTTTAGAGGTCGAAGGGGTTGCCTACAACGAGGCATATCCGTCCCAGGACTCTTTCGTCGTTCGTAAAGTCTACAATAACGAATTTGACTAGGTCGCTCTTGAGGAAGTTCTTAAAATCCTGGCATTCAACGTCCGCATGGCATATGTGGTAGACCAAGCATAAGTCATGCATGCAAACCTGGATCATGGCAGGCTTCTTCCTCTCTTCCTCCTTTTGATCCTTCTCTCGTCCCAGGACTATGGTGTACTCAACATCTAGCCCAGTGACCCACTCATCATTTGAGTTTTCGAACATGCGTTTAAAGCGAGCAAGGCAACCTTTCACCATCATGGAAGAATGGGTGTAGATGACGTCGAACTCATCGTTGGTGATGGTTCTAACCTTGTACTCACCGTCGATCATGGAGATTTGGGACTCCATGGATTTGGGAGGAGGGTTAGGATTAGTGGAACTGTCGTAATGTGAAAGGACGGGATGACTTAGGAGCGAACCGCCATAATATTAAAGGACGTGTGGGGACGTGTAGGAGCGAACTACCAGCGTGCGAACGGCAGTGTATTGTCTTTCCATTCTCCCATGATACGGGCTTCTGAGAGTCCTTGGATCTGAGATCGAACGGTTGCATGGCGTGATTCTAGACGTATGGGTGAATATCCTATCCTGGAGGGTTATTCTGCAAATTTTCAACAACTTAGCATGCGACCGTTCGATCTCAGATCCAAGGGGTGCCAGCAGCCTGTATCATGGTCGCGCCTACCACGACCGTCGCGTCGCTCGCGCGGTCGCGCCCCTGGAGATTTAACACGGTGCGTTAGGCTATCTGATGTTGGCATGTTATACATAGTCATCACTTAGTCACTCATACTACAACAAGGTTAGCTATAAGGTTGGCTATAAGTGTATTTTTTTACTTCTCCATATCTCTTTCTTCGTACTCCCTTCGTCCCATAATATAAGAACGTTTTTACACTAGTATAGTGTAAAAACGTTCTTATATCATGGGACAGAGGGAGTAGTATTTATTGCATTTGCCAAGGAGTGACCTCTTCCAACGAAATGGTGCTTAGATGAGGTGCTAATGGCATTAAATGGCTTAGCAATCTAGTCCCCAATGCATAGGTGCTTAGTTTTTTGTTGCTAAGTTTGCTTCATTTAATTAGCTATAGACTCAAAAATTTCTTTTCACCTAGGTACACGCGCTTAGCACCGTTTCTTCCTTGGGTCACCAAACTAGTCTCTCTCTTCTTAATTAACTTACCACATCAGACTTTATGCCTATGTGGCAAGCTTAGCACCTGTAGGAGCAAGTAAGTACAATAGTGCGCCATAAGCCCACTTTACATGGCATTTTTGCATATGTGGAGGAAAGAGGCAAGGGAAAAATGGAGAAGTGGGCTCTCATGCAAGAGCCAGCCTCTACATATATGGTGGAGCATTGGGAGAGGCACCTCTATGGAGTTGGTCAGGAATCAGGAGACTCACGCCGGTCGTAGCGCCGCAATTAAAATGATAATGGCAAGTCAAATCATGGGGCCCCACCTGTCCAGGAGTAACTTGTTGTCAAATCACATAGCCCTACATTTGCAGCAGCCTACTCCCTCATCTTCTCGCGTCTCTGTCGAACCAACTATGACTAGGCGGAACTGCCCCGCCTACCGCGCAGGAAGAGCCCTGCCCTCGACTTTTAAATAGTAAAGTGGCCTCTCTAAAAAAATAGTACAGTGGCCCTGTTTGGATACTCTAACTTAGTTAGAGGTTAGAGTTAGATTCTACTAACCCTGAACTAACTCTAACCGAAAAGGTGTTTGGATGGCAGGGTTAGATTGACAATAAATGCTCTTTCTCAATCAATTGGCCAAGAGTTGCGCTGTCCGGGGCAGACAGGGACGCGCCCGGGCGAATCCGCCACCCATGCGCAAGGAGCCGCGCTGGGACGGGCCACGCAAGGATCCTCGAGTGCTTATCGGTGGGCGGACGGTCACGGGGAGATGATGGGGTTGGAACGGGGGGATAGGGCGAGGCTGCTGCGGGAAGAGCGAGAGAAAATGTGTTTTTTAGTGGTTTCGAGAAAAACTAACCCAAATAAGCACCTCTTGGATGGGTTAGTTTTTTTGGGCGGGTTAGATGCATCTAACCCAAACTAACCCTCCCTGTTTGGATACTTTTTGGGTTAGTTGAGTCCAAACTAACCCAAACTAACTCTAACCTATGTATCCAAACAGGGCCAGTATACTAATTTTGTATCCATGTATTGCGCCATGGAGCAAAGCCTCAAGAAAACAACGGTACACATGTACGGAGTATATAGCATGCCCGTCGCATTCGCATCGCACCCCAGATGGTCGGCCAGTCTGGCACGCTGCTCTCCGAATGGAACGTGCGTCATATTGCGTTTGCACATACATGTGGGACTACAATTGAGAACCGACCATAGGCACACTCCCCGACCCCGCAAGTCAGGTGGAGAGAGTCGAGCAATAGTACTAGACAAGTGTTGTACTATGTTGGTTCCTAGACGATCCCTGCAAGACACATAAGATCAGTTCGTCCATGCATGTGACCAGACTCCAGCAGACACGCCTGGAGTGGCTATCGTCTACATATCGTGTAGGCTGTGTTGTATAGGGCTGTAGTTCTGGTGGAAATAGAAAAAAGGTTTTTTGTCATCTCGCAAAATTAGGTGTCATGTGCTTCGGATCACTGCGAGGGTTAAACAGCGACAACTGAGTTGGGCTAGTCATTGGGGGCACATGCACGAACACTACTCGGCTGCCATCTAGGTCAAGCCGACTATGTTAATTAGGATATCTATCGATGGACCCCTTTTCTACGAGTTTATCTTTAATTTGAGCTTTGATCCTTGTCTAGTTTGTCCGTCGGGATTCATGTTGTCTCCTTTGGGCAGTGAGGTTATGATTTCTTGTCATGTGGAATTTTTTCATGTTATATGTTATAATCCGGTGCTTTAGATCAAAATGATGACAACTGCGCCTCCGGGCCACGTGCATGAAGACTTCTCGACAATCATTGACGAGGTCAAGCCGGCTCTAGTAGAAAAAATAAAACTAGTACTCCACTATATAGGCAGGAGCCTCCGCGCTTGCTTGCTAGTGTTGCTCTCTTCACACTTTCTTGTCCTCTCCAGATCTAAACACGACAGCGGTGGTCACACTCTCTCTCTCTCTCTGCTCACCGCTGGTCATAGATCCAGCTGGATCCTCTCCGTCGGGGAAGGTGAGAAGGTGCAATGTTCACGCGGTCGTCCTCAGTGACGGCTCTTACCCACTGCCGGCGCGTCCCGATCAGCGTGCCTTGCCGTTCTCTCCCAAGCACCGCTGGCGAGGGAGGGCCTCCGACCCCTTCTTCCCCGCTGCCGTAGTGTGGGCAGATCCGGTCTCCCGCCGCCCACCTAGTGACATCCCGGCGACCCTCAGGTATAAATCCCTTCGAAACCGGCCTTTCTCTACTTACTGAGCTCCTCACGTCTCTGCATTTGTATCTTTTACTATTTCTCAGGCCCCCTCGTAGATAGGATCGATCGGTTGTTCGAAAACCACCTAAATTTTTACGGTTAAGAGGTAAAACTAGTTCATGCACTCGAATCTAGTACTACTTGGTTCAAACAAGGAAGAAAGGGGGTGGGAGTGGGGGAAGATTTGTTACCTGAATCTAGGACTTGGTCGAAAGAGGAAATAATGGGGGCGAAAAGTAGCAGAGACTGGCTATCCAACCGGTCTCTAGGTCCAATAGGGAAATAAAGGGAAACGCAGTACAAACTCAATACAAACCCGATCTATTGGTTGAAAAAGGAAAGAAAGTGGGGACTTGGGGACAAGTCAATAGAGTAAGTCCAGCACTAGATTTTCTAGCCACACACAGTATAAGGTGGCTATACCGAACAAAAATGGGACCAACCCAGATATCATGTTCTGATGTTTGTTGCCCCGAGCCACTCTTATGTAATGCCACTTGTAAAATGTAGCAGTCGCATTGTTAAAAGTAAGGACACGTTAAACCAATGTTGTTTTCAATGTAATGCCTCCAGTAATATGAATCAATGGCACTTTTTTACATGTCCTGCTAAATTTCCCATTAAGATAAGTTGCTTCTTTTTGTTAGAAATGCAACTATCCTGGTCCACCTACTCTCCCATGCCCAAATATCGACTCTGTAGCAGTTGTTGATGTAATGTTGCTGGTAAAATGAAGCAATGGAACCATTAAAGTAATGTCGTATTTAACGATTGTCATAGTTAATCCTAATGCCCACACTAATATCTAGCTATGCTGCTTCTTTAGAAATTGCTACTGTCCTTGTAGGATTCCCATTCAGATAAGGAACATGCTTCTTTTTCATTTGATGCATGTTTCATCACTTGTTAGTCACCCTCCTTTCCACCTTTTTTGTGCAAACCGAGATATACATTCCACGCTCGATCTTAGTTGAACTGCACAAATGATATCCAAATTATAGTTGAACATTCTAGGAGCTTCACAACCAACCTTGATGTTGCTCAATTTTTTTGCAACTAATGAAGAAGAAGCTCTGTGGGTTTCGTTTTCCGATGGAAATGGAACCGGGGCTGGAGCCCTTTTCTTAAAAAAATGAAGAAGAAGCTGCTAGCTCACGGGACATTGCTTCATTTTAGGTGAACTGCACCAAAAGGTCCATGAATTGAATCATCCATGTTGGTGACTGAAAGAGCCAGCTTCAGCATCCCAGTCTAAGCACCCCCGTCCTCCATCCTTGCGATGCATGGTACACCTCATTTGCCACCTGCTCGACCCTAGTGTCACAGATAAAATGAAGTAGTAATACAGTTAAAATAGAGAGAGTGTCCTCTCTATCATTTCATTTCCAATGTAGATAAAGAAAGTGCTTCTCTTTGTTAATGTATGTTTAATCAACTAGTCCCATTGTTAATGTTTAAGCGTTTCTGCAAACTGGGGTGCTTAATTTTAGTTGATCTGCACAAAAATAGAGATTTGAATGTCTCAAGGCGCCTCCTTGTTACTACCGCTGTACACTGATGTTCATCACTGGCAAAAGGTGTATCTGGGAGACTTGGGACGATTTCCAGTATGAGGCATACCATATGAGGCGTCGCAGGGCCCATCTCGCCCTCGCAGCATGGCATACTATGATACTATCGCAATATTTTCTTCTATTTATTTTGTGTATTTCATTAACTAGTGCCACTATAATGTAATCACGCTTTTCATTATCTGTGCAAACAGGGTTATTCAGCTGCATTTTGGTGGAACTGCACAAATGTATGTATGGAACCAACATACATGCAGAGTGCAAGGTGTGCCTAGTAAAAATTACCGACACCAACCATGCTCCATGCACGCATTGGCATCCACCACCACCAGTGGGATGTGTGGCGCTCTTTGTGGATGGATCTTTCTTGGCAGCAAATCCTCCAACCAAATACTAGTAGCTTATATTGGCAGTTTTCTAGGGAGTACTCTTTTCTGAAAGAAGCACCAATCTATTTTTCTTTATTTGCACACAGTGTCACAACTTTCACCCAAAGGTCCAGAGCTATTTTAGTGTGATTGGTGTAGTACTCGGAGACTGATTGTAAGCATGATTTTCATTAGCTGTCACACTGATTGTAAGAATGAGCAGGTGGAAGATTAGGTTAGTGCGAAGCTTACCTTAAACCCTACCGTCGTCGTTGAAATGAGGTGAGCATCGAGGGAACCGTGGAGAACGGCGGGGAAGCGACATCGCGCCATCCGGCCTCATCTTGCGGCGGGAGAACAAATACTCTTGTGGCTCCGGCTGGCTCTGCACCCTCACGAATGACACACCATACTTGATCGATTCGTTATCCTCTGGGTGCTCGACCTTCGACCTGTATGCCCACCACCTCCTCCTGACTGTCGCCTCGGGCGAATCTGTCTGCTCCATCGCCTAGAGGAGATACTCGATGAACTCGGAGGACTACGGCGTGACTGCCGCCAAGGAGTACATGTACATCGCCGCCCTCATCGCCGCCGTCTCGCTCTTTCTCATACATTTCCACATGGCCCTCACCGTCCTCGAAATCTCCCACTGATTGTCAAACCAAGTAAGGATCTCCTTCAACCTGGCTAACTTTGCCTGGTTGCCGCTGGCGATGTGCCTGATTCGCTGCTGCATCCTCTCCATAGATGTCCTTCTGAGTGGTCCGGTGCTAGCTTTGGAAGATGGGAGGAGAGACAGTGGTCTTGCAATAGATAAGAGGGAGAGGCAAGATGGTGGTTTTGGAATGGAGATGAGACGAGGTGGTTTTGCAATGGAGAAGAGGGAGAGGCGAGACGGCGGTTTTCGAATGGAGATGATGGAGAGGAGAGGAGGTGGTTTTGCAATGGAGAAGAGGGAGAAGAGCGTGCGGCAGGTTGTGAATTGTCAGGAGGAGCTTAGGGTTGTCAGTATTTGCAGGTTGTGAATTGTGTTTTGTGTTGTGTATTTTGAGAGTACTTTCAGATATGAATGTCTTTTGAATTTAAGATTTGCAGTATTGAGCATATGAAGTATTTTACGAATTCTAGAGATCTATTTTTAGCACTTAAAAAATGTAGTTTCATAGGAGTATAAAAGTGCAGACAATGTGATTCTCAGAGAATAAACTATAAGTTTCAGTTTCAGATAAGAAACTGCAAGTTCAGTTTCACATAACAAACTGCAACTTTCAAAGGCAGAGCATTTATATTAACACGGCCTTTTCAAACAGGGTTAACATCATGTTGGAAGATTTATTCATGGTCGAAAATGGAACTACCAGCTAGTTAACATCATGTTGATCAACATTCATGCATAGCACATCTTCATATGATGCACAGTCAAAAAGATATGCTATTTTCAAAATGCCGACACAATGTCGAGTGTGCGAAACACAAATAAAACGAGGGACGAAGTTTTGGCAAGTGTTGGACGTGGTGTGTGTAGATGACAATGGGGACCCACATGTCAATAAAGGCAGAGGCAAAAAATTTGGAGATATTTTCCCTGGATAGGTGGAATCGAACCCGGGCGGAACACCTATCGGGTAGTGTCACTTGGCCAATAGGCTAGTTCAGTAGTTTCGTTAATAATAAGGCACTTCCTCAGGTGGTCGGATCCCCTCCAGTGCCTTTGTGTGCTTGCCGCGACGCCACTGTCTGTCATTGTGAACATGCTGAACAAACGAGAGAAATATGGAGAGGACTGTACGTGGAGAGGCGGACAGTCGGGACCCACCAGGTCTATGGTCGTACGCAAGCAAGTGCCTCATCGAAAAATTACTTCCTCCTAATGCTATACTGACGTTGGGGCCCATGGGTTTGTCAACATAGTTACATTTTTTTAGGTGCTTTAACGTAGTTACTATAGGAGATAAATTCACAACGAAGCCGGGGAGCTAGCAGGTATCGTTTATTATCACAGGGGCAGCAAGTATCAGCTGGGTTTTGGGCTGTCCCGTCTAGGCTTTCTTTTTTAAAATGCGCAGCCCCCAACCTCGGATGGGAGGTCCATAGGCCTGTTTGTATTTTCTTGAGGTCCGTCATGTATCGACCGGCCTATGGACCTCCCATCCAAGGTTTTATTTTTCCTGAAACATCGGCAGCCCAATTTATGTATTTTTTTGAAGAAAACGCAGAGGTCTGTTCTATTTTTCTATATAAGAATAGGAACACCTAGTCCAACTTATGTTTCCCTTCTAACTATATTATATATATTTAAATTATTTTATATGTTATTATATATTATTTTTATTGTCATCATATATTTAATAGATACTTACATATGTAAGAAAACAATATCCCACATCTTATTAACTTATAAAAATAATTTATTAACAATAAAATCCTGGATTGTTTTGGCACGAAAATCCTAGTGATTGTGTACAAAAGCTTGGTAAGATTTATGGACGAATGTAATAATAAATCACTTATTATTTAAATATATTTATAACAAAATGCTCAGCCCCTATTTATTTTTTGATAACATTGTTGGCCCAACCCAACATTATAATTAGAATCAGCCCAGCAAAATTGTGTATTTCGAGAAAGTGCAAATGGCCTCTAATTTTTTTGGAAAAAAATAAATGGGCCGCATGGACGCTACATTATTTGTTCACTCAGCCCAGCTAATGGACTGTAATTCAAAAAAAGAGATCAAATTGACTGTAAATTCTACCCCGCAAAAAAAGACTAAATTCTGAAAAATGGGTTGAATACGTGCCACATTTTTGGAGGCTGAAATGTGGGCCAATAGGTCGAAGCCAACGCAAATCTTTGTCAACTTAGTCAACAAATGATTCTAACTTTGTTAGCCGTTGGATTTACATACAACGACCGGCATCCATCTTCAATCTCTCGTCTTCTTCCTCCAGCACCGCCGGGGCCACCTCCCGCCTCCTGCTGCTAGTAGCTCTGCTCAGCATGCTTCGCTATGAAGCGCTACTCCACTGTTGGCCAGGCCATCCCTCCACCCCTCCACACCTCCTGTTCTTCTCCACCGACTACCGAACCACACCGCACCAGAACCAGTTAACCCTCGTACACCTCTCCGTCTGCGACTCTACTCCCGCATCTTCCCATCTCTGGCTCGTTGTTGTCCGATGCCTCGCCGTTGTCCACCACCTTGGATGCGCTCGGCGCGACATGATCAATGTGGTCAACGAACGACACCATCGGAAGTAGACTGTGCATGGAGAGGCTGATAGCTAGGTCCACGGCCGCACACAAGGAAATGCCTCCTTATTACACGCAAAATAATGATACCTCCACTTGACATCTGGGACCCACCGGAAGGGCCTTTGTATTTTGCGAAAAAACGTGCCCCCTGCTGACAGGTCGGACCCACCAGCTATCTTCGTACGCAAGGAAGTGCATCCTTATTATGCATAAAAGATGAATAGTCCCCCTGCTAGCTGGGACCCACCTTAGTGAGAGGCTGACTTGTGGGCCTACTAAGTTGACTTGGACAGAGGTTTTGTCAACTTAGTCAATATGAATGATTCTAGCTCCATTGACCGTACGATGTCCATCCAACGGCCGTAGTGCTCCTTCAACCTCTGGTCTTCTTGCTCCAGCTGCCCAAACCAGCGCCAGTCATGCCGCGTGCTCCTGCCTCCCGTGGCTGGCTGTGATGCCGCGGAGGCCTCACCGCCCCCTACTACTCCCACCGCTGGCTAGACCATCCCTCTACTCACCCACCCACACCCCCTGTTATTCTGCGGCAACGGAAGCTTCACACCGCGGCCAAACCAGTGAACCCTCGTACTCCTCTCCGTGTGGGCATCCACTGGCGCGTCTTCCCCGGCTCCACGTCGTCCCCTTCCCAGGCCTCACCGTCGTCCACCGTCGTGGTGCTCTCGGCGCTGCGTGGTCAATCTGGTCAACGACTGACTTCCATCGGAAGAGTACTGTACGTGGAGAGGCTGACGGCTGGGTCCACGGTGGCCGCAAGGAAGTGCCTCCTTATTACGCGCAAAATAATTATTCCTGCACCTGACAGCAGGGACCCACCGGAAGGGCCACTGTATTTTGCGAAAAAAAGTTTCCCCCTGACTGCTGGAACCCACCAGCTACATCTTCGCACGCAAGGAAGTGCGCCCGGGCAAAAAACATGATTCGCCCCCCTGACTGCTGGGACCCACCATCGACATCTTCGCACGCAAGGAAGTGCATGACAGTCGGAACCACCTAGTAGAAGCATATGTAGCATTGCCATTCTGGTCACGAACGTGTACGTACATACTGGTCGATGTAGAGGCGCGCACAGGTCGTAGTAGAGGCGCGAACGTAGCATGTACATGTACGTACAACGGCCAGGGTGCAAGAAAGAAAATACGTCCACATATGTACATACGGGCGGGGTCTCGAACACCTACTCGCGCATACGTACGGCCAGGGCTCGTGTACATGGCTGGGTCGGAACGGAGAAACTGCGTGTCGTCGTGTTCATGGGGAGGCAACGGAATGCGCCATGTTCATCAGCAGGCAACGGAATGCGTCGTCTTCATCGGGAGGCAACATAATGCGTGGGAGCCAACCGGCTTGGACGGAACAGGCGATGGAAACGAGGCCTGGCGTACCATAGAACGGAGGAAACAGCCTTGTGTTCGACCGACCATGTTCGAAATAGGATCCTATTCATCGGGAGGGGTCTGGCATACCGCAAAACGGAGGAAACGGACTTGTGTTGGACCTCCTACGGTCAAAACGGGGTCCTGTTGATCGGGAGGGGTGTGGCGTACCGCAAAACGGAGGAAACGGACTTGTGTTAGAGCGCTACGGTCGAAACAGGGGTCCTATTCATCAGGAGGGGTGTGGCGTACCGCAAAACGGGACTCCACGGGCTACTGTTCATCTCCACTGTCGACCTCCTCCAGCCTCCATGGGTTACTGTTCATCCACCGTCGACCTCCTCCAGCCTCCACCTACGACTGTTCATCCAGCCTCCATCGCGCCCTACTCCACCGACTACTGTTCAACCACCCCTCCACGGGCTACTGTTCATCCACCCCTCCACCGTCTACTGTTCATCCAGCCCTCCATGGGGTCGTCCTGTTCATCCAGCCCTCCACGGGGTCTTGTTCATCCAGCCCCAACCGGCTCGATCGATCGGGGTCCTGTTCATCCAGAGGCAACACCACGGGGTCTTGTTCATCCACCCCACCGCTCACTATTCATTCCCCCTGGCAAAGCTCACTGTTCATCCATAGGAAGCATCGATCGGCTTCAGTTAGCAGGAGTAGTGAAGGAATCGCTCGATCAGGTTCAGTTAACAGCCATCGATCGATAGCTCGGGTTTAGTAACGCGCAGCCTGCAGTGCAATCGCTCGGTTTCAGTTAGAGCCCAACGCCTCGCTCAGGTTCAGTTAGAGCCAACGCCTCGCACACACACGCGTACGTGTACAAGAGAAACGCGCATCGCTCGGCACCCGACCACCCACCGTAACCGGGAACTCGCCAAAATTTTCCTCGCCCTCGCTTCTACCACGGTTTTTTCCGTTATGGACGGCCCACAGAATGTCATGCAGGTGCGTCTCCGGCCCGCCTAGGACGAAAAGCCCATTTTTTGTCATGATTTTTTGTCATAGAAGTAGGAGCCCACCACATCTATGATGATACCGGGTTTTGTCACCATTATCGTCATAGAAGTGTCATAAGTATGACAAAAAATAAAATTCATTCGGCCCAAAATGTCAAAGATGTGTCTTTTTTTTGTAGTTCATGTGCAAAACCTCACATACCACATCCTCACCAATCAGGTGCCAATAGTGTTTATAGAAGATCGTTGGGAGGCCATCCATCCCCAGCGCTTTGAAGTACCCAATACTATCTGCGGTTGCTTTAACTTGCGCAATAGTGAAATCCGCAAGGAGGAAATCATTCATCTGGGCCGTGACTTTTGGTTCAATTTGGTTTAGGATTTCTGTCGCCTCCGAACCTGCCATGGGGGTAAACAAGTTATAGAAATAGTTAGTCACGAAGGCCTTTAAACCCTCCTCCCAAGAATCCTCCACTCCGTCCTCCCTCTTCAAAGTATGGATCGTGTTCCTCTTCTTCCTCTCTGACGCAAAGGCCTGGAAATACTTTGTGTTCCGGTCTCCTATTTACAACCAATCCGCATGAGCTCGTTGGGGATACACCAAGTCTAGTTGATCCTCCAGTTTTTCCAGTTTATATTTTATAGTGAGCTCCTTCCGAAGTTGTGCCTGCGATATGGTTGGCGCCAGAATGCTTCAAGTTCGTCCTGGAGTTTGTGAGCCCTCTTTTGGAGATCACCCAGGACATCACGGCTCCATTTATGGAGGGCTCTGTTTACTACTCCCAGCTTTCTTGCCACCAACGACCCTTGTGATGTTTCCCACGCCTCCCGCACTATGTCATCACACCCCTCCTCAAGGAGCCAACACGCCTCGAATCTCTTGTTTTGCATGCTACTCGGTCTGGCCCCCGATCCTCTACTACCATTCATCCAAAAAATCGCCAGCCTATGATCAGAGTGTTGAGGGTCACCGTTTACCACTTTATAATACGGGAAGCGAGCACACCATGATTGGGAAGTAACCACCCTATCCAGGCGCTCTCGAATGTAACCATCAACGCGAAAGTTATTATTGCACCAAGTAAACACATCACTCTCAAAACCGAGGTCATTGAGGTTACAAGTTTCTAAAGCATCCCGGAAATTCTTCATCATCGAGTGCCCTCTAGGAAAACCTCCCTGCTTCTCATGGTTGAACAAAATCTCATTGAAGTCACCAAGACAAACCCAAGGGAGGCTAGACTGGTGATTCAGGGTCCTCAAAAGTCTCTATGTATCAACTTTTTTCTCCATGCGGGGTTCACCATATATGCCTGTGAGTCACCATTTGAAACCATCTACCTCCTGCACGGTGACATCGATATGCATCATTCCCATCCATCTAAGTGTCACATCTGCCCCTTCCCCCAAAATAAAGCCAGACCACCGCTCTTCCCCGCACAGTCCTTCACAAGCATATGCTGCATCCCCAACTTGTCCCGAAACTTTTCCATTCTCCTCTTATCTAGATGAGTTTCAGACAAAAAGAGAATGTCGGGATCCTCCTTCTTCAGGAGTGCTAGAAGACCACGAACTGCCAGGCCATTTCCCAAACCCCGACAGTTCCAGGCGATGATCTTCATTGTGGGCCGCCAGGCTATACCTGCAGCCTGGCGCTATGGTCACTGTGTCCATCATCCCCTTCAAACCCCGCCTTCTTAAGCTTCTTCTTCCCTTCCACATATTCTCCCACATCATCCACTTGGTCCATCCCCCTCTTCTCCCCCAAGACTTGCGTGAACCCTCCGCCCCCCTCCTTGAGCTCCCTCCCCTTCACTCTCTTGAAAGTGCCTCTCCCTCCTTTGCCATTTACTCCTCTCGTCTATGTCTGGGCATGCAGCACCCCCGTAGTTCCACCCCTACCCCTTATGTTGATCTGCATGGGCATCTGCATGGCCTCGGTAGCTATGCTCTTGGCCCTGTCCGTTTCCACCACCTGGTTCACCCCATGTGTAACTGGTGGGAGGGCACTCGTGGGCAAACCGCATGGCTCGGCTGCCCCCTCCCCTGCAATCTACATGCCCTCACTTGCATGCGCGCCCGCCGAGGCTCCCGCCCATCCCTCCACTCCAAACGTACTACTTTCCCCCGTAGCATCCAATTGCCTGATGTCTACTACGCAACCTTCTTCTTGTAGACGTTGTTGGGCCTCCAAGTGTAGAGGTTTGTAGGATAGTAGCAATTTGCCCTCAAGTGGATGACCTAAGGTTTATCAATCCGTGGGAGGCGTAGGATGAAGATGGTCTCTCTCAAACAACCCTTTAACCAAATAACATAGAGTCTCTTGTGTCCCCAACACACCCAATACAATGGTAAATTGTATAGGTGCACTAGTTTGGCGAAGAGATAGTGATACAAGTGAAATATGGATGGTAGATATGTTGAGGAACATAGTAATTTCAAAAAAAATTCCTACGCACACGCAATATCATGGTGATGCATAGCAACGAGAGGGGAGAGTGTGTCCATGTACCCTTGTAGACCGAAAGAGGAAGCGTTAGAACAACGCGGTTGATGTAGTCGTACGTCTTCACGGCCCGACCGATCAAGCACTGACACTACGGCACCTCCGAGTTCTAGCACACATTCAGCTCGATGACGTCCCTCGAACTCCGAAACAGCTGAGTGTCGAGGGAGAGTTCCGTTAGCACGACGGTGTGGTGACGATCTTGATGTTCTACCGTCGCAGGGCTTCGCCTAAGCACCGCTACAATATTATCGAGGAGAACTATGGTGGAGGGGGGCACCGCACACGGCTAAGAGATTAAGAGATCAATTGTTGTTTCTCCAAGGGGTGCCCCCTCCCCGTATATAAAGGAGTGGTGGAGGGGGAGGGCCGTCCCTCTCTATGGCGCAGGAGGAGTCCTAATCCCACCGGGAGTAGGATTCCCCCCTTCCAAGTAGTAGGAGTAGGAGTCAAGGAAAGGGGAGAGAGAAGAGAAGGAAGGAGGGGGCGCAGCCCCTCCCCCTAGTCCAATTCGGACCAGGCCTTGGGGGCGCCCAACCTCTCCTCTCTCTTTCCCCTAAAGCCCAATAAGGCCCATATACTCCCCAGAGAATTCCCGTAACTCTCCGGTACTCCGAAAAATACCCGAATCACTCTGAACATTTTCGATGTCCGAATATAGTCGTCTAATATATCGATCTTTACGTCTCGACCATTTCGAGACTCCTCGTCATGTCCCCGATCTCATCCGGGACTCTGAACTACCTTCGATATATCAAAACACATAAACTCATAATATAACCGTCATCGAAACCTTAAGCGTGCGGACCCTACAGGTTCGAGAACTATGTAGACATGACAGAGACACGTTTCCGGTCAACAACCAATAGCGGAACCTGGATGCTCATATTGGCTCCTACATATTCTATGAAGATCTTTATCGGTGAAACTGCATAACAACATACGTTGTTCCCTTTGTCATCGATATGTTACTTGCCCGAGATTTGATCGTCGGCATCTCAATACCTAGTTCAATCTCGTTGCCGGCAAGTCTCTTTACTTGTTACGTAATGCATCATTCCGTAACTAACTCATTAGCTACATTGCTTGCAAGGCTTATAGTGATGTGCATTACCGAGAGGGCCCAGAGATACCTCTCCGACAATCGGAGTGACAAAACCTAATCTCGAAATACGCCAACTCAACATGTACCTTTGGAGACACCTGTAGAGCTCCTTTCTAATCACCCAGTTACGTTTTGACATTTGGTAGCACACAAAGTGTTCCTCCGGTAAATGGGAGTTGCATAATCTCATAGTTGTAGGAACATGTATAAGTCATGAAGAAAGCAATAGCAACATACTAAATGATCAAGTGCTAAGCTAACGGAATGGGTCAAGTCAATCACATTATTCTCCTAATGATGTGATCCCGTTAATCAAATGACAACTCATGTCTATGGTTAGGAAACTTAACCATCTTTGATTAACGAGCTAGTCAAGTAGAGGCATACTAGTGAGACTATGTTTGTCTATGTATTCACACATGTATTGTGTTTCCGGTTAATACAATTCTAGCATGAATAATAAACATTTATCATGATATAAGGAAATAAATAATAACTTTATTATTGCCTCTAGAGTATATTTCCTGCAGTCTCCCACTTGCACTAGAGTCAATAATCTAGTTCACATCGCCATGTGATTTAACACCAATATTCACATCTATATGTGATTAATACCCATAGTTCACATCGTCATGTGATCAACACCCAAAGGGTTTACTAGAGTCAATAATCTATTTCACATCGCTATGTGATTAACACCCAAAGAGTACTAAGGTATGATCATGTTTTTGCTCGTGAGAGAAGTTTAGTCAACGGGTCTGTGTCTACAATGCTCTGCACGAAGCTACTCTAGCTAACTGCTCCCACTTTCAATATGTATCCAGATTAAGACTTAGAGTCATCTGGATCAATGCCAATACTTGTATCGACATAACCTTTTACGATGAACCTTTTGTCACCTCCGTAATCCAGAAACATATCCTTATTCCACTAAGGATAATTTTGACCAATGTCCAGTGATCTACTCCTAGATCACTATTGTACTCCCTTGCCAAACCAGGGAAGAGTATACAATAGGTCTGGTCCATAGCATGGCATACTTTTATAGAACCTATGACTGATGCATAGGGAATGACTTTCATTCTCTTTCTATTTTCTGCCGTGGTCGGGATTTGAGTCTTACTCAATTTCATACCTTTGCAACACAGGCAAGAACTCTTTCTTTGACTGTTCCATTTTCAACTACTTCAAAATCTTGTCAAGGTATGTACTCATTGAAAATCTGATCAAGCGTCTTGATCTATCTTAATAGATCTTGATGCTCAATATGTAAGTAACTTTACTGAGGTCTTTCTTTTAAAGAACTCCTTTCAAACATTTCTTTGTGCTTTCCAGAAAAATTGTACATCATTTGTTATCAACAATATGTCACTCACATATACTTATCAGAAAGGTTTTAGTGCTCCCACTCACTTTATTTGTAAATATAGGCTTCATTGCAAGTCTGTATAAAACTATATGCTTTGATCAACTTATCAAAGCGTATATTCCAACTTCGAGATGCTTGCACCAGTCCATAGATGGATCATTGGAGCTTGCACATTTTGTTAGCACCTTTAGGATTGACAAAACCTTCTGATTACATCATATACAACTCTCCTTTAAGAAAACCATTAAGGAATGCAGTTTTGACATCCATTTGCCAGATTTCATAAATTGTGGCAATTGCTAACATGATTCGGACAGACTTAAACATCGCTACAGTTGAGAAAATCTCATTGTAGTCAACACCTTGAACTTGTCAAAAACCTTTTTGCGACAAGTCGAGCTCTGTAGATAGTAACACTACTATCAATGTCCGTCTTCCTCTTAAAGATCCATTTATTTTCTATGGCTTGCTGATCATCGAGCAACTCCACCAAAGTCCACACTTTGTTCTCATACATGGATCCTATCTCAGATTTTATGGCCTCCAGCCATTTCGCAGAATCTGGGCTCATCATCGCTTCCTCATAGTTCGTAGGTTTATCATGGTATAGTAACATGACTTTTAGAACAGGATTACCATACCACTCTGGTGCGGACCGTACTCTGGAAGACCTACGAGGTTCTGAAGTAACTTGATCTGAAGTTTCATGATCATCTTCGTTAGCTTCCTCACTAATTGGTGTAAGAATCACTAGAACTGATTTCAGTGATGAACTATTTTCCAATTCGGGAGAAGGTACTATTACCTCATCAAGTTCTACTTTTCTCCCACTCACTTCTTTCGAGATAAACTCCTGCTCTAGAAAGGATCCATTCTTAGCAACGAATATTTTGCTTTTGGATCTGTGATAGAAGGTGTACCCAATAGTTTTCTTTGGGTATTCTCTGAAGATGCCCTTCTCTGATTTGGGTTCGAGCTTATCAGGTTGAAGCTTTAAGCATCGTAGCCCCAAACTTTAAGAAACGACAACTTTGGTTTCTTGCCAAACCACGGTTCATAAGGCGTCGTATAAACGGATTTTGATGGTGCCCCATTTAAAGTGAATGCAGTTGTCTTTAATGCACAACCCCAAAACGATAGTGGTAAATCAGTAAGAGACATCATAGATTGCACTATATACAATAAAGTACGGTTATGACGTTCGGACACACCATTAAGCTATGGTGTTCCAGGTGGCATGAGTTTGTGAAACTATTCCACATTGTTTTAATTGAAGACCAAACTCGTAACTCAAATATTTGTCTCCGCGATCAAATCGCAGAAACTTTATTTTCTTGTTACGATGATTCTCCACTTCACTCTGAAATTCCTTGAACTTTTCAAATGTTTCAGACTTGTGCTTCATTAAGTAGATATACTCATATCTGCTCAAATCATCTTGCGAAGTTCAGAAAATAACGATACCCGACATGAGCATCAACACTCATTGGACCGCATACATCGGTATATATTATTTCCAATAATTCACTAGCTCGTTCCATTATTCCGGAGAACGGAGTTTTAGTCATCTTGCCCAAAAGGCACGGTTCGCAAGCATCAAATGATTCATAACCAAGTGATTCCAAATATCCATCTTTATGGAGTTTCTTCATGCGCTTTACACCGATATGACCCAAACGGTAGTGCCACAAATAAGTTGCACTATCATTATCAACTTTGCATCTTTTGGCATCAATATTATGAATGTGTGTATCACTACGATCGAGATCCAACACACTATTTTCATTGGGTGTATGACCATCGAAGGTTTTGTTCATATAAACAGAACAACAATTATTCTCTGATTTTAAATGAATAACCATATTGCAATAAACATGATCAAATCATATTCATGCTCAACGCAAACGCCAAATAACATTTATTTAGGTTCAACACTAATCATATTCATATCAATCTTGGAACCACTTCCAAGACACATCGTCACTTCACCCTCAACTAGTTTCTGTTTATTCTGTAACTCCTGTTTCGAGTTACTAATCTTAGCAACCGAACAAGTACCAAATACTGAGGGGTTACTATAAACACTAGTAAGGTACACATCAATAACCTGTATATCAAATATACCCTTGTTCAGTTTTGCCATCCTTCTTATCCACCAAAAATTCAGGGTATTTCCGCTTCCAGTGACCATTTCCTTTGCAGTAGAAGCACTCAATTTCAAGCTTTGGTCCAGCTTTGGGCTTCTTCATGGGAGTGACAACTTGCTTGCCATTCTACTTGAAGTTTCCCTTTCTTTCCCTTTGCCCTTTTCTTGAAACTAGTGATATTGTCAATCATCAACACTTGATGTTCTTTCTTGATTTCTACCATCGTCGATTTCAGCATCACAAAGAGCTCGGGAATCGTTTTCATCATCCATCGCATACTATAGTTCATCATGAAGTTCTACTAACTTGGTGATGGTGACTAGAGAACTCTGTCAATCACTATCTTATCTGGAAGATTAACTCCCACTTGATTCAAGCGATTGTAGTACTCAGACAATCTAAGCACTTGCTCACTAGTTTAGCAATTCTCCTCCATCTTTTAGGCGAAGTATTTGTCAGAGGTCTCATACCTCTTTACACGGGCATGAGTATGAAATATCAATTTCATCTCATGGAACATCTCATATGTTCCGTGACGTTTCAAAAACGTTTGTAATCCCGGTTCTAAGCCATAAAGCATGGTGCACAAAACTATCAAGTAGTCATCATATTGAGCTAGCCAAACGTTCATAATGTCTACATCTGCTCCTGCAATAGGTCTGTCACCTAGCGGTGCATCAAGGACATAATTCTTCTGTGCGGCAATGAGGAAAAACTTCAGATCACGGACCAAGTCCACATCATTGCTACTAACATCTTTCAACTTAGTTTTCTCTAGGAACACATATAAAAACATAGCAAAGCAAAAACATAGAGAAGCAACAATGCGACCTATTGATCTACAACATAATTTGCAAAATACTAGCAGGACTAAGTTCATGATAAATTAAAGTTCAATTAATCATATTACTTAAGAACTCCCACTTAGACAGACATCTCTCTAGTCATCTAAGTGATCACGTGATCCAAATCAACTAAACCATGTCCGATCATCACGTGAGATGGAGTAGTTTTCAATGGTGAACATCACTATGTTGATCATATCTACTATATGATTTATGATCGACCTTTCGATCTCCGTGTTCCGAGGCCATATCTGTATATGCTAGGCTCGTCAAGTTTAACCTGAGTATTTCGCGTGTGCAACTGTTTTCCACGTGTTGTATTTGAACGTAGAGCCTATCACACCCGATCATCACGTGGTGTCTCAGCATGAAGAACTTTCGCAATGGTGCATACTCAGGGAGAACACTTCTTGATAATTAGTGAGAGATCATCTTAAAATGCTATCGTCAATCAAAGCAAGATAAGATGCATAAAGGATAAACATCACATGCAATCAATATAAGTGATATGATATGGCCATCATCATCTTGTGCTTGTGATCTCCATCTCCGAAGCACCGTTGTGATCACCAACGTCACCAGCGCGACACCTTGATCTCCATTGTAGCATCATTGTCGTTTCGCCATCTATTGCTTCTACGACTATCGCTACCTCTTAGTGATAAAGTAAAGCAATTACAGGACGCTTGCATTTCATATAATAAAGCGACAACCATATGCTCCTGCCAGTTGCCGATAACTCGGTTACAAAACATGATCATCTCATACAATAAAATATAGCATCACGTCTTGACCATATCACATCACAGCTTGCCCTGCAAAAACAAGTTAGACGTCCTATCATGGAAATATCACGTCAGATGTCCTCGTGTAAGGACTTAGTCGTGGAGCCATCGCGACGGGTTAGCTTAAAGGGGTTAAACCGGACAATGGACACGAGGGATTTTATACTAGTTCGGCCCCTTCGATGAAGGTAAAAACCTACGTCTAGTTGTGATGGGAATATTGGGGACTCGCTAACCAGGGAGCTAAACAAGCTATGCCTGGTTATCGAGTTGTTGTTTCTTGTTCTTGAACCGCCGCTGGGTCGTCCCCTTATATACATGGGTTGATGCCCGGCCGGTTTACAGAGTCCCGAGGCTGACTCATACAAGTATTCGGCTCGGTCTCTCCCTTCCTTATCTTACAATACAAGTTATATGACTATGGCGGTTTACCACTATGGGCCCTAATCCGCCTTTGGGCTCCGGGACTCTAAGCTTCATAGTGGAACGCCATCTTGAGAGTCTTTGTGGGCTTCAATATAGTTGAGGGTGAACCGGACCCTCCTGGGCGGTTTACACTCAGTAGTTATATCCCCAACATTAGGCCCCAAATTGGTTTGAACTTGTTCATGCCAATCTTCAACACTTAGAAAAATCCTGTGAACATCTTCCTTCATTTCTCATAAACCGCCATGATGTCTTCCCTTTATAAATCTTGTTAAACCGTCGTGACGTCATCCTCTGGACACAGCAACGGATCATCATGACATCATCTCTGTAAAAAAAAGAATTAAAAGATTCCCTTCATTTAATGTCATCCCGAAAATCGAGGCGACAGCTGCGCCACTCGCCGCTTTGGTCTCTTGATTCTTGCGCCTGTCACTTATCCCCTTGCCCTGTTATAAATAAGCTCGACAGGTACTTTCATTTTCTCCCTTTTCTCATCTTCTTCCTCGTGACCCAAAGAACCCCAGCGCCGCCGCCGCCATCGATCTTCGAATCTGCACCGACCAAGGCCGCTGCATCAACCTGTTTGTTCCAAAAACCCTGACGCGCTCCTCCATCGAGTGGCCCTGGAAAGTTCATGTCCCATAACCCTAGATCTTCATTAGGGTTTTCGAGTTCATCCATGTCGCCGTTCCTCAGTTCTTCCACAGCCTTTTGTTTAGTCCTTTTACTAAGGATATATATATATATGCATTTGCTAGTTTTGATTCACGGCTAGATTCATTTTGATAGTCCACCATCCCACGGCTTCTTCCTGACAGACTGCGTCTAGATCTTCATTGTTCCTCTTAGCGCCATTGTAGGGTTCAGTAAAACTTTCTTTAGTTATCCACGGTAGATCCAAAATTGTACTATGATATTGTGAAACCTGTTTTTGTAACACTCAGTAAATTTTGAACCCTGGTCCTTCTGCCTACGGGCGGTTTAACCTGTGATAACCAACCCGCCATATATCATTAGCCCTCTCTTAAACCGCCAACTGAACTTGAACGTCAATTCGCCGGTTTAACACTGAATAGTACGCTTAAACTGTTAAATCGTAAACCGGCCTTTATCTTCTTTTCACAGTTTTCCTTCCGGGATGGCCAAACAATTCTCTGCCTGCAATTGGGTTCCGTCCAAGATCACTGAGACACAAATCAATGGATATGTCACCACTGGCGCTTTAGCCTCAAAAAGGGTCCTTAATTGGCGTGTTCCGGGCTCTGAATGCCCACCTGAACCTCAAGATGGAGAAGTGATTGTATTTATGCAACACTTAGACCGGGGATTCAGCCCACCCGGATCAAAAAATTTCTGGGATGTCCTCACAAGCTTCCAACTTCATCCACAAGATATTGGACCAAACTCCGTGTCCAATATATGCAACTTTCAAGTATTCTACGAAGTCTACCTTCAAGAAGAACCGTCTGTGGAGTTGTTCCGGGATTTTTTTCCATTTGAACCGCCGTACGGAGTTCTCTGATGGTCCCAACACAGAACTTGGTGCCATTTCAATTCAGAAAAGGAAAGAAGTTGATTTCCCTCATGCAAAGAATCATAGTCATCCCAAAGATTGGAACCAAACTTGGTTTTATTGCCGGAATATAGCCCCTGACGGAGAAAATCCTTTGCCGAGTTATCGCCCTCAACGGCTTAGCAACGGTCACCCATTACCTTCACACTTATCCGTCGCAGAACGAAAAGCTTTTGCTCCTGAAATCGCCAAGCTCTGGGATCTCATGGCCAACGGTTTGACTGGTATTGATCTTGTCCGCTGTTGGGTTTCTTGGGGCATTCTGCCTTTAAGCCGCCATCCCGGATTGATGTATGAATATACTGGCAACGTCAAAGATCCTCAATGATATCATGAAGTGATAATGACAGACCTTGAAGTTACTGAGTCTGTGAAGAGGATGCTTGACGAAACAATCTCTGCCTGCAGCCAAACCGGGTTGCCACCATTTTGCGCCACCAACAAACCGCCAGCGATAAATTTGACTTAATGCTCACAATTTCGCATGTGCCTTAATAATGTGCTAATACTCTTTTCCTTTAATTTTTACAGGCCGACAACTCTTTCTGGAAACAGACTAAACCGGCAAGGGCTCGTGCAAAGACCAAAGCCATCAAGAAAACAGGCAAGAAGAAAACCGCCAAGTCTTCTTATCTGCCAGAGGAAGTTGACAAATCAGATCCAGAGGTAGAACTTGATGCACTTGGTTCTCTTTTCATATACTTTATTGACAATGATTATTCCCAGGATGACACTGAGGCCAGCCGTGCTGACCACATTGAGGTAATCACTCTTTCTTCCGATTCTGATCTTGTGTCGGTTCAAAGAGTTCGTCGTACAGTTCGGAAAGTAAAACACTCTCACCCCCTTGCTCATTTGGATCCAAAATTTTCTTTAAAGACACATCAAGCTAAAGAGCGTTGCACAACCCGGCAAAGCGGCCAACAAATCACCTCATCCGGTCTACCGGATACACCAACCCGGAAACATCGTCTAGAGGTGACTTGTTCTCCTGAAAAAATTTATCCCTTGAAGGGTTTCTTCCAATGCCCACTCAATCCATCTGATACGAATTACCAGGCATCTTCAACCTCATCTGGCGGTTCATCAACGACTCAGTTGCCTCCCCTCAAGACCGTCGCTGGGTAAGTATATTGTTTTTCAACTAGTTTCTTCACGCGTCAGTTTATCCTATTCTAACTTTTGAAGTTGTAGTGCCAAGGACCGATTGAGTAAGAAGGCCAAGACCAGTGGCCCTACTGACGATGTTGATCCGGAGAAGGCCACAGGAAATGATGGCGAAAACCCTGAGTTTGTCATAGACAATTCTGCCCCGCAAGACCCAGGAGCTGATGCCAACCCGCCAAAAGCTGAACCGGAAACACATGTTGATATATCAGATCCGCATGCCACTCCTCCAAGTCCAATTGTTGACCAGCGGGATTCAACTGCTGATCCGCCAAGCCCTGCTACCAGACCGCCAAGCCCTGCTGCCAAACTGCCAAGCCCAGTTAAGAACAATGTCAATCCATCAAGCCCAGCCAAAGATGATGATGTTGTTGTTACTAGCACTGCATATACTGCCCCAGGCAATCCAGTTATCTTATCCAAACATTTCGACAAAGATGAATTTGTTTTTATGAACAAGGGGAAAGGCAAGACTGACTTATCGAGCTATGCTGATTTGTCTGCTCAGGATCTTCATTCCGGTTTCTTGAACCGCCTTTTCACAAGCTGGGATTACGAAGCCGGTTTGGTAAATCTGATGAAGGAATGCTATGAGGTAAACAGTTTGATCTTTTTATTCTGTACCTTCATTGCATTGTAGCCCCCAAGGGCCGGTTTGTCGTAGAAAGGCAAACCGGGACTTTGCATATTCCACACTGTACTTTGCTGATATTCGTCGTGTACTTTTTGATCAAACACACATTAGCCCCCAAGTGTCAAGGTTAAAACTTGTATTAATCCTTGAGACTTCAAACAATCAGTAGAAAAAGTGACCCACATTAGCCCCCAAGTGCCAAATGCATAACTGGTTATACACTTGGGACTTTCAAAAAAATATTGACATGCTTTCTGACTGTTGCAGACTGAAATAAATCAACAAGTCTCTCAAATTGCTGATCTTCAAGAAAATCTGAAATCCCAACAAGCAGAAACCACCAAGGCGAAGGATGAGTTGAAAACCGCCTTAACCACCATGGAGCAACTAAAAGAGTGGTTCAAGTCTGAGCGAGCCAACTGGGACACCGAAAAAGCTGGATTGCTGAAGCGGGCGGAAGATGTTGAATCAGCTCTTAAACTGGTGGCAGAAGAGCTTACTGGATTGAAGCGCCAAGTTAATGCCATGACTTCTGCAATATTTGGTAAGTACCTTTTGCCAAGGCTTTGTGAATGTCCAAATTTGAAATTGTGCCGGTTTAATATGGAATCCTTAAACCGCTGTAGGTGGCCGCATTACTCATCTGGGCTCTGATATGAGGAAGAAGCTAAAGGCAGCCTACACGCTGATTGAACAGCTATATACCGGTGCCCAACGGGTTATCTCCGCATCCTCTTATGACAATGCGGCCCCAACACTGATGAAGGACACTTTGGCCAGGTTATCCATGACACCAGCACAAATTGAAGAGGTGAAGCGATCCGCTGCCAGGGCTGGCTCTTTATTAGCACTGACCCGAGCCAAAGCATGGATAGCTGATCTCGATCCGGTTGATATTGCCAAGGGCTTTCCTAGTGAACAAGAAATCGGGGCAGAGTTTGATAATGAAGCCCTCATAAGGGTGAGAAGGGAGATGCGTCCTCTGGCGAGTCAGTTGGCAAAAGAAGCTAACTTGACGGTTCACCGGTCCTTTTATGATGCCAACAACAAACTGATTGAAGCTGTTGTTCCAGAAGTTCAAAATCTTATTCCGCCAATCCGTAAGCACACTTATGCCCCTGACGTTGACCCGACTGAACTTATAAGTGAGGAGGCTGTCTTTCAGGCCTTAACCCGGATTGACTGGACCACTACTGACTTCTAGCCACTGGATGGGGAGGAGGAGGCTGAACCGACGCCAGATGAACCATCCACCTCGCGTCAGCATGGTGACGAGGCTTGATCCGGCATTTGTGTTTCTGTGACAAACTTTTGTTGTGCAAAAACAATCAGCTTTTTGGGCCTCAAAGTGCCTTGTAATAGGCTAGTAAAAACTCTTTGATCCGTTATGCTGATGCATGACTTGTGTTGAACCGACATAACACATGCAATGTTTGCTTATGTTGTGATAACGCGACTCTAAAGCCTGCATAAAGAAAGTCTGTCCTGGCGGTTTACCGCTGGATGGGTCATAATACCCAAGATAAAGTCTGATTGATAATCGAACCTTAAGAAATATGAAATAACTCATACCTGTGATGTGATATCACTTTAGTTGGTTTACCAACTTTGATTGTAATAAGGGTGAAAACCCATATCTTGAATTTTGTATAACTTCACCATGTACTGATGACGTATAAGATGTCATGCCGGGTTATGATGAACACCAGATGACCAAAACTGGCGACAAGTAGTCAAAGCCAGGCCGGGTTAATGAACTCCGGTTTAATATTATGTTCATCAACTTTTAGTTGAGATCCAAGTCGGGTTAACAAACACCGGTTTAATATGATGATAAAAAAGCCATGCCACATCAAAGATACCGCACAGAAGTTATTCAAAAGAAAAAATAATGACAAGTGCAAATAAAACCGTGTAGTCGAGGCTTTTCGAGGGCTGCTAGGCCCAAATTCGAGGCTTTTCATGGGCTGCTAGGCCGCTGAGTTAAACCATTTGACAAAGCCTTTTAAGATGGGCCTCCAACTAACCAATCACCACTTTAACTTTGACAAGTTCAGGGTCTCAATGAGAGTAACTGTCAAATGTTCGGAGGGTCATGCCAGGATTACCTGGATAGGAGTGGCTTACTTGATGAAGGCAGGTTAACCCAGGGTTTTAGGTAAATATACCAGGCTTCCAAGCCATGGGTCGATACCCAGCTATGAGGGTCCTTTCAAACTCTTTGTTACTTTACACAAAGAGCCCCCAAGTAACGTGATGAGTTGTGCTCATTGGGTGCCTATGTTTAAGCCATGCAAAGCATCCAGACTCTCTTTGGCCCCTTGGGTGTGAAGCTCCCAAGCTGTATTGTGGCAGTATAGCCGGTTTAACAGGTAGTACTCCGCTTTGTCAGCTGAAGCCCCCATGTAACTCAAAGGATATTTGAGAAAAAACAGCAGAGGCCCTGCTTATAGCAAGGATGCTGGTTTATTTTATTGATCATAATATATACATTGTCGAAATATTTACATAAGAAAAGCCTATGGCTTAAGTGTAGTAAGGTCGTAGGAGAGCAATGTTGCACCACCGCCGGTCTCTTCCTCAGAGGTGCGTGAGTTGTCTCGAACGTAAATGAGGTAGTATGATCCGTTGTGCAGATTTTTGCTGATCACAAAGGGTCCTTCCCAAGGTGGGGATAACTTGTGCATGTCGGTCTGATCCTGGATGAGCCGGAGCACCAAATCGCCTTCTTGAAAGGTTCTTTTCCTAACCCGGCGACTATGATTATGCCGCAGGTCTTGCTGATAAACCGCCGAACAGGCTAAATCCATATCTTGTTTTTCATCTAACAAGTCCAACGCCTCCTAGCGTGCTTTCTCATTGTCTGCTTTAACATAATTAGCAACCCAGGGCGAATCGTGACGAATATCACTTGGGAGGACCGCCTCTGCCCCGTACACCATGAAGAAAGGCATGTAACCCGTCGTTCTGTTGGGGGTGGTGTTGATGCTCCATAACACAAAAGGCAATTCTTCCACCCAACAGCACGGCGTCCTCTTTAAAGGAACCATAAGCTAGGGTTTAATACCCTTCAAGATTTCTTGATTAGCTCTCTCCGCTTGACCATTGGTCTGGGGGTGCGCCACAGATGCTAAGTCAAGCCGGATGTGTTCTCTCTGACAGAAATCTTTCATCTCACCTTTAGAAAGGTTTGTGCCATTATCTGTGATGATGCTGTGTGGAAAGACAAAGCGGAATATAATCTTTTTGAGAAATTGAACCGCCGTAGCTGCATCACACTTGCTAACAAGCTCCGCTTCAAACCACTTGGTGAACTTGTCAACCGCCACCAGAAGGTGGGTCTTCTTATCCTTGGAGCACTTAAAGGGTCCCACCATATCAAGCCCCCAAGTGGCAAACGGCCAAGTGATGGGAATCATCCTTAATTCTTGAGCCGGAACATGAGCTCTGCGTGAAAACTTTTGACAAGCATCACATCACTTTACCAGATCCTCCGCATCAGCATGAGCTGTCAACCAGTAGAACCCATGATGAAAAGCTTTGGCAACTAGGGACTTTGAACCGGCATGGTGATCACAATCCCCTTCATGGATTTCCTGTAGGATCTCTTGGCCTTCTTCCGGAGAAACACAATGCTGAAATACGCCTGAAACGATGCAGCGGTGTAACTCACCATTGTGAATAACCATGGACTTGGACCGCCGGACTATCTGCCGAGCCAGGACTTCATCATATGGTAACTCGCCCCGGTTCATATATGCCAGATATGGAACCGTCCAATCTGGCACAACGTGTAAAGCGGCCACCAATTGACCCTCCGGATCAGGAATAGCCAAATCTTCCTCTGTAGGCAACTTAGCAGATGGGTTATGCAATATATCTAAAAAGGTATTGGGAGGTACCGACTTACACTGAGATCCAAGCTGGCTTAAAGCATCTGCTGCTTTGTTTTTGCGCCGATCGATATGCTCAACCTGATACCCTTTGAAGTAACCTGCCACAATATCCACCTCACGTCCGTAAGCCGCCATGAGTGGATCCTTAGAATCCCAAGTGCCAGAAACTTGCTGCGCCACTAGATCAGAGTCTCCAAAGCATCGTACTCGGCTTAAATTCATCTCCTTGGCCACTCGGAGCCCATGGAGCAGAGCCTCGTACTTAGCTGCATTGTTAGTACAGGGGAACATTAAACGGAGGACATAACGAATTTTATCACCTCGAGGGGAAGTAAGAACAACTCCAGCCCCCGAGCCCTCTAATTGTCTGGACCCATCGAAGTGAATAGTCCAGTATGTATTATCCGGTTTGTCCTCTGGTGCTTGTAACTCGGTCCAGTCATTGATGAAGTCCACAAGTGCTTGAGATTTTATGGCTGTTCGAGGCACATACTTCAGACCATGTGGACCAAGTTCAATTGCCCATTTTGCAACCCGGCCAGTTGCTTCCCTGTTCTGAATTATATCACCCAACGGAGCTGAACTGACAACCGTAATGGGATGGCCTTGGAAATATTGTTTGAGCTTCCGACTTGCCATAAAACCCCCATATACTAGCTTCTGCCAATGTGGATACCGCTGTTTTGACTCGATAAGCACCTCACTGATGTAGTAAACCGGTCGTTGAACCGAGTACTCCTTACCAGCCTCCTTGCGCTCCACCACGATTGCCGGCACGGGCATTAGCAGCCACGTACAACAATAAGGGCTCCCTGTCAAATGGAGCAGCAAGGACCGGCGGTTCAGCCAACTACCGCTTCAAGTCTTCAAACGCCGCATTAGCCGCATCACTCCAGACAAAGGTGTCTGTCTTTTTCAACATCTTATATAGAGGGATCGCCTTCTCTCCCAAAAGGCTGATAAACCGGCTTAGGGCTGCAATCCGACCTGCTAGACGCTGAACATCATTGATGCACGCCGGTTTAGCCAAAGATGTAATCGCTTTGATCTTCTCCGGATTAGCCTCAATGCCTCTGTTGGACACCAGAAAGCCTAGAAGCTTGCCTGCCGGAACACCAAAGACGCACTTGTCCGGATTGAGCATCATCTTGTAAACCCGCAGATTGTCAAAGGTCTCTTTGAGATCATCTATCAATGTCTCCTTCTTCCTGGACTTTACCACAATGTTATCAACATAGGCATGAACATTGCGCCCAATCTGAGTGTGAAGACAATTCTACACACATCGCTGATAAGTTGCCTGGGCACTCTTGAGCCCAAAGGGCATAGAAACATAGCAGAAGGCTCCAAAGGGAGTGATGAAGGTGGTCTTATCCTGGTCCTTAACTGCCATTTTGAACTGATGATAGCTTGAATAAGCATCCAAGAAACTCAAACGCTCACAACCCGCTGTCGCATCAATTATCTGATCAATACGCGGGAGAGAAAAATGATCGGACGGACAGGCTTTGTTCAAATCTGTAATCCACACACATGCGCCAAGTGCCGTTTTTCTTAAGAACAAGCACCAGATTAGCCAACCACTCAGGGTGAAACACTTCAACGATAAACCCAGCAGCCAACAGCCGGGCTACCTCTTCACCAATTGCCTTGCGTCGTTCCTCGTTAAAGTGACGAAGAAATTGCTTGACCGGTTTAAACTTGGGATCAATATTGAGAGTGTGCTCAGCGAGTACCCTCGGTACACCTGGCATGTCAGAAGGCTTCCATGCAAAAATGTCCCGGTTCTCACGGATGAACTCGATGAGCGTGCTTTCCTATTTTGGGTCTAGATTTGTGCTGATGCTGAACTGCTTGGATGAATCGCCAGGAACAAAGTCAACAAGTTTAGTCTCATCAGCCGGCTTGAAATGTAGGGTTGGGTCATGCTCAGTGGTGGGCTTCTTCAGAGGGGTCATGTCTGCCGGATCAACATTTTCCTTATGAACTTCAGCTCCTCTGTAGCACAAACCGACTCAGCATACGCCACATCACCTTCCTCGCAATCCAAAGCAATTTTACGACTTCTGTGAACCGTAATGGTCCCTTTATGACGTGGCATCTTGAGCTGCAAGTAAATATAACAAGGCCTCGCCATGAACCTTGCATAAGCCGGCCGCCCAAATAGTGCGTGGTACGGGCTCTGGATCCTCACCACTTCAAAGGTCAATGTCTCCGACCGGGAATCATGTTCATCACCAAACACAACTTCCAAAGCGATCTTACCAACAAGAGATGCCGATTTACCTGGTACCACACCATGGAAAACAGTATTGGACGGTTTAAGACTCTTGTCTTTCAACCCCATGCGGCGAAAGGTCTCATAATACAGAATGTGGATACTGCTCCCTCCATCCATGAGTACCTTGGTGAACTTATAACCTCCCACCTGAGGTGCCACCACCAAAGCCAGGTGACCCGGATTGTCAACCCGGGGTGGATGATCCTCTCTGCTCCACACAATAAGTTGCTCGGACCACTGCAGGTAACGTGGTACTGCCGGTTCAACAACATTAACCTCCCTCTTGTGAAGCTTCTGATCACGCTTGCACAAACTAGTAGTGAACACATGATACTACCCACCATTCAACTCCTTTGGGTGACTCTGGTAACCCGACTGCTACTGATTTCCTTGATTATTCTGCTGGTTATTACCACCTTGGTTGCTCTGGTTTCCCTAATTATTCTGAAATCCAGAGTTTGAACCGCCGCCACCATGAAAACCTGGACCTGAACCGCCCGATGGACCCTGATCATACCGGAAAAGATCAGAGTTTTTGAACTCCTTCATAATGTGACAATCCTTCCAGAGATGCGTTGCAGGAACCTCCTTGGTCCCATGCTTTGGGCAGGGCTGATTCAACAAACGCTCCAGATTCATTTCACCGCCGCGTTGGGGCGGTTTACCATTACGACACTGCACATTAGCATTAGCGACAAAATCTGAATCCGCTTTACGCTTACCGTTATTCCCATGGCCTCCTTGGTTGTGCTACTGTCCCTTTGCACCGCCGTTCTTCTTTCCCTTCTCCGATTTCTCCTCATCAGAATCGGGATCCTTGGTATTATCAGAATCGGCATACTTGACCAAGGCAGCCATGAGGATGCCCATGTCATTGTAGTGGTGCTTGAGCCATCCCAACTTCATCTTTAGTGACTTAAACCGGCAATTACGCTCCAAGGTGATGATTGCCGAGCCAGCATTAATACGGTCTGATGAATGCAAGACTTCTGAAACCCGGCACACGCAATGAGTTGTTGACTCGTTCTCCCCTTGAACATAGGCGTCGAGATCCACAATGGACATAGGCTGCTTACATGTGTCTTTGAAATTGGCTGTAAACCGGGCCTTCAACTGGTCCCATGACTCGATGGAGTTCGGTGGTAAATTTTTCAACCAAGTACGAGTTGTTCCCTCCAACATCATCGTGAAGTACTTTGCACAGGCCGCTTCATCAACGTCCAGCATCTCCATTGCCATCTCATAACTTTCTACCCACGCCTCAGGTGGCTGATCAGCGGTGTAATTCGGCACCTTACGTGGGCCCTTGAAGTCCTTAGGCAATCGAACATTACGGAGAGCCGGAATAAGGCACGACACTCCCCACGAGCTGAAAGCAACTCCGACGCCTCGGTCCACTGACGCTGCTGGATGAATCGGGGCGGGTTGGTATCGGTCCGTATATTGTGCTGCTAAAGCGGCCTTCCTTCGTGCTCTGCCATTATCCACCACGTCCTGAGCGTTCATATCACCACGCACCGGATTGGGCCCTTGAGGGACAATGCGGCTCCGCGCACTGCTAGACACCTCCGGTTCATCTATATGCCTGCTATAGCTTTTGCTCGGTCGCGGAGTTGAGTGAACCTTGTCTCAGCTATATGAGTAAGCTTGCTGCTGTGTCAAGGTTGTTTGAAGAAGATCCCTGGCCCGCCGTGTCTCAACCGCTGCCGGCGATTCACCTTCAATCGGAATAGCAGCCAACTAGGATGCTGCTGCTATCATATTGTCCAATGAGGTAGAAAAGTGACCCGGCGGCGGTGTGGTATACCTCGGCGGGTTGTCCGTACGCTGAGGCGGACCCATCACCTGAGGTTGGTCCGGCACCCCGGTCCTTGGATCGGTATTCCGGTTTACTGCCGGCGGGTTACTAGTTCCTGCACCTGGCGTTCCAAAGAGATTCATTGCATTGTAATCCGCTGGCAAGCGAGATTGATGTTTCCTCCTGGATACTTGATTTAAAGCGTTCTGATCCATCAAAAGCCGATAATTCTCAGCTTGAATCCTTTGCGCCCGGGCATCTAAAGTGGCCCGTTCTTCCGCCATCCTGGTTTCCTCAGCCGCTAAGTCTGCCTTTGCTTGCGTTATCTGATCTTTTAGACTCGCAATGTCCGCATTGTGCTGATGTTGCGTTGCTGGTGTGACTGCCGTGGTCAACAAGGCCGCCTAGGCATCCATCAAACCGGACAGAACTTGAGCAGGCCGGCGCGCGGAGCCTCCTACCCCTGCTACCAGTCCCGACGCCGCCGCAGTAGAGTTTTGCAAGGTTGGCTATGTTCTAGCCATGAAGATTCCAACGTGGTTCGGTGTTTCAAGAAATTCCGGAATACTGGTGCCATCGGAATACCCTTCAAACACGCCATCTTGAACTTGGTACAGGGATTCGGTTTCACCAGCGGATGATTCACCGTCGGAATAAGCGACCGTCTCACCCTCAGACACCGGTTCAGATCCGATCCCATGGACACAGTCCACGAACGCATGCTTCACGGTAGGCTGTACCCGGGCGGGACTTGCACGCTGAGCCGTTTTGACGAGGTCGGTGCAAGTGTCCGGCTCAGGGCCCGGTTCGCCGATCTTGCCGATGAAGACGTGAATTCCGCCGAAGGGGACCCGGTACCCGTACTCGATTGAGCCGGCCTCGGGGCCCCAGCCTGCATCGTCGATGTAGAGCTTGCCACGATGACTCTTAGTCATCCGACCCACAACATATCCTTTGAGTCCTTCAAAGTTGCCCTTTAAGAACTCGAAACCATCGTGCGATAGCCCCACGGTGGGCGCCAACTGTCGTGGAAATATCACGTCAGATGTCCTCGTGTAAGGACTTAGTCGTGGAGCCATCACGACGGGTTAGCTTAAAGGGGTTAAACCGGACAAAGGACACGAGGGATTTTATACTAGTTCGGCCCCTTCGATGAAGGTAAAAGCCTACATCTAGTTGTGATGGGATTATTGGGGACTCGCTAACCAGGGAGCTAAACAAGCTATGCCTGGTTATCGAGTTGTTGTTTCTTGTTCTTGAACCGCCGCCGGGTCGTCCCCTTATATACACGGGTTGACGCCCGGCCGGTTTACAAAGTCCCGAGGCTGACTCATACAAGTATTTGGCTTGGTCTCTCCCTTCCTTATCTTACAACACAAGTTACATGACTATGGCGGTTTACCACTATGGTCCCTAATCTACCCTTGGGCTCCGGGCCTCTAAGCTTCATAGTACAACACCATCTTGAGAGTCTTCGTGGGCTTCAATATAGTTGAGGGTGAACCGGCCCCTCCTGGGCGGTTTACACTCAGTAGTTATATCCCCAACACGTCCTCTACTTTGTTGTTGCAAATTTTACGTGGCTGCTACGGGCTGAGCAAGAACCGTTCTTACCTACGCATCAAAACCACAATGATAGTTCGTCAAGTTAGTGATGTTTTAACCTTCTCAAGCACTGGGCGTAGCCACACTCGGTTCAACTAAAGTTGGAGAAACTGACACCCGCTAGTCACCTGTGTGCAAAGCACGGTGGTAAAACCAGTCTCGCATAAGCGTACGCGTAATGTCGGTCCGGGCCGCTTCATCCAACAATACCGCCGAACCAAAGTATGACATGATGGTAAGCAGTATGACTTGTATCGCCCACAACTCATTTGTGTTCTACTCGTGCATATAATATCAACGCATAAAACCTAGGCTCGGATGCCACTGTTGGGGAATGTAGTAATTTCAAAAAAAATCCTACACACACGCAAGATCATGGTGATGCATAGCAACGAGAGGGGAGAGTGTGTCCACGTACCCTCGTAGACCGAAAGCGGAAACTTTAGAACAACGTGGTTGATGTAGTCGTACGTCTTCAAGGCCCGACCGATCAAGCACTGAAACTACGGCACCTGCGAGTTCTAGCACACGTTCAGCTCGATGACGTCCCTCGAACTCCGATACAGCTGAGTGTCGAGGGAGTGTTCCATCAGCACGACGGCGTGGTGACGATCTTGATGTTCTACCGTCGCAGGGCTTCGCCTAAGCACCGCTACAATATTATCGAGGAGGACTATGGTGGAGGGGGGCACTGCACACGGCTAAGAGATCAAGAGATCAATTGTTGTTTCTCCAAGGGGTGCCCCCCTCCCCGTATATAAAGGAGTGGAGGAGGGGGAGGGCCATCCCTCTCTATGGCGCGCCCTAGGAGGAATCCTACTCCCACCGGGAGTAGGATTCCCCCCTTCCAAGTAGTAGGAGTAGGAGTCAAGGAAAGGGGAGAGAGAAGAGAAGGAAGGAGGCGGTGCAGCCCCTCCCCCTAGTCCAATTCGGACCAGGCCTAGTGGGGGCACCCAACCTTTCCTATCTCTTTCCCCTAAAGCCCAATAAGGCCCATATACTCCCCGGCGAATTTCCGTAACTCTCCGGTACTCCGAAAAATACCCGAATCACTCAGAACCTTTCCGATGTCCGAATATAGTCGTCCAATATATCGATCTTTACGCCTCGACCATTTCGAGACTCCTCGTCATGTCCCAGATCTCATCCGGGACTCCGAACTACCTTCGGTACATCAAAACACATAAACTCATAATATAACTGTCATCGAAACCTTAAGTGTGCGGACCCTACGGGTTCGAGAACTACGTAGACATGACAGAGACACGTTTCCGGTCAGTAACCAATAGCGGAACCTGGATGCTCATATTGGCTCCTACATATTCTACGAAGATCTTTATCGATCGAACCGCATAACAACATACGTTGTTCCTTTTGTCATCGGTATGTTACTTGCCTGAGATTTGATCGTCGGTATCTCAATACCTAGTTCAATCTCGTTGCCGGCAAGTCTCTTTACTCATTACGTAATGCATCATTCCTTAACTAACTCATTAGCTACATTGCTTGCAAGGCTTATAGTTATGTGCGTTACCGAGAGGGCCCAGAGATACCTCTTCGACAATCGGAGTGACAAAACCTAATCTCGAAATACGCCAACTCAACATGTACCTTTGGAGACACCTATAGAGCTCCTTTATAATCACTCAGTTACGTTGTGACGTTTGGCAACAAAGTGTTCCTAATGATGTGATCCCGTTAATCAAATGACAACTCTTGTCTATGGTTAGGAAACTTAACCATCTTTGATTAACGAGCTAGTCAAGTAGAGGCATACTAGTGACACTATGTTTGTCTATGTATTCACACATGTATTATGTTTCCGGTTAATACAATTCTAGCATGAATAATAAAAATTTATCATGATATAAGGAAATAAATAATAACTTTATTATTGGCTCTAGGGCATATTTCCTTCAAGATATAGGTTTTTGTAATCTGAAAATATAAAAACAGCAAGATAACTAATGATAAAAGTGAGCGTAAACGTTATTGCAATGCTAGGAAACAAGGCCTAGGGTTCGTACTTTCACTAGTGCAAGTTCTCTCAACAATAATAACATAATTGGATCATATAACTATCCCTCAACATGAAACAAATAGTCACTCCAAAGTCACTAATTGCGGAGAACAAATGAAGAGATTATTGTAGCGTACGAAACCACCTCAAAGTTACCCTTTCTGATCGATCTATTCACAAGTCCGTACTAGAATAACACCTTAAGACACAAATAAATCAAAACCCTGATGTCACCTAGATACTCCAATGTCACCTCAAGTATCTGTGGGCATGATTATACGATATGCATCACACAATCTCAGATTCATCTATTCAACCAACACAAAGAACTTCAAAGAGTGCCCCAAAGTTTCTACCGGAGAGTCAAGACAAAAACGTGTGCCAAACCCTATGCATAAGTTCATTGAACCCGCAAGTTGATCACCAAAACATTCATCAAGTAGATCACATGAATATCCCATTGTCACCACAGATAAGCACAACAAGACATACATCAAGTGTTCTCAAATCCTTAAAGACTCAATCCGACAAGACAACTTCAAGGGGAAAACTAAATTCATAACAAGAGAGTAGAGGGGGAGAAACATCATAAGATCCAACTATAATAGCAAAGCTCACGGTACATCAAGATTGTATCACCTCAAGAACACGAGAGAGAGAGAGAGAGATCGAACACATAGCTACTGGTACATACCCTCAGCCCCGAGGGTGAACTACTCCCTCCTCGTCATGGAGAGCGCCGGGATGATGAAGAGGGCATCAGCGATGGATTCCCCTCCGACAGGGTGCCGGAACGGGCTCCCAAGAGGTTTTTGGTGGCTACAAAGGCTTGCGGCGGCGGAACTCCCGATCTATTGTGTTCCCCGATATTTTCAGGGTATATGGACATATATAGGCGAAAGAAGTCGGTCCGGGGAGCCACGAGGGGCCCACGAGGGTGGGGGCGCACCCAGGGGGTAGGGCGCGCCTCCTTGCCTCGTGGCCACCTCGAAGCTGCCCTGACGTCTACTCCAAGTCTCCTAGATTGTTTCCGTTCCAAAAATAACTCTCTCGAAGGTTTCATTCCGTTTGGACTCCGTTTGATATTCCTTTTCTTTGAAACGCTGAAATATGCAAGAAAACAACCATTTGGGCTGGGCCTCCGGTTAGTAGGTTAGTCCCAAAAATGATATAAAAGTGTATAGTAAATCCCATAAACATCCAAAACAGGTAATATAATAGCATGGAACAATCAATAAATATAGATACGTTGGAGACGTATCAAGCATCCCCAAGCTTAATTCTTGCTCGTCCTCGAGTAGGTAAATGATAAAAATAGAATTTTTGATGTGGAATGCTACCTAGCATATTTCTCAATGTAATTTTCTTTATTGTGGCATGAATGTTCAGATCCAAATGATTCAAAATAAAAGTTCGTATTGACATAAAAACAATAATACTTCAAGCATACTAACAAAGCAATCATCTCTTCTCAAAATAACATGGCTAAAGAAAGCTATCCCTACAAAATCATATAGTCTGGCTATGTTCTATCTTCATCACACAAAGTATTTAATCATGCACAACCCCGATGACAAGCCAAGCAATTGTTTCATACTTTTATGTTCTCAAACTTTTCCAACTTTCACGCAATACATGAGAGTGAGCCATGGACATAGCACTATATGTGGAATAGAATGGTGGTTGTGGAGAAGACAAAAAGGAAGAAGATGGTCTCACATCAACTAGGCGTATCAACAGGCTATGGAGATGCCCATTAATAGATATCGATGTGAGTGAGTAGGGATTGCCATGCAGCGGATGCACTAGAGCTATAAGTGTATGAAAGCTCAACAAAATAAACTAAGTGGGTGTGCATCCAACTTGCTTGCTCACGAACACCTAGGGCATTTTGAGGAAGCCCATCATTGGAATATACAAGCCAAGTTCTATAATGAAAAATTCCCACTAGTATATGAAAGTGACAACATAGGAGACTCTCTATCATGAAGATCATGGTGCTACTTTGAAGCACAAGTGTGGTAAAAGGATAGTAACAATGTCCCTTCTCTCTTTTTCTCTAAATTTTTTTCTTTTTTTTCTTTTTTTCTTTTTTTCTTTTCTTTTTTGTGGGCTTCTTTGGCCTCTTTTTTATTTGGGCTTCTTTGGCCTCCTTTATTTTTATAAAGTCCGAAGTCTCATCCCGACTTGTCGGGGAATCATAGTCTCCATCATCCTTTCCTCACTTGGGACAACGTTCTAATAATGAAGATCATCACACTTTTATTACTTGCAACTCAAGAATTACAACTCAATACTTATAACAAAATATGACTCTACGTGAATGCCTCCGGCGGTGTACCGGGATATGCAATGAATCAAGAGCGACATGTATGAAAAAAATATGAAGGTGGCCTTGCCACAAATACGATGTCAACTACATGATCATGCAAAGAGCAATATGACAATGATGGGGCGTGTCATAATAAACGGAACGGTGGAAAGTTGCATGGCAATATATCTCGGAATGGCTATGGAAATGCCATAATAGGTTGGTATGGTGGCTGTTTTGAGGAAGTTGTATGGTGGGTGTATGGTAATGGCGAAAGTTGCGCGGCACAAGAGAGGCTAGCAATGGTGGAAGTGTGAGAGTGCGTATAATCCATGGACTTAACATTAGTCATGAAGAACTCATATACTTATTGCAAAAATCTACAAGTTATTGAAACAAAGTACTACACGCATGCTCCTAGGGGGATAGATTGGTAGGAAAAGACCATTGCGCGTCCCCGACTGTCACTCATAAGGAAGACAATCAATAAATAAATCATGCTCCAACTTCATCACATAATGGTTCACCATACGTGCATGCTACGGGAATCACTAACTTCAACACAAGTATTCCTCAAATTCACAACTAATTTAACTAGCATGACTCTAATATCACCATCCTCATATGTCAAAACAATTATCAAGTATCAAATTGATCATAGCATCCAATTCACTTCCTATGATAGTTTTTATTATACCCAACTTGGATGCCCATCATTCTAGGACCAATTTTATAACCATAGCAAATACCATGCTGTTCTAAAAGACTCTCAAAATAATATAAGTGAAGCATGAGAGATCAACAATTTCTACAAAATTAAACCACCGCCGTGCTCTAAAAGATATAAGTGAAGTACTAGAGCAAAACTATCTAGCTCAAAAGATATAAGTGAAGCACATAGAGTATTCTAATAAATTCCAAATCATGTGGGTTTCTCCCAAAAGGTGTGTACAGCAAGGATGATTGTGGAAATCTAAAAAGAAAAGACTAATATCATACAAGACTCTCCAAGCAAAACACATATCACGTGGCGAATAAAAATATAGCTCCAGGTAAAGTTACTGATAAATGAAGATGAAAGAGGGGATGCCTTCCGGGGCATCCCCAAGCTTAGGCTTTTGGTTATCCTTGAATATCTTGGGGTGCCATGGGCATCCCCAAGCTTAGGCTCTTGCCACTCCTTATTCTAAAGTCCATCTAATCTCTACCAAAAACTTGAAACCTTCACAACACAAAACTCAACAGGAAATCTCATAAGCTCTGTTAGTGCAAGAAAGAAAAACCACCACATAAGGTACTGTAATGAACTCATTCTTTATTTACACTAGATAATTCCCCGTGCGTTCCTGCGGGAATGCACAGACACATACTTATATAATGTACTGAAAACCAGTTTCGACATACCTCATGGATTGCAGCTGGCACAAAATGAATCCCGTGCATAATAACTCTCAAAGACAAAGGAAATGGCACCAACCATCCAGATGAAGAAGTGGTTTGAATACTTGTAACATGTGGCTCAGTATTACAATGTGTCCCGACCCCTAGCACTCCATATTAAGAATCACTCTCATCAATGTTAAAGTTCTCTGTTATCTATAAAATAACGAAAGGTTCATCTAGAAACTTGGAAACAATACAACTAACCACCACAATAACTTCGGAACTGCATTAACCACAAACCATCTTTAAGTTCACAACTACATATAACAGAAGAAAAATGTGGAATGGACTTAATAATAGTAATCATATGAAGCATTATAACAAAACCAAGTGCAAAAATTCCTTAAAAAAACTAATTGACACAATATTTTACATCAAAATTATTGAAGCCCATTTCAGTTGTGAAGCACGATGTATCCTAAAGCATCGAGCTTCTCCAACAAATGAAAAAATTCAGAGCACTAATCCTAGCTTCTTGTGATGGTTCATACTTGATTAGCAACCCAACAAAAGATCTATTAATATATATTACCAAATTTTGCTAGGAATATAACTAAGAAAATCATCAAAGGAACAATAGGGTGCAATAATAATTTACGATTCCTTCTCCACATGAGCAAAGATGCACCTAGCAAGAAAAAATGTCTATGAATGGAAAATCAAGATCAGTTAGTAGTATTAACAATAATATGTCAAACTATTAACAAGGAATTAGGAAGGGGATATGTGTATTGTATGAAAGGTATTTGACCACCTCTCTGAATCATTTCATCAATCAGTTAATAGGAAATGAAATATAGCAGGCAAAATTTCAACATATTTAGGATGGGCACATATTCAGTTCCGATTCTTCTTTTATAAAAAAAATCCGATGACATAAATTTTATTTGTTACATAGTCACCTATCAGGAAGAGCATTTTTATAGCAACGTACATGTTGTTGTATGGAGGAGCAAATTGCAATGTTTATACTAATAGCTGCCGGCAACAGCATTGTTCCAATATTAGTGGAAAAGGAGCCCACCTCGGTGAGTTAAACGCAACTTAACCTGCAATAAACATAGTTAAGTGAAAAGTTTAATTATGGATGCACAAAATTAAGTCTGCCACCAAAATAAATCCTACCATGTGCAAGAAAAAGAGGCATCCCTAATATATATAACATGGCATGTGCTTGAAAATTTTGTCAACCCCTTTGGGCATCATGCCATTAGACATGAATATATTGCTACGTGTGAACTATAGTTCATCACCTCATTAGTGACAGAAAGTGCGATAGCTCACTGATAAAATGATGTGCCGTCCTCATAGGTGGAGTCGTGCTTGCGGTTGTGGAACTCATCTTTGTTGATCGAGCCGGAGTCCTCGATGGTCATCGCCGCTGCTGACAGCTGCGTAGCAGAGCAATGATGCATAGATGCCTCACTAATTGTGCAGTCATCGATGATTTGGGAGTCTGGGCGGCCGGCGATGATACGGCGACCCGACCCGTGTCCTGACGCCCAAAGAGATGGAGGTGAGCAGTCTTCCGGGCGTACTCAAGAAACTCTGGAGTGAAGCAAGGGCGTGCACATGCTGATTCGGCTATGCCTTCCTTGTTAATCTTAGTGACCGGAAATAGTACCGCGATCCAGCCGCATCGAGAGGAGTCGGAGGCAAGGCACCTCGATCAAACTGCGCTGAGAGTAGTCCGAGGCAAGGTAGAATGGTTGTCATGCGAGAGGATTGGACTTCACGCGAGGATCACATGTTGATCGCCGGACTCTGCTATAGCTAGGTGGGAAAGTGGTTTCTTTTTTTTCGACTCTCAGAGAGCTGGGCATCGACGATTGTGAGTTGTGTGCTGGTATTTGAAAAGCTTAGCTTTTCTGATGAAGCGTTGATTGTGTGGCTGTTCGACTGGCCATTACTATTAGAATCGGAGCCATCAAGAGAAAGGTTGTTCAGCTATTACATTAGGAAACATCACTATTAATGAGGAACGAAGCTGCTTTTCTTTTTTCTTGGACTGTACATGCATGTGCATTTCAGTAGTTATCTCCAAAGTAGGAGATTAATTAGTACTTATACAACAAATAAAAATGATGATGTGGTAGATTGTATGTGTTGTGGGGCATGTATGATGAGGTGGATGGGCTGCATGTTAAGAGAAATAGTGTAGTGGGGATGAACTATTTAGGTATTATAGATAGGTGTTAAACCTACTGTATTCCAACTTCTCTATGGTTCATACCCCCCGATACTAGCCATAGATGCATCAAAATAAGCAAACAACACACGAAAAACAGAATCTGTCAAAAACAGAATAGTCTGTAGCATAACTCTCGAATACTTCTGGAACTCTAAAAATCCTACCAAAATAGGAAGCCCTAGGAAATTTTTCTATTGATCTGCAGCTGAAAGAATCAGCGCAAAATCACGTTTCTGTGATTTATTGACTTTTTTCTCGTGAGCATAAAGTTTCTGTTTTTCAGCAGAATCAAATTAACTATTACCGTAGGTTATCCTATAGGTTTTACTTGGCACAAACACTAATTAAAACATGAAAAAACATCTAAACAGAAGCTAGATGAAATATTTATTACTAAACAGGAGCAAAAGGCAAGAAACAAAAGTAAAATTGGGTTGCCTCCTAACAAGCGGTATCGTTTAACGCCCCTAACTAGGCATAAATGATAGGATAGATCTAAGTGTTGCCACCTTTGGCATTTGATTCATAAGTAGCTCGCATGATAGATTCATAAGGTAATTTAACTTTCTTTCTTGGAAATTGTTCCATGCCTTTCCTTAAAGGAAATCGGAATCTAATATTCCCTTCCTTCATATCAATAATTGCACCAATCGTTCTAAGGAAAGGTCTACCAAGAATAATAGGACATGAAAGATTGCAATCTATATCAAGAACGATAAAATCTACGGGCACATAATTCCTATTTGGAACAATAAGAACGTCGTTGATCCTTCCCAAAGGTTTCTTAATGGTGGAATCCGCAAGGTGCAAGTTTAAAGAGCTATCATCAAAATCATGGAAACCTAGCACATCACACAAAGTTTTTGGAATCGTGGAAACACTAGCACCCAAATCACATAAAGCATAGCATTCATGATGTTTAATTTTAATTTTTATAGTAGGTTCCCACTCATCATAAAGTATTCTATGTATAGAAACTTCCAATTCAAGTTTTTCCTCATAAGATTGCATCAAAGCATCAACAATATGTTTGGTAAAAGCTTTATTTTGACTACAAGCATGAGGATAATTCAACACGGATTGCAAAAAGGAAATACAATCTATTAGATAACAATTATCATAATTAAATTCCTTGAAATCCATAATCGTGGGTTCAATGCTATTTAAAGTCTTGACCTCTCCAATCACACTTTTACCAAATTTAGCATCAAGATCTAAAAACTTCGAATTATTGGGAAGCCTTTTAACTAAAGTTGACTCATCTCTAGTCCCATCATCATCAAGATTTATATTGCAAAACAAGGATTTAATAGGAGATACATCAATAACATGTAGATCTTAATCATTATTTTCATGGAGACAAGAAGAACACGCTTTTACAAAGCAATCTTTCTTAGCACGCAATCTAGTGGTTATTTCTTTGCACTCATCAATGGAAATTCTCATGGCTTTGAGAGACTCATTGATATCAAGCTTAGGTAGAATAGGTATAAGTTTCAAAGAATCAACATCAAGCGAAAGTCTATCAATGTTCCTAGCCAATTCATCAACTTTAAGCAACTTTTCTTCAAGCAAAGCATTAAAATTCTTTTGAGAGATCATAAATTCTTTAACACTATTCTCAAAATCATAGGGCATCTTATTAAAATTTCCATAAGAGTTGTTGTAGGAATTTCCATAATTATTAGAGGAATTATTAGGAAACTGTCTAGGATTAAAGTTTCCTCTATAAGCATTGTTACCAAAATTATTCCTACCAACAAAATTCACATCCATAGATTAATTATTATTCTCAATCAAAGGCAAAGGCATATCATTGGGATCAAAAGGAGCACTCTTAGTAGCAAACAATTTCATAAGTTCATCCATCTTTCCACTCAAAACATTAATTTCTTCTATAGCATGCACTTTTTTACTAGTAGATCTTTCGGTGTGCCATTGAGAATAATTGGCCATGATGTTATCAAGGAGTTTAGTAGCTTCTCCTAAAGTGATTTCCATAAAAGTGCCTCCCGCGGCTGAATCTAAAAGATTTCTAGAAGCAAAATTCAATCCAGCATAGAAATTTTGTATGATCATCCATAAGTTCAAACCATGAGTAGGGCAATTGCGAATCATTAATTTCATTCTTTCCCAAGATTGGGCAACATGCTCATGATCAAGTTGTTTAAAATTCATAATATCGTTCCTAAGAGAGATGATCTTGGCGGGAGGAAAATACTTAGAGGTAAAAGCATCTTTGCACTTATTCCATGAACCAATATTGTTTTCAGGCAAAGACGAAAACCAAGTTTTAGCACTATCTCTAAGTGAAAATGGAAATAACTTCAATTTAACAATATCATTATCCGTATCTTTCTTCTTTTGCATATCACACAAATCAACAAAGTTGTTTAGATGAGTAGCGACATCTTCATTGGGAAGGCCAGAGAATTGATCTTTCATAACAAGATTCAGCAAAGTAGCATTGATTTCACAAGATTCAACATCATTAAGAGGAGAAATCGGAATGCTAAGGAAATCATTATTATTGGTATTGGAAAAGTCACACAATTTGGTATTATCTTGCGCCATAGTGACAAGCAATCCAACACACAAGCACACACAAAAAGGCAAGCGAAAGAGAGAGAAAAAGATTGGGAAAGATAGGGCGAATAAAATGGCAAGGGTGAAGTGGGGGAGAGGAAAACGAGAGGCAAATGGCAAATAATGTAATGCGAGGGAGATGAGTTTGTGATGGGTACTTGGTATGTCTTGACTTGAGCGAAGACCTCCCCGGTACCGGCGCCAGAAATCCTTCTTGCTACGTCTTGAGATTGCGTTGGTTTTCCTTGAAGAGGAAAGCGTGATGCAACACAGTAGCGTAAGTATTTCCCTCAGTTTTTGAGAACCAAGGTATCAATCCAATAGGAGGCTCCTCAAAAGTCCCACGCACCTACACAAACAAACAAGAACCTCACAACCAACGCGATAAAGGGGTTGTCAATCCCTTCACGGTAACTTGCAAAAGTGACATCTGATAGAGATAATATGATAAGATAAATATTTTTGGTATTTTTATGATATAGATTGGAAAGTAAAAGATGCAAATAAAATTAGATTGAAAACTTATATAATAAAATATAAACCCAGGGGCCATAGGTTTCACTAGTGGCTTCTCTCAAGATAGCATAAGTATTACGGTGGGTGAACAAATTACTGTCGAGCAATTGATAGAAAAGCGCATAGTTATGAGATTATCTAGGCATGATCATGTATATAGGCATCACGTCCATGACAAGTAGACCGACTCCTGCCTGCATCTACTACTATTACTCCACACATCGACCGCTATCCAGCCTGCATCTAGAGTATTAAGTTCATGAAGAACAGAGTAACGCATTAAGAAAGATGACATGATGTAGAGGGATAAACTCATGCAGTATGATATAAACCCCATCTTTTTATCCTCGATGGCAACAATACAATACGTGCCTTGCTGTCCCTGCTGTCACTAGGAAAGGACACCACACGATTGAACCCAAAGCTAAGCACTTCTCCCATTGCAAGAAAGATCAATCTAGTAGGCCAAAACAAACTGATAATTCGAAGAGACTTGCAAAGATAACTTAATCACACATAAAAGAATTCAGAGGAGATTCAAATATTTCTCATTGATAAACTTGATCATAAGCCCACAATTCATCAGATCTCGACAAACACACCGCAAAAAGAGTTACATTGAATAGATCTCCAAGAAGATCAAGGAGAACTTGGTATTGAGATTCAAAGATAGAGAAGAAGCCATCTAGCTAATAACTATGGACCCGAAGGCCTGTGGTAAACTACTCACAACTCATCGGAGAGGCCTTGGATATGATGTAGAGGCTCTCCGTGGTGGATTCCCCCTCCGGTGGAGCGCCGACGACGGCTCCAAGATGGGATCTCACAGATACAGAAGGTTGTGGCGGTGGAATTAGGTTTTCATGGTCGCCTCTGATGGTTTCAGTGTATGGGTGTATATGTAGGAGGAAGAAGTACGTCGGTGAACGCTCGAGGGGCCACGAGGGTGGGGGGCGCGCCCACCCCAGGGGCGCATCGGGCACCCTCGTGGCCGCCTCGTTTGTTGCTTGACGTCCACTCCAAGTCTCCTGGTTGGCATTTGTTCCAAAAAGATCGCTCCCGAAGGTTTCATCCCGTTTGGACTCCGTTTGATATTCCTTTTCTTCGAAACACTGAAATAGGCAAAAAAAAATAGCAATTCAGTCTGGGCCTCCGGTTAGTAGGTTAGTCCCAAAAATGATATAAAAGTGTAGAGTAAAGCCCATAAACATCCAAAACAGGTAATAGAATAGCATGGAACAATCAAAAATTATAAATACATTGGAGACGGATCACCTATCTATTTACTTTTATGTTGAGTCATCATCCTCTTATTAAAAAACACCAGTTGGAGAGCACCACTGCCATTTGCATGCATTGTTATTAATTTACATTGAGTACGACTATGACTGGATCTCTTTTGCGATGAATTACAATGTCTAGTCAGTCCTTGATCTTCAGGGGTGCTCTGCATTTACGTTTTGCGGTCTCAGGAAGGGCTAGCAAGATACCATCTTGTTATATCATATTATGATTGTTTTGAGAAAGTGTTGTCATCCGAGATTTATTATTATTGCTTGCTAGTTGATTATTTCATTGATATGAGTAAATGTGAGACCTAAATGTTATTGTGAATGTGGTTAGTTCATAATCATTGCTGAAAACTTGAATGCTGGCTTTACATATTTGCAATAAGAAGATCAAACCGAGTTTGTAAAAGTTTTTCTTTATCACTTTCATTTTGTCAACTAAATTGCTTGAGGACAAGCAAAGGTTTAAGCTTGGGGGAGTTGATACGTCTCCAACGTATCTACTTTTCCAAACACTTTTGCCTTTGTTTTGGACTCTAACTTGCGAGATTTGAATGGAACTAACCCGGACTGACGTTGTTTTCAGTAGAATTGCCATGGTGTTATTTTTGTGCAGAAATAAAAGTTCTCGGAATGACCCAAAACTCCACAGTCAAGTTTTGGAATTAATTAAAAATATTGGCAAAAGAATCAACAGAAGGGGGCCCACACCCTGTCCACGAGGGTGCAGGGCACGCCCCCCTAGGGCGCACCACCCTGCCTCGTGGGTCCCCTAGACCTCCACCGACCTCAACTACAACTCTATATATTCCCATTCGGGGATAAAAAAATCAGAGAGAAGGATTAATCGCGTTTTACAATATGGAACCGCCGCCAAGCCCTGCTCTTCCTCGGGAGGGCTGATGTAGAGTCTGTTCGGGACTTCGGAAAGGGGAATCCGTCGTCATCGTCATCATCAACCATCCTCCATCACCAATTTCATGATGCTCACCACCGTGCGTGAGTAATCCCATTGTAGGCTTGCTGGATGGTGATGGGTTGGATGAGATTTACCATGTAATCGAGTTAGTTTTCTTAGGGTTTGATCTCTAGTATCCATTATGTTCTAAGATTGATGTTGCTATGACTTTGCCATGCTTAATGCTTGTCACTAGGGCCCGAGTGCCATGATTTCAGATCTGAACCTATTATGTTTTCATGAATATATGTGAGTTCTTGATCCTATCTTGCAAGTTATAGTCACCTACTACATGTTATGATCCGGCAAACCCCGGAGTGACAACAGCTAGGACACTTCCCGATGATGACCGTAGTTTGAGGAGTTCATGTATTCACTAAATGCTAATGCTTTGGTCCGGTGCTCTATTAAAAGGAGGCCTTAATATCCCTTAGTTTCCATTAGGACCCCGCTGCCATGGGAGGGTAGGACAAAACATGTCATGCAAGTTCTTTTCCATAAGCACGCATGACTCTATTCGGAATACATGCCTACATTACATTGATGAACTGGAGCTAGTTCTATGTCACCCTATGTTATAACTGTTGCATGATGAATTGCATCCGACATAATTATCCATCATTGATCCATTGCCTACAAGCTCGTTTCATATTGATCTTTGCTTAGTTACTTCTTCGTTGCCACTATTACGATTGCTACAAAACTGCTACTGTTACTTTTGCCACTGGCACCGTTACTTCCATACTACTTTGCTACTAAACACTTTGCTGCAGATAATAAGTCTTTCAGGTGTGGTTGAATTGACAACTCATCTGCTAATACTTGAGAATATTCTTTGGCTCCCCTTGTGTCGAATCAATAAATTTGGGTTGAATACTCTACCCTCGAAAACTGTTGTGATCCCCTATATTTGTGGGTTATCACGCCCCCCTGTCATATATAAGCGAGGGGGAAGGAAAGAGTGGGAGAGAGGGAAGGAAGTGGGAACCCTAATCGACACTTTCCTTTCCCTTCTCCCCTTTTGTTCTCCTCCTTAGGCTGGCCCATATGGTGGGTGCACCAGCCCTGTGTGGCTGGTGCGTTTCCCCTCTTGGCCCATAAGGCCCATATATTTTTGCCGGGGGTGCCTCGAACACTTCCGGTGACCTGATAGTAACCCCCGAAACACTTCCGGTGTGTGAATACTATCGTCCTATATATCAAACTTTACCTCTCGACCATTTCGAGACTCCTCGTCATGCCCATGATCTCATCCGGGACTCTGAACAATATTCGGTCACCAAATCACATAACTCATATAATATTATATTGTCATCGAACATTAAGCGTGCGGACCCTACGGGTTTGAGAACCATGTAGATATGACCGAGACACCTTTCCGGTCAATAACCAATGGAAGAACCTGGATGCCCATATTGGCTCCTACATATTCTATGCAGATCTTTATCGGTCAAACCGTTATGACAACATACGTAATTCCCTTTGTTCATCGCTATGTTACATGCCCGAGATTCGATCGTCGATATCTTTATACCTAATTCAATCTCGTTACCGGCAAGTCTCTTTACTCGTTCCGTAATACATCACGTCATGACTAACTCCTTAGTCATTTGCTTGCAAGCTTATGATGTGTATTACCGAGAGGGCCTAGAGATACCTCTCTAATAATCGGAGTGACCCTAACCTCGATCTATGCCAACTCAACAAACACCTTCGGAGATACCTGTAGAGCATTTTTATAATCACACAGTTATGTTGTGACGTTTGATAGCACATAAGGAATTCCCCTGGTATCCTGGAGTTTCATAATCTCATAATCGAAGGAATATGTCACTGGTGCAAAGACCTGCTATACAAACGTTTTTAACCCCTTTCCACGATGGCGTTTGGAACCGTCGCCAAGTGAGTGTGGGCGATAGGGGGGTCCGTCGCACATGACCCAGAAACCGTCGGGGATAGGCCCTCCTGGCACACAGGCTGGGGCAAAATGAGCTCATGTGCGATCTGGTGGGGCATCGAAACCCAGTTGTTTCCGTTCGTATGTACATCCCACATGGTGAATCCCAGAAATACATTTCCATTCGTATGTATATCGCACACGGTTTTTTGTGTGCAAACGTTTGTGTAAGGTGGCCTAACGCAAACAGTTCTCTGTCGTAAGCCATGTGTGATTGTTAGTTGATCGAACACACCTACTTTCTAGAAACCGCGCGGGTTGTTTCAGTTCATCACCCACGGTGCTGTCTGAGTAACTATCTGCAATAGAAAACCCCAATAAGCAGGGTAATTAGCCTATTATTGATAATCCATGTACTAATCAAATTGATATGTCTTATAAAACACACTAGATACTTCATATCTGTATAACAGCAACCAGGATTTCATAATTGAATTACATTAGATAGCTTCGGCACTCAGTTACGCCATTACACAACAGCACCAAGTTTCGCATGCAACATCAAAAGCCTTTGGAAAGTAGCATCATACACGGTAAATAGACAGATGAATCTCATCTGGGAAACTGCTGAAGCGGAAGGCAAATATTGAGCCTTCAGTGATGTTGAATGTCCTTGCAACTTTAGGCCAGTGGCTATGGATAATCGACCGCCCAACCTTCATCCTCTTCAGTAAGACTTCAATATTGTACCATGGGTGTTGAATGAATACCTTCCTCGCCTCTTGACCATGTAGGTGGTTTGAGAGGTAATCATCAGTGAACTATTTTGAAAAGTACTGAAAACAAAGATATGCATAAATCGCTATTATAAATTTTTGAAATGGCGTAAGGGGTAACAACAAGGTAAAAGAGTTAGTGCCATCCTATATTGACCGATGTCTTCTTTCTGACAATCTTTCTGAGTTTCTTGATCCTAACAATCTTTCTGAGTTTCTTGACGTGACTGATATTCATGGACATCTTATTTCCCCATATGCAAAAGGGGTCGAATAATGGGTCTAAGCCTCTGGCAGCAGGACCTACATGTGCAAGACCAAATTGTAAGAAACCTAAATATTAGAATGATTCCCGCAACTGCACAATAATGTCCTATTAGCCAAAGGACCATGCTTGAATGAACCTCAATGGTAAACCGCAGTGTCTCCCATTGTTTCCATGCAACACACATAAGGAAGATCTTGATCAGGTTAACTGAGATTTGCCATACTATTAGTAGAATATGTATTGAGTACAGCCAAATTCGATTTATTTCACATGCATAACAATACAAAATTGTACCCATAGCAAATGAAAATCAAATTGCAGAACTGAACCAAACAGTTAAATGGATAGCAGGCCAAATGAACCAAAATAGTTAACTGAGCACGACATTGCAGAATAGAAACATGTACTAGAAGATAAGACAGTTAACAAAATAAATAATGCTTGAGAATAGTACTATGAAATGTAGCAATTGTTGGACCAAACTGTTAACTGAACATTACATTTTAGAGGACCAAAGTGTTAACTGAACATTATATTTCAGAGGACCAAACAGCTAACTGAACATCAGATCGCATATTAACATTACAGAGGACAAATCACTAGCAGGTACTCGCGGTGGCCTCGATAAAACAACACGACCTCGTGGACAACCATGTGGCAGTGTCGACGGTGACCTCGAAGATGAGGTGCTCCTCCAAGATCTGTCGGACGGCACGCATGGCAGCCATAGCGACCTCGTGTGCGTGTGCGGTCGCTATTTGCTTCTATGTTGCCAGATGCTACTAAGCTCCACATTATACTGTGTGCCAAATGGCTGTGGGCGGCGCTTAATTGGAGGAGGGGGACAGTGATTTTGGCAGAAGGTGTCGCGCCGTCAGTCAGGGAATGTGGGACGGGAAAGGAGGAGGATGGTGTGGGTGGGGTGTGGATTACCTGACCATATCGACGAGGCCGCGCAGCAAGAAGAAGGGTCGGTGCCAAGGAGGCCGCACAGCAAGAAGAAGGGTCGCCGGTGAGGAGGTGGCGCTTCAAGAAGAAGGGTCACCGGCGAGGAGGCGACGCTACAAGAAGAAGGGTAGCTGGTGAGGAGGCGGCGCTGCAAGAAGAAGGGTCACCAGTGAGGAGGCTGAGCTGCCAATAAGTAGAAGTAAAGGTTTGAACTTGGAAAGGAAGGAGGAATAATGGAAATGTGGATTTTGGTGGGAGGGAGGGGGAGATAGATATTTCTGCGGTGGCACAAAAAAATCGCTCGGTGCTGCGAGAAACTGGCGCGCAAGTGTGGTTCAAGTGGAGGCGGTGGATTGTAGACGACGAAGCTTCCTGCGTAAGCCAGACAAGACGGTGCGCCAAGATATTTTATATCGCATCCCGCACGATTCTTTCTAGTAAATTGTTTGTGGTATACCTAATTTTTTCATTATGTTTTGAAAGACAAAATGGTGTTACGGAGGGAAAGGATGGTGTTTGAATTGCTAGAACATTTATGTACAGTGAACATGCAACTACATGAGTGTTGTGTTTAAATTTGGAATTATTCTGGGTTCGTTTGGCATTTTTATGCATTAATTGAGTTTCTCAGCATTTAATGTGCACAATTAAAATTTTAAATACAAGCACATGCTCCAGTGCACCAAAGTTTGTTGAACAATCACATGTGTGTCCTTGGGTGAATTTATAGGTCCCATGCAAGAAATGGGAATAAAATTCAAAGAGCGGGGCGTCGTGGCTCAGCCGGGAACATTGAGAAAGTTGGTTCTAAAATTCCTAGAAATTCAGAACTCACCTGAAAATCATGAAACTTGGCATGATGTCATTTCATGGCACCAACGTCCTACGGTAAAAAATTGGCCGCATTTGGACAAGTTTCTGGTATAAACTTCTTGCAAACCAGAGTTTCTCTCGAGAAGACTCGTGGTTCCCGAGGGGGGACATGTCACCTTTGTGTTCGAAACGATATACGCTACCTCCCCCCTTGTTTTTTTACAGAGGCAACATAGAACTATATGAGTGTCGTGTTAAAATTTGGAATTATTCTGGGTTCGTTTGGACTTTCTTATGCAATAATTGAATTTCTGGTCATTTAATGTGCATAATTCAAATTTGAACTACAAGCACATGCTCCAATGCATGAAAGTTGGTTGAAAAATCACATGTGTGTCCTTGGGTGAATTTCTAGGTCTCATGCAAGAAATGGGAATGAAATTCAAACATCTTGGCATCGTGGCTCGGCCGGAAAGATTGAGAAACTTGGTTTTTTAATTCATGTAAATCCAAAACACGCCCGAAAACCATGAAACTTGGCATGGTGTCATGACATGGCACCAATATGCTGCGGTAATTTTTTGGGCCGAATTGGGACAAGCTTTGGTATAAGCTTCTTGCAAACTGGAGCTTCTCTCAAGAAAGCTCGTGGTTCCGAGAGGGAACGTGTCACCTCCGTGTGCGAAACGACATACGTACACTGCCTTCTCCCGCCTTAATTTTTTTACACGGGCAGATTAGAAAAAATAGAAGTATCATGCTAAATTTTGGAATTATTCGGGTTTGTTTGGCCTTTTTTATACATTAATTGAATTTCTGGGCATTTAAAGTGCATAATTCAAATTTGAACTACAAGCACATGCTCCAGTGCACCAAAGTTGGTTGAAAAATCACATGTGTGTCCTTGGGTGAATTTCTAGGTCCCATGCAAGAAATGGGAATGAAATTCAAACATGCCAGCATCATGGCTCGGCCGGAAAGATTGAGAAACTTGGTTTTTTAATTCATGTAAATCGAGAACACACCTGAAAATCATGAAACTTGGCATGGTTCATTACATGGCACCAACATGTTGTGGTAAGTTTTTTGGCTGAATTGGGACAAGCTTTGATATAAGCTTCTTGCAAATTGGAGCTTCTGTCAAGAAGGCTCGTGGTTCCGAGAGGGAATGTGTCACCTCCGTGTGCGAAACGACATACGTACACTGTCTTCTCCCGCCTTAATTTTTTTACACAGGCAAATTAGACCAAATAGAAGTATCGTGCTAAATTTTGGAATTATTCTGGGTTCGTTTGGCGATTATTATACATTAGTTGAATTTATAGCCATTTAATGTGCATAATTCAAATTTGAACTACAGGCACATGCTCCAGTACACTAAAGTTGGTTGAAAAATTACATGTGTGTCCTTGGGTGAATTTCTAGGCCCCACGCAAGAAATGGGAATGAAATTCAAACATCTGGGCGTCGTGGCTCAGCCGGAAAGATTGAGAAACATAGTTTTTTAATTCGTGTAAATCCAAAACACGCCTGAAAATCATAAAACTTGGCATGGTATCATGACATGGCACCAACACGATGCGGTCAATTTTTTGGCCGAATTGGGAAAAGCTTTGGTATAAGCTTCTTGCTAACCGGAGCTTGTCTCAAGAAGGCTCGTGGTTCTGAGTGGGAACGTGTCAGCTCCGTGTTCAAAACCACATACGTACACTGCCCTCTCCCGCCTTAATTTTTTTACACAGACAGATTACACCAAATAGAAGTATTGTGATAAATTTTGGGATTATTCCAGGTTTGTTTGGCCTTTTCTATACATTAATTGAATTTCTAGGCATTTAATGTGCACAATTCAAATTTTAACTACAACCACATGCTCTAGTGCACCCAAGTTGGTTGAAAAATCACATGTGTGTCCTTGGGTGAATTTCTAGGTCCCATGCAAGAAATGGGAATGAAATTCAAACATCTGGGCGTCATGGTTCGGCCGAAAAGATTGAGAAACTTGGTTTTTTAATTCATGTAAATCCAAAACACGCCTGAAAATCATGAAACTTGGCATGGTGTCATGACATGGCACCAACATGCCACGGTAATTTTTTTGGCTGAATTGGGACAAGCTTTGGTATAAGCTTCTTGCAAATCGGAGCTTCTCTCAAGAAGGCTCGTGTTTCCGAGAGGGAATGTGTCACCTCCATGTGCGAAACGACATACGTACACTGCCTTCTCCCACCTTAATTTTTTTACACGGGCAGATTAGACAAAATAGAAGTATCATGCTAAATTTTGGAATTATCTGGTTTTTTGTCCTTTTTTATACATAAATTGAATTTTTGGGCATTTAATGTGCATAATTAAAATTTGAACTACAAGCACATGCTCCGGTGCACCAAAGTTGATTGAAAAATCACATGTGTGTCCATGGGTGAATTTCTAGGTCCCATGCAACAAATGGGAATGAAATTCAAACATCTGTGCATCGTGGCTCGGCCTGAAAGATTGAGGAACTTGGTTTTTTAATTCCTGTAAATCCAAAACACGCCTGAAAATCTTGAAACTTGGCATGGTGTCATGACATGGCACCAACATGTTGTGGTAATTTTTCTTTCCGATTTGCGAAGGCGCACACATTAACAATGAACAAAGTCATTTTGGAATAAGTGTTGTCATGTTACAAATCGGAAACACAACTCTTATTGAAACAGTGGGCATTCTACTTACAAATTACGTTCCGCCATGCGTCCCCTTTTTTATTGGCTAGGAGGTGCCGTGCGGGGTAGCTATTTGAGTATGGGAGGCGTGTGATCAGACCCCTGCTCATTCTCATCAGGAGGAGAGCCCTTTGAACTCTATCTGCCATGCACCTCCCTCCCAACGTCTCCGTTAATGGCGCCCGAGCCCCTATTTCATGGTGTGGCTATGTCTCACTGGATTAAGATTTAAGAGAGAAAAATGAAAATCCGAAAAGAATTTTTTGCACGGATCTTGATGTAAGATCCGACGAACCTATATAGCATCGACTCCGACTTATAGCAAGCATGATGAATATAAGGACAATAATAGTGGATAATAATTGTCTTAAATATTTCGGAACATAATTAAAAAAAGCCACATGCTGCAACGCCCGAAATACACAAGGGCAGAAGAAGATGGAAGTCCACGATCTGGCTCGCTAATCTCTACTTTCTTATGCATTGCTCCAGGCTGCGGGAACTAGTCTCTGCGACGAGCAGCGATGAGCTCTTTCTCATCCTCAATATGCTGCCTGAGAGCATCCACAGATTCCTCCACCAGACTTTTGCGCTTCATGCGCAACACAGCTTTCTCGTCCATAAGTTTCTCGACGATGACGCTGGTCATCTTCAACAAGGCAGTGGTCTCCTCCTGCTGCTCCGCACTTCCTACGATCTTCGCCCTCAACAGGTCACGCTCGGCCTGGAGCTTCTCATTGCTCTCCCTTAGTTGCCGGATGATGCCGATAGCCTGTTCAAACGAGGCTTTCATGTTGTCCTGCAACCTCGCCCATATGGAGATCCGATCCATCTGGCTATGGATGATCGCATGCATGCACCTGTAAGAGTCCTCACCTGGCCGTGAGACATTTTCCCAGGCCCCCGCGGTATGGGAGGACATCTTTGCTGCTTCCGCGGCGAGGCCGGACATCTCTACTTCTTCCGCGGTGCGGCCGCACTAGTCTGCTGCATGGACGGTGCGGCGGGACCTCCGTGCTACTTTGGTGGCACGGCGGGACCTCTGTGCTGCTATAGCCATGTGGCGGGACATGTCGGTTGCTTTAACGGTGAGGCGGGACATCTCTCGTGCTTCCGCTTCCATGCTCGCCTCTCCCTGGTGGCAATCTCTCGACCCAGAACTCATGCTGGCCATGGCAGATGCAAGGGAACGATGATGAATGACTTGTTTGTTTTTGTGGATGAGGAGTTGAGGAGGAATGCGCAGTCATCTTGGAGTAGTAGTATTTATAACCGAGTACTAATACACTCCTAAGTGGGAAACCATTTAGGTTTTGATCGGTGTGAACATGTTTGCAATTTGGAATGTGACGGGACGAAGGCTCAAAATTATTGACGGTTCTATAATTTCTAAGTGCGGCACTATTCTCGGACGACATATGTGGGCAGGCTTTCTTGGCCGCGTACATGGCTTTTGCACCATAGGGTGCACCGCAATAGGCAATATCAGCACACATCTTGTTCCAAGAACCGTGCGCGCTCGTTATTGCCATCGCACACGCTTCTTTTAATTAGAATGTGTGCCCGTCTAGCGCACACACATTGATCTGTCTAACTATTTTTGTTTGTAGTGACTAATCGCAAACAGTTCATCCGTGTAAAGTGTATGCCATCAGTCGCAGACACTTTGATCTGGCTGGTCATTTCTGTTCCGTTGCCTAATCGCAAATAGTTAATCCTTCTGAAGTGTATGCCCTCAATTGTACACACCTTTATCTAGTTGCTCATTTATGTTGTTCCGCCTCATCACAAACAATTAATCCAAATGAAATGTATGCCATATATCGCACACGCCTTCGTCTGGCTGCTCGTTTCTGTTCTTCTTCGTCATCGCAAACAGTTCATGAACTGAACCGTATGCCCTGCATCGCACACGCAACCAAAATCTGAACCGTGTTTGATGCATCCGTCATCGCAAACGTCTTGCACCTTTTTGACGGGTTTTTACACCACTCTTTGCGATTATTGCATCGCACACAGTTTCGTCGAAGGGTCTCTGATCATAGTGTCACTTTAGCAGCATCCTGTAGTAGTGTGTATTTGACATGGCATGAAGAAAGAAATACCAATAAAACTGAACAACCATTATGCTAAGCTAACGGATGGGTCTTGCCATCACATCATTCTCGTAATGATGTGATCCCATTATCAAATGACAACTCATGTCCATGGTTAGGAAACCTTAACCATCTTTGATCAACGAACTAGTCTAGTAGACGCTCACTAGTGACATGGTGTTTGTTTATGTATTCACACATGTATCAAGGTTTCCGATCAATACAATTATAGCATGAATAATAAACCTTTATCATGAATAAGGAAATATTAAATAACAACTTTACTATTGCCTCTAGGGCATATTTCCTTCAATCTCCCACTTGCACTAGAGTCAATAATCTAGTTCACATCATCATTTGATTAACACCCATAGTTCACATCCCCATGTGACTAACACCCAAAGAGTTTACTAGTCAATAATCTAGTTCACATCGCCATGTGATTAACACCCAAAGAGTACTAAGGTGTGATCAGTTTTGCTTGTGATGAGGTTTAATCAACGGGTCTGCTACATTCAGATCTGTGTGTATTTTGCAAATTTCTATGTCTACAATGCTCTGCATGGAGCTACTCTAGCTAAATGCTCACAGGTTCAATATGTATCTAGATTGAGACTTAGAGTCATCTAGATCAGTGTCAAAGCCTCCATCGACGTAACTCTTTACGACAAACTCTTTATCACCTCCATAACCGAGAAACATTTCCTTAGTCCTCTTTAAGGTAACTAAGGATAATTTTGACCGATGTCCAGTGATCTACTCCTGGATCACTATTGTACCCCTTGCCAAACTCATGGCAAGGTACAAAACAGGTTTGGTACACACCATGGCATATTGTATAGAACCTATGGGTGAGACATAAGTAATAACTTTCATTCTCTCTTTATCTTCTGTCGTGGTCGGGTTTTGAGTCTTTACTCAACTTCACACCTTACAATACAGGCAAGAACTCCTTCTTTGACTGATCCATTTTGAACTCCTTCTAAATCTTGTCAAGGTATGTACTCACTAAAAGTCTTACCAAGCGTCTTGATCTATCTCTATAGATCTTGATGCCCAATATGTAAGCAGCTTCACCGAGGTCTTTCATTGAAAAATCTTTATTCAAGTATCCTTTTATGCTATCCAGAAATTCTATATCATTTCCAATCTACAATATGTTATCAACATATAATATCAGAAATGCTACAGAGCTCCCACTCACTTTCTTGTAAATACAGGCCTCACCGTAAGTCTGTATAAAACCATGTGCTTTGATCACCTTATCAAAGCATATATTCCAACTCCGAGATGCTTGCACCAGTCCATAGATGGATCGCTGGAGCTTGCACACTTGGTTAGCACCTTTAGGATCGACAAAACCTTCTGGTTGCATCATAAACAACTCTTCTTTGATATATCCATTTAAGGAATGCAGTTTTGAAATCCATTTGCCAGATTACATAATCATAAAATGTGGCAATTGCTAAGATGATTCAGACGGACTTAAGCATCACTACGGGAGAGAAAGCTCATCGTAGTCAACCCTTGAACTTGTCGAAAACCTTTTGCGACTAGTCGAGCTTTGTAAATAGTAACATTACCATCAGCGCTAGTCTTCTTCTTGAAGATCCATTTAATCTCTATGGCTTTCCGATCATCGGGAAAGTCCACCAAAGTCCATACTTTGTTGTCATGTATGGATCCTATCTCAAATTTCATGGCCTCAAGCCATCTGTCGGAATCTGGGCTCATCATAGCTTCTTCATAGTTCACAGGTTTGCCATGGTATAATAACATGACTTCCAGGATAGGATTACCATACCACTATGGTGAGAAATGTGCTATGTTCGACCTACGAAGTCCAGTAGTAAGTTGATCCGAAGTTTGATCATCATCATCATTAGCTTCCTCTCTAGTTGGTGTAGGCATCACGGTAATGGATTTGTCTGATGTGCTACTCTCCAATTCGAGTGAAGGTACAATTACCTTATCAACTTCTACTTTCCTCCCACTCACTTGTTTCGAGAGAAACTCCTTCTCTAGAAAGGACCCATTGTTAGCAACAAAGATCTTGCCTTCGGATCTATGGTAGAAGGTGTGCCCAATAGTTTCTTTAGGGTATCCTATGAAGACGCATTTCTTCAATTTGGGTTTGAGCTTATCTGGCTAAAGCCTTTTGACATAAGCATCGCATCCCCAAACTTTAAGAAACGACAACTTAGGTTTCTTGCCAAACCACGGTTCATATGGTGTCGTCTCAACGGATTTAGATGGTGCCCTATTTAATGTGAATTTAGCTGACTCTAATGCATAACCCCAAAATGATAGTGGTAAATCGGCAAGAGACATCATATAACGCACCATATCCAATAAAGTATGGTTACGACGTTTGGACACACCATTACACTGTGGTGTTCCGGGTGGCGTGAGTTGTGAAACAATTCCACATAGTTTTAAATGAAAGCCAAACTTGTAACTCAAATATTCGCCTCCGTGAACAGATCATAGAAACATTATTTTCTTGGTACGATGATTCTTCACTTCACTCTGAAATTCTTTGAACTTTTCAAATGTTTCAGACTTGTGTTTCATTAAGTAGATATACCCATAACTACTCAAATCATCTGTGAAGGTCAGAAAATAATGATACCCGTCGTGTGCTTCAACACTCATCAGACTGCATACATCGGTATGTATTATTTCCAATACGTCATTAGCTCGCTCCATTGTTTCAGAGAATGTAGTTCTAGTCATCTTGCCCATGAGGCATGGCTCGCAAGTATCAAATGATTCATAATCAAGTGATTCCAAAAGTCCATCTACATGGAGTTTCTTCATGTGCTTTACACTAATATGACCTAAACAACAGTGCCACAAATATGTTGCACTATCATTATCAACTTTGCATCTTTTGGCATCAATATTATGAATATGTGTATTACTATGATCGAGATTCGATAAACCATTTACATTGGGTTTATGACCATAGAAGGTTTTATTCATGTAAACAGAATAACAATTATTCTCTAACTTAAATGAATAACTGTATTGCAATAAACATGATCTAATCATATTCATGCTCAACGCAAACATCAAATAACATTTATTTAGGTTCAACACTAATCTCGAAGGTAGAGGGAGTGTGCGATGGTGATCATATCAACTTTGGAATCATTTCCAACACACATCGTCACCTTGCTTTTAACTAGTCTCTACAACTCATGTTTCGAGTTACTAATCTTAGCAACTGAACCAGTGTCAAATACCCAGGGATTACTTCGAACACTAGTAAAATAGACATCAATAACATGTATATCAAATATATCTTTGTTCACTTTGCCATCCTTCTTATCTGCCAAGTTTTTGGGGTAGTTCCACTTCCAGTGACCATTTCCTTCGCCGTAGAAGCACTCAGTTTCAGGATTGGATCCAGCTTTGGGCTTCTTCACGTGAGTGGCAACTTGCTCGCCATTCTTCTTGAAGTTCCCTTTCCTTCCCTCGCCCTTTTTCTTGAAACTATTGGTGTTGTTAACCATCAACACTTGATGCTCTTTCTTGATTTTTACTTCCACCGATTTCAGCATCGCAAAGAGCTTGGAAATCATTTTTGTCATCCCTTGCATATTATAGTTCATCATGAAGTTTTAGTAGCTTGGTGATAGTGACTAGAGAACTCTGTCAATCACTATATTATCTCGAAGATTAACTCCCACTTGATTCAAGTTATTGTAGTACCCAGACATTCTGAGCACATGCTCACTGGCTGAGCAATTCTCCTCCATCTTGTAGGCAAAGTACTTGTTAGAGGTCTCATATCTCTCGACACTGGCATGAGTCTGAAATACTAATTTCAGCTCTTGGAACATCTCATATGCTCTGTTGTGTTCAAAATGTTTTTGAAGTCCCGGTCCTAAGCTATAAAGCATGGTGCACTAAACTATCAAGTAGTCGTCATACCGAGCTTTCAAACATTCATAACGTCTGATTTTGCTCCTGCAATAGGTCTGTCACCTAGCGGTGCATCAAGGACATAATTCTTCTATGCAGCAATGAGGATAATCCTCAGATCACGGATCCACTCTGCATCATTGCTACTATCATCTTTCAACTTATTTTTCTCTAGGAACATATCAAAAATAGGGGGGCTATATCGCGAGCTATTGATCTACAACATAGATCTGCAAATACTATCATGACTAAGTTCATAACAAATTAAGTTCAATTAATCAAATTACTTAAGAACTCCCACTTAAATAGACATCCCTCAAGTCATCTAAGTGATACGTGATCCAAATCAACTAACCCATGTCCGATCATCACGTGAGATGGGGTAGTCATCAATGGTGAACATCTCTATGTTGATCATATCTACTATATGATTCACATTTGACCTTTCGTTCTCCAGTGTTCCGAGGCCATGTCTGTACATGCTAGGCTCGTCAAGTTTATCCCAAGTATTCTGCATGTGTAAAACTGTCTTACACCCATTTTATGTGAACGTAGAGTCTATCACACCCGATCATCACGTGGTGTCTCGAAACGACAAACTTTCACTATGCTGCATACTCAGGGAGAACACTTTTACCCGAAAATTTAGTGAAGGGGTCATCTTATAATGTGTTATGCAGCAGCCCAGCCCAGGAAAAAGCCCCAAGGCCTGGCAATGCTCCCGGCTGCTAGACCGGGCTTGGAGGGCCGAGAAGGACAAGAGAATAGAGACCAAAGACAAAAGGGGGCTCGCTGGAACAGAAGAAGGTGTGAACTAGTAGAAGACAAACACTTTTCCCCTTTTGTTCTCCTCCCCTCACTACAAAAAAATACACTTCCGTGATGATACGTGTTTGTCACAGTAGGTCGCGTTTTTTGTCATGCATGTACATCCATGACGATTTTATGACAGAATCAAGATAGTCATTCCTGTGCTATCGTAGAAGTGTTCCATGACATTACAAATGCCAAAATCTCGAATTACATGAGTGCCCATTAATGGCCCATTATTCCATTGGGCTGTTTCCAGCCCATGTTATCTTTCAGCCTTCTCAGGGCCCATTTATTCTTGGGGTCATTTCCAGCATTCGGTTACTTACGGCCAGTTACTGTCATTTTCTACTTGTGGGCCAAATTCAGCCCGTTGTTATAGTCGGCCTGTTTGTGGCCCATTAATACGTTGGGCCGTTTTCATAGCGTCATCAAATACGGCCTATTAACGACGGCCCGTTATGGTCGGCCCATGAATGGACGATTCCAACTCTAGCCCGTTTACGGCCATAATGCACTCTGTTATTGGCCCATGTTTGGCCGATCGATAGGCCGGCCCATATAAGGCCCATTGATGATACGGCCGTAGAAAGCCCATTGTGTCTATGGCCCGTAGAAGGCCCATTGTTTCTACGGCCCGTAGAAGGCCCATTGTTTCTACGGCCCGTAGAAGGCCCATTGTATCTACGGCCGGTAGGAGGCCCAGTGCCACTACAGTAAATATGTAGCCCATGGTTATTGTGGCCTAGTTTTAAAACATAGGTTATTACGGCCACTAGCAAACCACGGAAACAGAACTGCACTAGCTACAAGCAAACAAATAAACAAGACAACAAGGAAATAAATAAGCAAGCAACTTATGCTAGGCTATAACAGCTATTACACATATTACATCCACTGGGCATCAAAGTTCGCCACCAGTGCAAATATAGGGAACAAAGCAGCATATAAACACCACAGCAAAACAAGTCCAGAACTGAAACCACTTTAGAAGAGCTCAAGAAACAATATGTTGGGTACCCATAATGCTGGAAAGATGCTTAGCAAGCTTATTAACTTTCTCTTATTTGGCGCTTAAATCCTCCAGCGCTTGCTATTGCACAAGAAAGTACGCATCTGAATTCTGCAGGGACTTCCTCAGTCCTTCGGCTTCTTTCGCAGCACAACTGACTGATGCCTTTCAGCTTGTAGCTGAGACTGAAGAAGCGGAAGTGATTCAGGCAGCAAGTTCAAAGAGATTGTGCCATCAGTACTGGCCAGTAACTCGAACACTACATCAACGCAGGACTGTGGGGTTTTCTCACTGTCTACAAGATCGTTTTATCACCTTTCTTCGAGACCAACATAGTTGTCTCACTATCTTGAACCTTATCTGCATTACTTTCTCTACCATTGCATAGTGGGGTGCTCTTCTCCAATATTCAGTTTGCATACTATAAGAGAAACAAACAGACACATCACAGGTTTAGCTTGTAGTATACGAAACTCATTTTGATAAACCGGTTCAGTAGTAAGGTGGACAGGATAACAGCATGAAACAAACATATATCTATGTACTATGGTCACTGTATTGTCCATATCATTCTAGTTTATGTTGCCCAATCAAGATAGAGACACAGTTCAACTCATACATTTTTAAGACACAGCATCATAGATAGAATATAAGTGTGAGAAACTACACAACATTGGTATCACTTGTAATGTGCGTCACATGAGAACATAACTGTTTATACAACTTAAACTGAAATCAACATAGAGCAAGAAGTTAGAACAACAATCTAGGTAAAGAAATAGGTTTAAAACATACCCGTTGCACCATTGGAGTTTCAATTGGATCCTTCAAATTCAAAAGTAGTTGGTATGAGTAAATACAGTGATGCAATAGCAAAGGAGTATGGACCATAGCTACGGAATCTGACCTGAGAACAGTTGCTCTTCTGCTTTAAACGTGGAGTTTGGGTTAGCTGTGGTGGTCTTCGTGCTTTGGGCACTGCAGTAGCTTTACAAACTGCTCGTGTGGGGGTACTCTGTGGTGGACATGGTGCTTTTTCAACTAGAAGTGGGTTACTATCCGCTGGGGTTGCGGTTAGATTGGTTGTAGCTGGTTCTCTGCCCAACGGTGTAAGTGTGCAATATGGAAGAGTCTCGATTATGTGTGGTGGGGCTAGTTTGTGGGCCAGTACAACCATGGTTCTATCTGCATCGACGGGTAGCACTGTCTTTTGTGAAGAACGGGTTTTTGCTCCCTTAGATACTGCCATCACCCCCTCCAATTCAAATGGTTGATAAACAAGAAAAGAAATTGAACGTACAGACATTGTATGATAGACAGATGTGGTAATTCACGTATATGTTGTCTAACCAAACAGGACAGCATGACACAATTTCACATATATGATGCCTAACTAAACAGGATAGCATGACACAGTTTCAGATATATGATGGATAACTTAACAGGATATAATGGCATAATTCAACATATGATGAGTACCTAAACAGGATGACATGACAAAGCTATATGATGTCTTTCTAAAATAGGTTGGGATGAAATAATTCACATACATGTTGTCTAAGTATACAGGATGGCATGATATAATTGACATAATTGATTCATATACTAAGCAGCTAGCACTCGCATGTATGATCTCTAAACTAAGCAGATGGAGTTCAATATTGTGCATATGATGTCTAAACTAAGCAATGCAAGACTACATATGCATCATATGAGAAATATAAAACATTGCAACTTAGAGCATACACCTCAGGTGGGATATAGGACTAGTCATCTGTCTCTGAATCCTCCTCTGAGGAGCTCCCTGTAACCATCGAGATATATGCTTCAACAGGTACCATTGCCTGCTCTGAAGACCTTGTTTTCACTCTAGATTTTTCCATAACCGGCTCAAATGGCTGATACACATGAAGAGTAGTTCAATATACACAGATTGTCGACAATGGAATACGTAATGAAAAAAAAGATGGCATGAGATAATTCACATATATGATGCCTGGCTACATGGTGGTGCATAATTCACATATATGATAACTGGCTTAAAAACATGGCATTGCATAATTCACATATCTGATATAGAAAGCAAACAGGAGGCATTCACACAAAGCATGTCTAATCTAAGCAGATGGCGTGGTAATGCAAGACACCATATGCATGATATGAGCAATATAACCCAGCCAAGTTAGAGCATGCACCTCGGGGGGGATATGACTGGTCATCTATTTTTGAATCCTCCTCTAAGGAGGTATCTATAACCAGCAAGACATCTGCATCGGTAGGTAGCACTAACTGCTCAGAAGACCTTGTTTTCACTCCAGATTTTCCCATGACCGACTCAAATGGCTGATGCACATGAAGAATAGATGAATGGATAAACATTGTTGCCAAATGGAATAAATTATGGAAAAAAATATGGCACGATACAATTCACATATACGATGACTGGCTAAACAGGATGGCATTGCATGATTCACGTATATGATGCCTGGCTAAAGAAGATGGCATTGCATAATTCCCATATACTCCCTCCGTTCCTAAATATTTGTCTTTTTAGAGATTTCAAATGGACTAGCACATACGGATGTATATAGACATATTTTAGAGTGTAGATTCACTCATTTTGTTCCGTATGTAGTCACTTGTTGAAATCTCTAAAAAGAAAAAATATTTAGGAATGGTGGGAGTATGATATAGAAACCAAACAGGTGGCATTCACACAAAGCAAATATAAACTAAGTTGATGACATATAAGAGGTATAATGTAAGCAATGCAAGGCGCCATATGCATGATATGACCAACATCAGCATGCCAAGTTAGAGCAAACACCTCAGGTGGTAAACAGGCGTGGTCGGCTCCTTCTGAATCCCCATCTGAACAATTATCTTCCTCTGGAATACAATCTGGAAATGTAGGAGGGGGGCACTTCGCCAACCATGGAGCGGCGTCTGCATGACATTATATACCCACGCAACGGTCTTCTCTTTTTCTCTACATGTTCAGTACGATTGTGTACAATATTTGACATGCATAATAAAAAAATAGTTAGATTTTGTAAGACCTAAGGGGTGCATGCAAAAATCAAGACTGATGGTAGCAAACGAGCGGATGGATCCAAAACTAATGATAGCAGGTAAATTATAGCTTTAGTTTAAAAAGATAGACAATGGATCATCTATTATTTGTTGCCCACCCAACATGAACCACATAGAAGAGCCCAAATGAACCAGATAGTAGACAGATACTATTCGTTGCTGGCTCGATATGAGACCCATGGGCATTTCAAAACTCAAGTTTGAACGATAAAGTAGCAGGTAATAATAATCGATGTATAACATAAGAAAACACGAAAGACTGCGACCTCTCTTCCGGAACTATGTAGTCCTCAGGTTCATCTGCTTAGTCGATGACGGTAATGCAGTTGGTGTGGCTACCGGCAACGTGGAAGATGATCTGAGGCGGCGAAAGAAAGTCTACAGGGGGATCTCTGCTGCTGTGAACGCTTCTGTCGACGGTGCACCTCAGGTGGGGTGGATGACGGCACGGCAGGAGCAGGACATAACACACAAAGTTTTCTTTGACGCCTATCTGAAAATGAAGTAAATCTGTAAGGGCTCCTTAGAATTGGAGGATTCTATAAACGCAGGGACAGGAAAAACACAAGAATAGGATAGGAATGCACGTGCAAAACAGAGCATTTGGAAACATAGGATTTCAGTCAACCTGGGTGTTTGGTTCACATGAATTGGAAGAACACATGAATGGAGAAACATGGTCAAATTAAAGTCAAACCACGTGAAAATGAAAAAATAAGCATCCTATTATGCCAGTAATGCAATTAGTTCTATTCTCCATGCATATTAATTTGAAAAGGACGTCCAAGTGAATAAAATTCCTACGTTTTTCCTTCGAAAGAGACACCAAAGGAAAAAAATCCTCAAATTTTGCTTTGCTCCACTCCTTCTAACAGGTTTGCACGAATAGTAGTTCCATAGCTAAGGATCCTTGAGGGATCGACATGAATGCAGAGTAACAAAGTGATGCGACGAGTGTACAACCTCTTTCACATAGCCTTGTGGACCTCAGCATCATTGGGTTGGACGTGGAGGATGGTGATGCTGGTGTGACTGCCAGAGGCGGGGAAGAAGATCCGATGCCTCTGGAAACGGCGCCGAGGGTACAACTCCGCTGTGATGGACGGTTCCGTCGTTGGAGCAGCCCCGGTGAGGTGTACGGCGACGAGGCTGAAGCAGGACAAGACAGACAATGTTAATCTGAAGTGGGACCCTAATATCATCTGTGATAGATGATGTAAATACATCACCAAAAAGTGCTAGATGTAAAACGCATCAGCCGCGCCACGGCCGCTCCGATAGATGCTGTAAGTACTGTTCACTCTGAACTTAACTGAAGAAAATGAACTTTACAGTCAAAACTGAATTTTACTGTCGAAACTGATTGAACTAGTAGCAGAGCATTGCAATAGATGTTTAGGGTGTTCAAGCACTAGTAGCAGAGAAGCAGTGATCTAAATCAGCAGACGCTCGAGTAGGGAACTCACTAGTAGAGAGCAAGTCGTGCAGTAGCACCGCAAGCGAGTGCTAAAGCACCAACTCCTGTAGCTGCTAGAGGTCGTGCAATAGCAGCAGCAGTGCAAGCGAGAGGAAGAGCAGAGCACCTGCACGAACGAAAGCAAGAGAAGTGCAACAACGCGACCGACAGCAAGAACAGAGCCGCAGTGCGAGCGAGAGCCGGAGCAGCTGCAGATAGTGTCGTTGTGGAAGTCGCCGCCGAGGAAGCAATGACATGGGAGAGAGATGATGTGGATGATATGGTCGGCGACGGCGCCGTCGATGGAGACCTGCCATGTCTGCTGGGTATCGAGCACCGACAACCCCATGAGATCGAATAAAAGATAAAATGCAGCGGTGAGTGTAGAACTCCTTGGTGGCGCCGAGTTGGCCTCGACTTCATCAGAGGAATTGGTGAGGGTGTTGCGGTACCGGTGGGGCAGGTCAAGACGGCACTGTGGGGATTGAGGTGGCGCGATAGACGAGGCGAACGTAGGGGCAGCTCCTTGGAGGTGGAGGACGGGGCGGCTGATCTGGCGAGACGACAAGATCGACGACGGATCCTCGGTGCGGTGGATGAGGGAAGGCGAGCTGTTGTGGTCGACAACGTAGTCGGGGAAGAGTCTCCGGCTGGGCGGCGGTCGGGAGGCCGACGGAGGAGCGTGGCTTTTGGCGGCCTCGGTGTACGAATGGGGGGGCGAAGGGGGAGGGGGAGCCAAGCTTAGGGACGCGCTTGTTCGAAATGTAGGGTAAGTTACCAACGTACCCCCACCGGTTTTGACACCGCGGCGTGGAGCTTCATTTCCGGCTGAGGGGTAGAAGGGGGATTTCGCTTGTCTGGGCTGCGGGACCGATTTCAGATGAGGGAGTTTTCGCGCGCTTTGAAATTTCAGGATAACAAGGCGCGGCGCGGGTTGAAGAGGCGGGAGTTTGAAAGCATGTGAGACAAAAGATACCCGAGCTTGAAACTTTCGGGATAACAAGGTGCAGATTCCTTGTTCGGCAGAACAAACTTAACGTCTAAAAAAACAATTCATACAAGACACAAGAGAGTCATGTACCCTTTTACTATATTGATATAGATGCCATTGAAAAAATTACAAGAAAAATGTAAAAAAAATTGGGAGAACAAGATTATCCTGCACAGTACCAAATCGATTCGCACTTCCCTCAACAACAACGAAAAACAAATCAATTCCCACCAAAATAAAGAGTATTGTCCCTTTTTATATGATTACAAATGCCAAGATCTCGAACTACATGAGTGCCCTGTTAAATTTTGGAAATCATTCCGGCTTCGTTTGTCCTTTTTTACACATTAATTGAGTTTTTGGTCATTTAATGTGCACAATTCAAATTTGAACTACAAGCACATGCTCCCATGCACCAAACTTGGTTGAAAAATCACATTTGTGTCCTCGGGTGAATTTCTAGGTCCCATGCAAAAAATGAGAATAAAATTCAAACATCTGGGCATCGTGGCTCGGTCGAGAACATTGAGAAACTTGGTTTTAAAATCATGATACTTGGCATGGTGTCATGTCATGGTAGTACCATGCCGTGGTAAAAACAATTGGCCGAATAGGAACAAATTTGGGTATAAGCTTCTTGCAAATCGGAGCTTCTCTCAAGAAGGCGCGTGGTTCTAAGAGGGAACGTGTCACCTTTGTGTGCATAAATCAAATTTGAAATACAAGCACATGTTCCAGTGCACCAAAGTTGGTTGAAAAATCACATGTGTGTCCTCGGGTAAATTTCTAGGTTCCATGCAAGAAATGGAAATGAAATTCAAAATTCTGGGCGTCGTGGCTAGGCTGGAAACATTGAGAAACTTAGTTTTTTAATTCCTGTAAATCCAAAACACGCATGACAATAATGAAACTTGGCTTGGTGCCATGTCCGATTTGCGAAGGCGCACACATTAACAATCAACAAAGTGGAACAAGTGCTATCACGTTACAATCGGAAACACAAGTATTATTGAAACCGTGGGCATTCTATTTACTACCATTTACATGTCGCCACGCGTCCCCATTTTTTATTAGCTAGGAGGCGCCGTGCAGTGTTAGCTATTTGAGTACGAGAGGCGTGCGATCAGACCCCTGCGCGTGCTTATCAGGAGGAGAGCAATTTGACCTCCATCTGCCGTCTACCTCTCTCCCAAGGTCTCCATTAATGGCGCCCGAGCCTCTGTTTAATGGCGTGGCTATGTCTCACTCGACTGAGATTTAAGAGAGAAAAAAGAAAATCTGAAAGCACGGACCTATATAGCATCTATTGCGACTTATAGCAAGACTGATGAATATATAAGGATGATTAATTGTCTTACATAATTAGAAAGATAACTAAAAAAGCCACATGCGGCTACGCCTGAAATACACAAGGTCAAAAGAAGAAGGAAGACAAGGATCTGGCTCGCTGATATCTACTTTCTAGATGCGTTGCTGCAGGCCGCCGGAACTAGTCTCCGCGGCGAGCGACGATGAGCTCTTTTGTGTCCTCAAGACGCTGCTTGAGAACATCCACGGATTCCTCCACCAGCCTTTGGCGCTCGATGCGGAGCATGTCAATCTCGTCCATAAGTTTCTTGACAATGACACTGGTCCTCTTCAACAAGGTACTGGTCTCCTCCTGCTGGTCTGCACTTCGGACGATCTTCACCCTCAGCAGGTTGCACTCGGCCCGGAGCCTCTCATTGCCCTCACTTAGTTGCCGGATGACGCCGGTAGCCTGTTAAAACGAGGATTTCATGTCGTCCTAGAACCTCGCCTAGCCGGAGATCTGATCCATCTGGCTATGGATGATCGCATGCATGCGCCTGTAACAGTCGTCGCCTGCCCGCGAGAAATTTACCCAGGCCGCCACAACGCGGCGGGACATCTCTGCTGCATTCGCGGCACGACGGGACATCTCTGTTGCTTCCACGGTGTGGTCGGACCAGTCTGCTGCATCAACGGTGCAACGGGACCTTCGTGCTGCTTCAGCGGTGCGGCGGGACCTCTGTGCTGCTACTTCCGCGCGGCGGGACATGTCGGCTGCTTTCACAGCGAGACAGGACATCTCTTGTCCTTCCGCATCCATACTCGCCTCTCCCGGGTGGCAATCTCTCGACCCAGAACTCACGCTGGCCATGGCAGACGCAAGGGAAGGATGCTGAATGACTTGTTTGTTTTTGTGGATGAGGAGTTGAGGAGGAATGTGCAGTCATCTTGGCATACTAGTATTTATAACCGAGTACTAATACGCTCCTAAGTGGGAAACCGTTTAGGTTGTGATTGGTGTGAACTAGTTTGCAATTCAATATAGCGTGGATTAATTTGGAATGTGACGAGACGCAAGCTCAAAATTCATTAACGGTTCTAGTTTCAAAGTGCGGCACTATTCCTGGATGGCGTTACGTGGGCACGTGTTCTCGGTCGTGGTGTAGTAGTTCTTTTTCTACTACTGTCTATGTGCAATAACTGGCACCATTGTATACATATCTTACGGTTAATGGGGCATTCGACAGGAATAGCCGCGTGGCGAGCTATAGGCTAGTCTTTTATTTAGACGCATTAAACCTATCTCTCGGGACTTCTCGCACGCACCATCGTGCCACCCACAAAAACTTGTACTCTAAGTTTAGTACATTATACAGGAAGAGAAGAGGTGCACGCACGCACTCGTCCTCTCACACACGCGTTTGTTTTTTCACGAAAAGGAGGATGATGACCCCCGGCCTTTGCATCTGGGAGTCACACACGCATCTGTAGCTACGAATTGTAGTGTTCTCAACCATCCGACGGGCTCTATCATGGATGTACCTATATACTAAAACAGGTCTAGATATATCTATATTTTGACAAATGGAAGGCATGTATTGTGGAACGGAGGGAGTGCTTGTCATCAAAATGGATAAAAAGGGACGTATCTAGAACTAAAATACATCTACATACATCTCCTTTTATCTAGTACTTCTTACCCAAAGGAACTTTATATCCAACAGACACAAAATATCTGTTCAACTGTTGGAAATTACTGATCTGATGTCGAAGTATTTGCTGCATCGCCACCAAAACCCACCATTTCTTAAGCTAAAGTAGACCGAGGTAATCCCTATATTAGCATATTACTAAGATAAACAGAAGGCACTGTAGAAACATTTAGGACGTGAGCTTGTCAATCTGAATGTGGAGGAACACCAGCTTAGCCCCAGCTAGCAGCTTGGGCGGAACTGTGAAGAAGGTCAGCTCCTGCACGTCGACGTCACCGGTATCCTTGATGCTTGTCCCCTCCATTTCCACCTTGACGGCGTCGGTCGTGCCTTTGGGCTCCCTGGCGGGCCGTTCGCCCACAGCTTGGCCATGTACTGCGGCAGTGGGGATGCCCCCGCTCTGATGCAGACCACCGACACGGTGATAGGCGCGCCAATGTCGAGCACGCCGCTGACCAAGAAAAACACGCAGCCATCCTCCTCTGTGAATAGCAAGAGCCGTGGCTCCAACAGTGGCACTTGCAGCTGGAGCACCTTGCCGTACTAGATCCTCTACACGGGCATGGGATGCGCGTTGTTGATGTGGTGGTAGAGCGTGTCAGCGTTCTGGGAACGGGGGTACCCAGACTTGCCTGCCTGCGGCCTGCAGCGTGGTTCAAGGAGTGGCCCAGTATGGCCCATCTTCGTCAACACAAGCTCAAGACGCTTGCTAGGGGCCAAGCATCACGAGGCAGAGAGATCAAGGCGGGGTACCTCACAAGGTGCCCGTGAGGCAAGCCATGACGACCGAAGCCAGGCGGGCGCCACGTGGGCACCGGTCTGTGCAGTGTCCTTGTTTCCTCTTTGGTGCAAAGGGGGCAAGCGCAGGCCAAGGTATCAAGCAAAGGCTACCATTTTGGTGCAACAAGACCAAGAACAGCAGAACGGCAGGATGGAGGTCATCATGGAGCCCAAGACGGCGTCATCGTCAGAGCCTTTGGCAGGCGAGGACCAACTTTAGTCAGGATAAGTGTACTAGATGTTCCCCTTCAAAATGGCCAATTGTTGGCGCCCTTCCCGCTCAATATTGGGGAAGAGGACCAGGGCCTCGCTCTATAAATAGGACTAGCCATTCTCGAGGCAAGGGGCGACCAATCGAACCTTAGCCAGAACCACCCACACCAACACAAGAACTCCTCCCCTCGCGAGGTTGTTCTTCCTTTGTATTGTTCCTCATCAGCCCCTGAGGCAATCCACACACCACACACTGGAGTAGGGTATTACACCACAATGGTGGCCTGAACCAGTATAAACCTTGCGTCCCTTGTGTTGTTCTTCGTGTAGCCTAGATCCTTTGTGAGGCGACGAGACATGAGTTGGTAGAGGAGTGATCTCCGTGTGCACCCTAGAGTTTGAACCTTATGGATCTGCCGGAACCCGAAATCTGACATTTGGCGCCCTAGGTAGGGGTGCGCCGGAATCACGCCTTCCGCCGTCTTGCGTTTCATCGTCCGTCGCATCCATGTCTGACGCTCGTCGAGCCCGTGCCGAGCGCCGGGCTGCCCTCGTGGCCCATGTTGCCCAGATGGCTCCCGTCGGAGGGCCTCCCCGTCGTTCCCCGTCGCTTGCCGCCCACGCCGCCACCGTCCCGGCATGGAACGAGCAGCGGGCATTGTCTCTGCATCCCTCGGTGCGGCGGGAAGGCTGCACCGCCACCCCGTCGCTGACTCCAGCAAGCTCGTCGTCGCACGCCCGTCGTGCTCCTACGGACGCGCACGCCGCGTTGCTCCTAGCGCGGGAACTCCTGCACTACCGCCCCGTCGACGACCTCTACGACGAGTGGCTTGCTCGCATCACCGAGTTCGTCAGCGCCGCAGGGGGCTCCCCTGCACCATCCCTCTCGCTGCATCGCCCCCCGCCCTGCACGTGCAACGCAGCTCCGGAGGGGCCTCTGCCGCCTTCCCCTCAAGAAGGTGCCCTGTCCCCAAGGCGCGCGGCCCCTGGACGGGACGCACTCCGTCCAGCGCCCGCGCAGCAAGAGAAGAGCTGCCAAGAGATCCCTCGTCCTCAGGAAGGTGCTCGTGTGCTCCCCGCGCCAGCACGTCACGACCGCGCTCCTGCTCCAGCACACCAAGACCCCGTGCTGCTCCTAGCGGCAGCGCGCGGGGACCTCCAAGATCAAGCCCTTCATCACCAAAGGCCCCCTGTGGCCACGGCGGGCTGTTGTACCTTCACCGCTGAATTATGCAGCATAGCCTGGCTGGGCAAGTTCAAGCCCGATCTGCCTCCGCGCTAGGACGACACGGCTGACCCTATGAAGTTCCTCCAGCTCTATGAGTTGGGCATCGAGGCAGACAACGGGGATGAAAAGGTCATGTCGAACTGGTTTCCCATGGCGCTCAAGGATGGCGCCTGAACATGGCTCCTCAACCTGCCTCCCAGCACGATCTCCTCCTGGGACGAGATGCGCACTCGCTTCATCGCCAACTTCCAGGGCACTCGTGACCGGCCCCCGGCCATGAGTGACCTGCGCCGCATCAAGAAACAGCCAGGAGAGACCCTGCCTTCTCCGATGGCATTCAAGACATCAAGATGAAGGAGGAGCTAGCAATCCACGAGGACCTATGCACCTCTCTGGAGCTGTTCAACTTGGCAACCAAGTGCGCCAGGGCCAAGGAAGGACGCCTCTCCCTCCTCGAGATTCCAGCTGCTGATCCGGAGGAGAAGAAGCCCAAGACCAAGGATGTGAAGCACAAAGGAGCAGTTGTGCTCGCAGCAGAACCAGATACCAAGCGCGGCAGAGGTCAGCCGGAGTCGTCCAAGGGCAGCCGGTACTGCGTCTACCACGACCTCCACACTCACAACTCCAACGAATGTGAAGAGCTCAGGGCCGTGCAAGATGGGCGAGGCAGCCGATGCCCCGAGCGCAACGACCGGGGCTATGGCCGTGGAGGAGGAAGAGGTGGAGGACGATGGGAAGACCGTGGCCCTCGCCAAGGGTGGCGTGACCGTCCTCGCGAGGATCGCTGGCAGGACCAGCTTCGCCAGGGGGTCTGGAGGGACCAGCCTCGTGAGGATCGCCCACAAGGCAACGCATGCCTCCCTCCCCTACCACCGCCGCCAAGGAGAAATGAAGACCATCATCAGGACGAGGGGGCTGGGGGCTTCCAGGAGCCGCGAGCTATCGCTTGCATCTTGGGCGGAGCTCAGGCTCTAGCTTCTCAGCGGGTCTTCAAACAGTTCGCTTGCGAGGTGAATGCAGTCCTCCCGAAGCTCGAAGCCTCGCGCCCCCTCCGGTGATCCACATGCGCCATCACGTTCAGCTCGGCAGATCAGCTCAAGTGCGCAGCCACAGCCGGGGTCCTCCCGATGCTCTGTTTCCCAATCATCAGCAATGTGCAGGTCACCAGGACCCTCATCGATGGTGGAGCAGGCCTCAACGTTCTGTCCGTCGAAACTTTTAACAATCTCCATGTGCCGTATGATCAGCTTCAGCCAACCAGGCCCTTCTCAGGAGTCACTGATGGTTCTACCACCCCGATAGGGCAGGTCCGCCTCCCTGTCACTTTCAGACAGCGCAAGAACTACCGCACAGAGCTCATCGACTTCGATGTCGCCCACATTCGCCTGCCCTACAACGCCATTCTTGGATATCCGGCCCTGGCCAAGTTCATGGCGGTGACTCACCATGGCTACAATGTCCTCAAGATGCTAGGAAGCGGTGGAGTGATCACAGTCCCCTACGAGGAGAAGGATGCAGTGTGTTCTCTCGAACATGCCTTCCAGGCCGCGGTAATCGAAGACCCAGAGCACAAGAGAGGGAGTCTCCCCGAAGCAGTCCCTAAGAAGAAGAAGGCATCACCTGGTCCGAACCCACGGGAGGTAGGCCCCTCCAGTGGCATTGTGTCAGGATCCCCTCCTCTTCAAGGGGCGCCTCCTTCTGTTGCATAGGAAGGCGCGCCCGACGCCCTCCTTGGGCAAGGCTCGAGGGCTCTCTCCTAGAGGACCACCGACTTTGCCAATGTAATGAGTGAGGAGCTCGGGAACCACTTGGAGGCATGCTTCAAAGCACGTTTCCCTCAGGAAGGTACGGGGCAAGGAGGGCCAAACCCTCGGGAGTTCATCAGTGAGATTGTTCAGGAGCTGCAGGAGTCAAGAAGCATGAGTGGTAGCCGCCGCTTACCCACCGTATCTCCCCATCCAGGCGAGGATGGTGGGCTGCGCGTCTGCATCTACGTACCAGGGCTCAACCGAGCCACCTCTCAGGAGCGCCTCTGGCCCTCGCGCGTGGGACGCTGCGAGGGTCCACCCCACAGCTACGCTCGCATGCCTTTTGGCCTGCCGAACGTGGCTGCCGCGTGTCAGCGTCTTATGAGGAGCATTCTGGAGGCTGAGGAGGTCAGGCATTCCGCAGTCCTGGTGGAGATGGAGATGGTCCTCGAGGAGCCGCCTGTGCCCCCGGAGCCTCCCGAGGCTCCTGTGCCCGAGGCCTCATGAGGATCAGCTTCCACAGTGCACGTCATCCGCTACTTCAGCATTCCTTCATCTCCAACATCATCAGGTGACATCCTTCGAGTTTCATTTTCAGCTGGGAGCGCCCCCAGGGCTGCATCATTCTCAGGCCGCGTGGGTCCGCCCCTGCGGCATGTATCTCTTCTGTTCATGCCTTTAGGTTACTTTGTTGGGGGCGCCCCTCGAGCTGCATTATCCCCAAGCCACTCGGGCTTGACCCAGCGGCATGTATCTTTCTCGCATCTATTTCAGGTTGTGCATTTGACTCGCCATGATTATTACTTGATGCGTGTGATGGCGCCCTTCTTCCCTCATGCTAGCCGCTTGCATGTTAAAAGGGGGGTACCTGAGCATCGCGACTCACAGGCTCTTACTGGCTCTCCAGCCCTCACCTCCTGGCCTTGTCCACGGCATCACGACCTGGCATACCAGCGATGCCTGAGCTTGCTCGAGGGATGGGACCTGAGGACGTAGAGCGTTGGCATCTAACCAAATTGCAGGAGCACATTACAAACAAAGGCCCAGAGCCAGGCGCAATCCTCCTTGAGGTAGGGCCCCGTGAGTTCCGCGCTGGCTCACGGGTGCCCAAATACACCTCTTCAAGCTCTACCGTGCCAGCCACGTCTCGGGGCGGGGCTGTACACGCCCCGGGGGCTCCTCCCGGAGGGGAGCCCACTCCCATGAACCAGTGGAAGCACCATGCTCCGCGCTGGCTGACGACACTGCCGAGGAGCGGCTATGCCCATACACATAAGGAAGCACTATGCTCCGCGCTGGTGATAAATAACTAAGGGCCGCCCACGGCCGCATCAACCTCAGGGAGCCCAGAGCTCAGTGTCCGTCCCTATCGTAACGCCTTCCCTCGGGAGTGCCATGCGAGGGGGCTGGACACCGGGGCTACGCCCGGGCCACGCCCGGGCGTACGCCACCCAGCCAGGCCCCTCGGGCCTGGTTCGTCGCGCGCCCCTCCCCGAGCGGAGCCAAGGTACGAAGGTCGTTTGAATGTCACGGGGGACTCCTGAGGATCGTGACTCAGGAGCCTAACTGGTCATGTAGCCCCTCATTCCTTGGTCCTGTCCTGGTTTCCGATCGGGGCTAATGGCGGTTGAGGTATGCGCGGGCCGGGCCCTGCCGACATAGAACGACAGATCCACTCCTATGTCTCCCCTCCCTACTTGCTGTTCGCGCGTCAAGGGGGACTCCTGAGCATTGCGACTCAGGAGCCTAGCTGGTCACGTAGCCCCTCACTCCTTGGTCCCATCCTGGTTTCCGGTCGGGGCTAACAGCGGTTGAGGTATGCGCGGGGCCGGGCCCTGCCGACGTAGAACACAAGCAAGTAGGAAGGAAAAACGCAAATCTCAAGGAATTCAAAAGCAAATATTACAGTCCATAAGTTGTTTTCACAACGCCAAACACAAGTTTAAATGCCTCCACGAGGCATGATGCATGTTGCAGGAACTAAAACAGGACAGAAGCCGCAAAGGGGTCACTTTCTGGCGGTGCCATCGCTGGCGATGGAGTTGCACTGGGCGGCTCCACCTCCCGAAGCCCCAGGGTTGGCAGCATCTCGCCTTGGCCTGGTGCTGAAGGCACGGAACCTCGCCAGTAGGGCTTCTGCTCGACCCTTCACTGCCTCAGCAGCGGCAGCGGCAAGCTCGCCGCTCGCAGGCTCCAATAGGCTGTCAAGGTCGACATTGGGGTCGCGAAGATAGACATGGGTGAGGACACGCGTCAGCACTGCAGAAGAAAGGACACGCGCCTCGGCCTCGGTCATGGGGCCAAGGCCGTCCGTGACATCTTCAAGTGCGCGGACCAGGAAGGGAAGTAGCTTGGCGGGGCCATCCTCGGCGCCAGCTAGCGGCTTTTCCAGGACGCCATCATAAAGTGTCTTCAGCGCGGCGCGAGCCCTCTCATCCAGCTGTGCGAAGGCCACTCGGTCCTCGGCCAAAACCCTTGCCTTGCCGTCCAGCTTGATCCTCTCCACCTCCAACGCCTGCTCCAGCGTCTCCAACCAGCCACGACGTTCATCAAGCTCGACGTCCCGGTCCCTGACAGTAGTTTCTCGAGTCTTCATCTCCTTCTCCTTCCCCTGGCGGTCACGGACCTCCTTGGCGAGCTCGTCGCGCAGGCCTTGCAGCTCATCCTCCAGCATCTTGCAGCGGTCCCGGACATCCGCAGCCTCACCCGAGGCAGCATCGTGAGCGGCCTTAGCTTGGAGGATGGCCTGCTTCTCCTCATCACAGGCCATCATGGCCTGGCTCAGCGCCGCTCGAACGGAGGCGTCAGAGCAAACCCAGCCAGAGGCTAACTCCAGGCGCCCGACCACCAGGCGGGGGTCGGCGCCCTGGAGATCTTCTCGCAGCCGGTCCAGCTCAGCGGCAGCATGATCCAAGATAGTGGAAGGAGTCGGGGAAACGGCGGTTGGCGGAGTAGGAGGAGAAGACGGCAACATGATCACAACATCAAGAGCCGAAACCTTCTGAGCCCCGGCGGCCGCAACAGTGGCATCGGGCATGGACGCCTCGGGAGTCGCCTGGGCCACGGGGGCTGGGCCCACGCAAGCGCGCCCCACCTGGCCTCGCAAGGATCACCCGGCTGGGGAGGCTCGAGCCTCGCCACCTCCTTCCCCTGCAGATGGAGGCATTGCCCCAGGCGAGGCCTTAGGGGCCCCTTTCAGCCTTTTCGCTACAGGCACCGGCCTAGCCAAAGAATGCGGACATCAAGCCTCGGCAACAGAAGCAAGAAGCGAAACAAAAATCAAGCACTTACTGTTCCTCGTTCGCGGACTCAAGCAGCCTCCGGCCGAACTTGAAGCCCAAGAGCCGACTGCTGGGGTCAGCCTCAGGAGGCTCGGAAGCAAGGGGCACGTCAGAAGAGTTGAAGCTGGTTTCAGGCCGCCTTGGAGCCAGAGCAGACCCGCGGGGAACCAGCTCCGTCCTGTCCTTCCTCGGGACCAGGGGCGAGCTCTCCCCGCCTCGCTCATCGCCGGCCTCGTCGTCGTCCGGCATGAGGCGGAGGGCGCGGGACCTGCGCCGAGGGAAGGACTTCCCCGACTCTCCGTCGGTCGCCTTAGAGTCGGACTCCCTTTCCTCCTCCTCTTATTCCTCCTCCCTGCTGGAGTCGCTGGAAGATAGGTTCACCGTCACCAGAGCCGCCAGATCCTCGAGAACATCCGCAGGCACTAGCCCCTCCCCGTTGAAGGTGTGGAGTTCACCACCTGCTGCCAATCACCACGAAGGAGCAGGGGTACAGGAGCACCCTCCAGTCTCGCCACGTCTCCTCCAACCAAGGAGTGAAAGACCGTGGCCAGATCTTCGTCGGCTAGGCCTGCGGAGCTCAGGCGGAGGGCGACATCGGCTTCCCCGAGCCTCCACAACGGGAGCAAATGTTCCCGAAGCGGAGCCACCCGGTGCTCCAGGAACTCCCTGAGGAGCGTAGCCCCGGTCAGCTTTGCCGCCACCAGGTTGCCCGGCTGTAGGTCTGCGTCCATCCTCTTCAGCACCACCTTCGCGCGGGGGTCGACAAGCTCCACGCGAGACCATGTGTCAACGGACTTGGGCTGCGCCATGGGCAGTACCAGCCGAGGGTGGATGCGCCCAGCGTCCACCATGACCCACTTGCTCCGAAAGCCCTCAATCCTCTTCCCAGGCTTTGATATGACATTGGAGTTGGAGTACGCGATGAAGCTCGTGCATGCGGTGATGTGAGCACCAGAAACCCGGAGGGAAAAGTAATGGCGCAGAAGAGCCACTAAGGACCTCACTCCAACGTGAGCCTCGCCATAATAGGCGAAAATCGCCAGGAGGAGAACAGAGTTAGGGCAGAGGTGCAGAGCTTGCAGGTTGTATTGGCGAAGAACAACAAGGAAGAACTCGGAAAATGGAGGCACCAGACCGGCGACGATGGCGCTCATGAAGAGGGGTAGATGGTGCTCCCCTTGTCTTCACGCAGGGCGGAGCCGACCTTGATCATAGCCGCCCCCTTGTTGAGTTGCGCCACCATCATCTGGCGCGTGAGGGAGAGGTTCTTCTCCGACACATTCGGAGGATCCAGAGCGGGTGAGTACTAGGCCCCGACCGGAGACTTACGAGGCGCCATGGCTTGCCGAAGGTGTGGGATTGAAGCGGATCTGGAGGATTCTGGAAGCGAGAAAGAGGAAAGCGAGAAAGGGGATCTAGAGCAATGACTGGTGAAGGCAAAGAAGGTAAGCCTAGCCCGGGCCGCCCTTTTGTCAGACAAACAGTTGCCGAGGCGTTGTGGGGAAGCGGGGATGCCCACGTCCAATCAACCGCCACGCGGTGCCCAAGGCCGCATGCTGTTGGGGCCTGCGGCGCTTCGCACTTGCCCCTTCGCTTCTCTGCTAAGCCAAGTCCGGGCGCGCCTTGGGCCCGGGGGCTACTGTCGGTGTTCTGGGAACGAGGGTACCCAGACTTGCCTGCCTGCGGCCTGCAGCGTGGCTCAAGGAGTGGCCCAGTATGGCCCATCTTCCTCAACACAAGCTCAAGACCCTCGCGAGGGGCCAAGCCTCGCGGGGCGGACGACAGGAAGCTTCCTCAGGCGCAGCCTCGTCAGGCTGGCTCGCGAGGAGGCGGAGAGATCAAGGCGGGGTACCTCACGAGGTGCCCGTGACGCAAGCTATGACAACCGAAGCCAGGCGGGTGCCGGCCTGCGCAGTGTTCTTGTTTCCTCTTTGGTGCAAAGGGGGCAAGCGCAGGCCAAGGTATCAAGCAAAGGCTACCATTTCGGTGCAACAAGAGCAAGACCAGTAGAATAGCAGGATGGAGGTCATCGTGGAGCCCAAGACGGCATCATTGTCAGAGCCTTTGGCAGGCGAGGACCAACTTTAGTCAGGATAAGTGTACTAGATGTTCCCCTTCAAAATGGCCAATTGTTGGCGCCATTCCCGCTCAATATTTGGGAAGAGGACCAGGGCCTCGCCCTATAAATAGGACTAGCCATTCTCGAGGCAAGGGGCGACCAATCGAACCTTAGCCAGAACCACCCACACCAATAAAAGAACTCCTCCCCTCATGAGGTCGTTCTTCCTTTGTATTGTTCATCATCAGCCCCTGAGGAAATCCACACACCACACACTGGAGTAGGGTATTACACCACAATGGTGGCTTGAACCAGTATAAACCTTGCGTCCCTTGTGTTATTCTTCGTGTAGCCTAGATCCTTTGCGAGGCGACAAGACGTGAGTTGGTAGAGGAGTAATCTCCGCGCGCACCATAGAGTTTGAAACTTAAGGGTCTGCCGGAACCCGAAATCCGACAGAGCACCGGCGGCGGGCCTTCGTAGCCGTAGATGGGCACGGGTCATTTGCAGGGTGCGAGCGGACACACACTCTGGTGATCGGCGAGCTTGTGGTAAGTGACGTAGAGCCCACAACCTTCGTGTGGGCACTCCACCCTCTGCGACGAAACGATGGCGTCCATCGACGTGTTCCGCACGTTGAAGCCACTACCGCGCTCGCACTTCTGGCACTGCCGCTGGTTCTCGGGGCGCTCGACGCGGCAGACCGCGCAGGCCAGGTGCCCTCCCTTGCACTGCAGAAATCAATCGAACATCACATCAATCAAGAAACCTGCACCTTGCTCAATCAGTCGAACGGATGAGCTATATTCGAACCTCATACACTGGAGGCGTCAAGGGGCGGAGGCACAAGGGGCAGTGGAGCACGGTGAGGTCCATGGAAACCTTAGTGAGCTCCCTCGTCGGTTCTTGTTCCGTCTGCATGATCTCGCCCTCCTCATGCACAACCATCTCTCGCTTGGGCCGGGGCATTACAAAGCTTTACCGTCACATATTTTATACTCTGTGCATAACTCTCCTCCCGCATACCAAGGAAGGCAGTAGTTTGAGTTTTCTGGACAAATTTACCCCTGCGCATGAGTACGCTGCATAAATATCGACAGTAAATGCGCATGCAATGGTTGGCTGGTCCTCCTTCTTTTTCGCTTGAGTTTGCTTCCCCAGGCGGTCAAGCCGCATCCGGCGCTGCATGTGTTTGCCTGTAGCCATTTTCTTCCTTGGAAACTGGCGCGATTAATGGGGGAAGAACTAATTGAGCGGGCGCACAGATGGAAACCAACACGGACGCGCAGACTAATTTGAGAAAAACAAGAGAAAGTTCTAGAAATCGGAAGGAGTACTACTTCAAGGTGCATTAAATCAACATATGCAAGTATCAAAAGGAGAGTCACGACATGCATGCATGCGTTGTAATTAATGCATCGGTAACCGCAAATTATTTAAATATATCGAGTGCAGTGCTTTGATGTGTCGCGTCAACTCGTACATCAACGAGAAGTTTGATTATCCTCTCCCTCGCGGACTTAACTGCACTTGCCTTTGGTTGTATGACAGGTTGGCCACCCACCTATCGGGCCCACATGTCATACACGCAAAGGCAAGAGCGTCCCTCCCTTGCCCATGAGCATGGTGGCTGGCAAGACTAGGAGAAGCTTTCGCTACACGCTCTCCCTCCCGCATGCGGTGGACATGCAATAGTTCAATCGATGTCAGATGGCTAGAAGCGTACTGTAGTACTCCTCCAATGCAGTAGTACTCCATCATTGTTCGACTTCCCGAAGAGGCAAAGATCCAAGCGCAGCCCGGACCCTCGTGTGGCTGTTTCATGTGTAGAGTAGTCTAGGATAGCGTGTACCGTGTCTGTAAGCTTAAAATCATTTGGGTCAGCTCCATGCTATGTGCCCGTCTCGAAGTTAAAAAAAATATTAAAATAATCTTCTGGCCCTACCTGTCACCCTGGTGATTGTAGCTTGCACGCTCATCTGGCCAAGACAGGAATATATATTTTAATTTGTTTTTTTTAAAGGGGGGACTCCCCGGCCTCTGCATCAGAACGATGCATACAGCCACACATATTTTAATTTGTGGTGGGTAAATGTTAGAGGTTGCAGCAAATATATTGTACACTGCGGGTCTTTCAGCCAAGTTTAGAGGCAAGCATGTGGGGCCAGTGCTATGAAGTGTCGCGTCAACTCGTACAAAGAGGAGAAGCTTGATTTTACTACACGCCTTCTCCCTCGCCCATGCGCGCGGTTGCTCGCAAACGAGGACAGGCTTTTGCTTAGTAGTACTTCTACAACAAGCTATCCGTCCCGCTCGCGGTGAACGGACATGCAGCAGTGGATTCGACACTGTAGGAACAGTAGTAGTAACATCATTGTTCGTCTTCTCGAAGAGGCAAAGAGCCAAGCGCAAACCGAACATTGCATGAGACAAAATTGCTATGTGAGCCCACTATTGTACTAGTACGTACAACTACTTGCTAGTATAGCCCTGTAAACCAGAAAGGAGTATTTGCCCTTCTAGAGATTTCAAAAAGTGACTAGACTACACCGAGATAGAGTACATATGGAGCAAAATGAGTGAATTTGCACAGTAAATAAATACGTACTAGTTCTATCGTTTTCCTCTCTGAGGTGCACAACATTGAGTATACTGACTAGTCTCTTTTTGACACGCATTTACATTTTTTTGACACGATACATATGCAAGCGCTCATATACACGCGCATACACTCACCCCTATGACCGCACACACGCACGACACAATCATCTTGAAATATACGAAGTCACCATAGGCACCTCATCGTCGACGGGTCCATAGGTGCTTGAATGCCAAGGAGGGAGAGGGTAGTGGTTCCCGAGACATTGAACGGTCAATGATGCATCCTCAGTTACATGCAGAGGGAATTAATTGGAGAAGCAGAATAGAGCCAGCACGATGTGAATGCAACAGAGTTTGGACTCTCATATAATAAAGGCGCCCCACCACTCCAATCCATCTACTCCCAAGTCTCTGCGCAACACTGCTCACTCCAATCCAAGACCAAGTGACCAGAAGCCACAAGCACCTATGGAGGCGATGGACGCGAGCGGCAGTCGGCTGTGCCAAATCATCCAAGGCACCGGCCTGTGGCCCCGCACCGCGCAGCGTTTCCAGACGGTGATGGCGACCGCAGGCATCGTAGCCCTTGCCGACACCAGCTTCGCCCTCGCATGGAGACATGATGGTCAACTCCATCCGCAAGTTCACCACCGTCAAGAAGCACGCGGATGACCTTGCCGTACTGCTCCAGCCCGCGCGCCCAGGCTCCTCATTGCCTGCCACCCTCATCGGCCTCCATGGTGACGAACTCTTTCAAGCCCTGGTGGCCTTGCAGGTGCCGGAGGTCGCGACGAAGAATGTGCACCTCGAGGTCGCGCTCGCCGCGCAACGCCTCGCCATGCAAGAAACCATCGACCTGCACATCCACGTCTACGAGGAAATCGTCTACATAGGCCACTACAAGGCAAGCGAGGACAGAAAGACGTTGGCCTTCTTCTAGCGACTGGAATCTTTGGACGCCATTGTTCAGAAGCACGTCGACCTGGCCACGAAAGTCGCTGCTACTTAGGCGTCGTTCGGTGGGCCGGCGCCCTAAGTCGAGGAGGTGGACGTCGTCGATGGATGCATGTCTTCTTCTTTCCTCCTGTAACCAGCACTACATCGCCTCATGGCCTTAATGTTTTATTGGTATAGTACTCCCTCCTTTCGCAAATATAAGTCTTTCTAAAGATTCCAGCAAGTGACTAGTACATACGGAGCAAAATGAGTGAATCTACACTCTAAACTATGTCTACATACATCTGTATGTTGTATTCCATTTGAAATAGTATCTAAAAAGGCTTATATTTATGAATGGAGGGAGTATATGTCATTTTTATTCCAGTCATAACGTTTTCACTGTGAGGTGGGGCCGCAGTTGAGCAAACCCACCCCGCCCACCGGGTGTCGGCCGAGTTTAGAATTAGAAGAGAGAAACGAGGGAGGAGAGCTAGATGTAGCACGAACTCTGTTGTCAGATGGGACTCATGTTTATAGAATAGGAGTACTGAGCACTCGTGCCTCTTTTTTTAGGGAAAAAATAGTCGTATGTCTAGTACCACTAGTTGGGTGCGTGCGACCTATAGCTGTCATCACTTTAGGTCTCCTTTTCGAACCATGGCTATGCTTCACAGTACATATTTTTTCACGCATTTATCCTCCTATATGTAATCCTAGGCTATTTCCACGTGCTCCCATTCGCCGACATGTGGGACATAGAGCATCTGGGTCGTAGTGCATGCACGACTCAGAGCATATGCCGGGGTAATTTACATTTCAGACCTCACGAATTACATGCAAACCCCCCGCAGAAGAATAAATAAATGAATGAATTACTACATGAAACCGGATTATTTTCGTGGAAACCGGAGCACGTTCATTAAATTTTGGACATAACACGTTTATAAACAATGACCGTACCTAAACCAGTCTAAGGGCCTCTTTGATTTTTCCCGCAAAAAAGGGGCCTCTTTGATTCGCAGGATACTGAAAACACAGGAATGGGGAAAGTATGATGGCGACGAACCGAGACGAGGAGAACTCTAACTCACTTAGAGGTTAGAGTTAGATTCTAACCCTGAACTAACTCTAAACCAAAGAGGTGTATGGATGGCAGGGTTAGATTGACAATAAATGCTCTATCTCAATCATTTGACTACTTTGGACCCTATTTCCTGCCGGATTTGGAGGGTGCTTGGATATGTTTTAGTTCCATGACTAAAATAAGTGGGACTAAAACTTTCTAGCCTCACCCATGCTTGGATCCAAATACTAAAGAGACTAAAATCAAGTTAATGAGCATTTATTATCCTCCAAACCCTCCAATCCAGAACTCGCATGTGTAAAGGAGAGGAGTTAAATGAGGAGAGAGAGGACTAATCCACATTTTAGTAGGGGTACCCCTGACTAAAAATTTTTAGTCTCAAGACTAGTTTTAGCCCCTCTTTAGTAAGGGGTGCTTGGAACTTTAGCCTCTTAAAGAGACTATTTTTAGTCAGACTAAAATAAGTCCCTTGGATCCAAGCACCCTCTTGGTGTGGCCGGCTCTTCTGTGGCCTCCTCCCGCTCACAATTGACATAAACGAACCATCTATACAAATCAAGCATGCAAAACATGATAATTTTTACTTTGTCCATACAAATGAGATATCCCACTTAAACATACAAGTCATCAATCAAGATTCACAAAATAAAAAACACTTCATGAAACAAAGAATGAGCTAACTCATCACGAAAGTCATTCACGATAGGGAGGGAGCCCAGAGCCTCTCACACACCGAGGGAGGAGCTCGCCATCGTCGCTTTGGAGGAAGGCTCTGTAGAGCCCAAGCCCCGGGAACCCCTCCGACGTCGGCCCTTGCAAGTTGAGGTCGACACCGGCATGGGTAGCAGGGCCGCTTGCTGCCGACTGGGAACTTAATCTTTGGGCCTCTAGAAATAATGCAAGCTTGTAACTAAAATACCTAGAAAGATGAACTGAATCTTTGGGCTTCTAGAAATAATGCAAGCCTGAAACTGAAATACCTAGAAAGGCGAACTGAATCTTTGGGCCTCTAGAAATAATGCAAGCCTGAAAGTGAAATACCTAGAAAGCTGAACTGAATCTTTGGGCCTCTAGAAATAATGCAAGCCTGAAACTGAAATACCTAGAAAGGTGAACTGAATCTTTGGGCCTCCAGAAATAATGCAAGCCTGAAATTGAAATACCTAGAAAGGTGAACTGAATCTTTGGGCCTCTAGAAATAATGCAAGCCTGAAATTGAAATACCTAGAAAGGTGACCTGAATCTTTGGGCCTCTAGAAAGATTTATTACCTCCTCAAGCAGCATCAAATAATTCCATGCGTGCACCACAAATCTATACCAAGTTTGATCAAGATCTACTTTTCCAAATCAGAATTAGCGCTAGAGGAAGCAAGATCAATGATATGGCCGTGAGACAGAGAAGGAACGAACAAACTCACCCCTCTCGCGACCTCCTTGGTAGATGCACCGTCGCCGCGTACGACAGAGGGAGAAAAACGACTGGTGAAGGGGGAGCGGGGCGACCTTCGAAGGCTAGAGGGAGAGGGCGGACGGAGTAGGGTGGCGGAGGCCGGAAGGAGAGGGCGAGCGACGCTTGGGTGGGCGGCCCTATGGGGAACAGAGAGGAGTCGTGCGAGAGGGGGGGAGCAATCTAGTGCGGGCAGGGGAGATTTTTTTAGTTCTCTTTTAGTGGGCCCGAGGATAACTAACCCAATTAGAACCTCTCCACCGGGCTAGTTTTTTTAGCAGGGTTAGAGCAAACTAGCTCAAACTAACCCCTCTTGTTTCGATAATTTGAGGCTATTTCAACCCAAACTAGCTCTAATTCAGGGATCCAAACAAAGAGGAGTGTTCCTGTACATGCTACAGTGTGGACCGTAGCACATTATTTTTTATGGCCATATCACCACATTGTTTTCTACTGCTAGTTCACTGGGCTACCGTGGTTCGCACTGCTGGTTCACTGGGCTACCGTGGTTCACACTCCTCCGACCTGAGTAGTACTCCCTCCGTTCCTAAATATAAGTATTTGTAGATATTTCACTGTGGACCACATATGGATGTATATAGATGCATTTTATGTGTAGATTCACTCATTTTTCTCCGTATCTGGTCCATAGTGAAATCTCTCCAAAGACTTATATTTAGGAACGGAGGTAGTAGTATAGTACTAGTATATACCGCATCATTCTTTGATCCTTCTTACTAATCCGACATGTGGGAGAGCCAGCATCCGGGTCGACGTGTCATGCGCCAGATTAGAGCGCAGAACGGAAGTGGGGCATCACCCCGGTCGGAGCGCCAGTAATTCATGACTATAGTGAGTGGTCATATCACAAGTCTTTCCAGCAGTAACGCGCCGTCAAATCGCACAACCCCACTCGCTCACCCTCCTCGCCTCTCTGCCAAACCGCCTACCCGAAAACTGCCGCACGTACTGCCCGGGAAAAGCCCCGCCCTCAACTTTTAACTACGCGAAAATAGTTCGAGCTTGTTTGTTCTATATAAATATAGTACTTACTTTCTGTTTATTCACCGTGGGGTTGTTCAATGAATGGAGGGGCAGGGAGCACAAGTGAATAATACTGTAGTACTACTAGTAGTAAGTAGGAGTCGTACAGTAGTCACCTTAAATAGAGAGTTCCTTTTCTTTAATGCCACGTACATAAATTGAAACGCTTGTTGTGGAGAGAAAAAAGATAATCACTCCACTATATATGGATGCAGGAGCCTGAGCGCTTGCTTTAGTAGGGTTGCTCTCTTCATTCTCTCATCCTCTCGAGATATAAAAAAGACAGCGGTAGCAACGTTTTCTCTTTGCTCACGGCTGGTCACAGATCCGGCCGGATCCCTTTGGCCGGTGTGTGTAGAGGACTAAAAGGTGCATCGTTCACGCAGTCATTGCCGCCGATGGAGGAAACCCATAGCTGCCGGCGGGCCCGATCCTCCGCCCATGCCGTTCTATCCGACATAGCGCCGACTCGGGAGGTCCTCCGACCCTTCTTCCTCCCTGTCGTATTATCCGCAGATCCGACCTGCCGCCGCCGACATCCCGGCGACCCTCAAGTATAAGTTCTTCGAAAGCGGCCTTGCTCTACTGCCCCAGCTCCCCACGTGTCTGCATGTGCTTCTTTTTCTACTCCCATCAGCTCTTCCAAAGCCACCTAAATTTTTAGTATTATTAGAGGTAAAGCTACTTCATGCATTCGAATCTAGGGCTTTGTTCGAACAACGAAGAAAGGGGGGAAAGTTGTAGCATGAATCCAGGACTTGACTCAAAGAGGAAATAATATGGTTAAAGTAGTAGAGACCGGATACCCAACCGGTCTGTTGGTTGAAAAGGGAAATAATGGGAAAATGTAGTACAAACTGGATAAGGAACAGATCTATTATTGGTTGAAAAAAGGATAGAAAGTGGTAGCTGGTGGACAAGTCAACAGAGTATGTCCAGGATTAGATTTGCTGCCATCACATAGTAAAAGGTCTCCAGGATTAGATTTGCTGCCCTCACATAGTAAAAGGTCTCAGGATTAGATTTGCTGCCCTCACATAGTAAAAGGTCTCAGGATTAGATTTTCTGGCCTCACATAGTAAAAGGTCTCCAGGATTAGATTTGCTGCCCTCACATAGTACAAGGTCTCCAGGATTAGGTTTGCTGCCCTCACATAGTATGAACAAACTCGGTATCACCACTTTATGCCTCCTTGTAGGTACATTGTGTTGATGCGTCCATTGTCTCATGTCCTTAGACCAACCTTTTGCTGTTGTTAATGTAAGGGTGGATGTAAAATGAAGCGATCACACTGTTACCTTAGGGACATGTCTAACCAGTGGTATTGTTAATCCAATGCCTCCAGTGATAAGATGCAATTAAACTGTGTTACAAATGGCACTCCTGCTATTTTCCCCAGTATGATAAGTAAGTTGCTCCTTAACGCTGTTGGGTGTCCTAGTGTCCCCACGGTCCCATGCCCTTAAACCAACTCTTTAGGTGTTGTTGATTTACTGTGTCTGGTAAACAAGCAATGCCACCATTAAAGTAATCCCATATTTGAGGAATCTCATTGTTGATCGTAATGCTTCTGGTAACATGAAGCATTGCTGACGTTTTAAAATTTCTACTATCCTTGCGTGATTACCATGAACATAATTAAGATGCTTCTTTTCATTTTGTATATGTTTCGTATATTCTTATTGACCAGCAACTGTTTACTTTCTATCTTTTTGTGCAGATAGGGATATCCATTTCACCTTGTTGCTATTGTGACCTTTTGGTGAACTGCACAAAACACTTTTTTTTGGAATGAGTGTCTTGTGAAGTTCAACTAAAATGTCACGTGGGCAACATCTCTCAATTTTGGTGGAACTACACAAAATGGTGATTGGAGTTTCCAAAATCTTCGTCAAGTTCTGCCGGTAATCTCGTGCAACATTTTATTAGCCTTTGCAAGATGGAGCAGTCACTGTCACCACAATGGCACTTTATTTTAGTGGAACTACACAAAAGCATAAGAAAATTATAGTTACACCTTACATGAGCCAGACAGCCAACCTTAATGTTCCTCAATTTTAGTGCAACTACTAAAGAAGAACCTGCCAGCTCACAAGAGCAAGTACTTCTTGCTAGCTGAATGATGCAATCTTTGCTTCATTTCAGGTGAACTACAGAAAAAGGCGCATGAATTGAATCATGGAACTGCAGGCAGACCTCATCCAAGTAGAGCTGGAGGTTGAGTTCAAGGAGGCCGCTATTAAAGCGAAATCATGCTCTCCTATCTCCTTGTTTGTGCTGTGCAAACATGATGTGCAAACAGGAATACTCAACTACAGATGTTGTGATGGTCAAGAGCATTTGCCAAGTTCTTCGATTGTATGACGTGGCTAGCCAAGATGGATTTAATCCCGATATTCACTTTATCAAAAGGCTCTAATGGGTTGGTTCTGAATCTTGCAAGCTGGGAATCAGTGAGATGTGTAGGCATCTTTGTTGTACTTATTATTTGAATCTTATTTGTTGGTTCTGAATCTTGCAAGCTGGGAATCAATGAGATGTGTAGGCATCTTTGTTGTACTTATTATTTGGATCTTATTTGTTGGTTCTGAATCTTGCAAGTTGGGAATCAATGAGATGTGTAGGCATATTTGTTGTACTTATTATTTGGATCTTATTTGTTGGTTCTGAATCTTGCAAGCTGGGAAACACGGCATGATGATGCAGAGGACAACAACCATAACAAACAGTTCAAACTTGGTAGTATTATCTTTGTGAAAGTGCGACAAATGTGTTGATCGTGTGCGTCCTGAGAATAATAATTCTAATTGTTGTGCATGTTGATCCCGTGGCACTGATAAAACAAGCAAATGCATTGCTTGTTTTAAGTATAAATTTCTATTAAAGCTAATTAAATTTAAGTAAAGTGACCACTAACTCCTGTTATTACAGTACCAATACAGATCCGCTCGTGAACTGACGTGTGGCCGGAGTAGGTTTCTTAATGGAGGTGTTTCGATGCACCGAGGGTGCATCTTCTCCCGGGCGTGCAGCGGACGAGGGAGGGGTAGTAACTGTTGTCGCATGTACACACTCAGCTTACTATTGAATCCAGTTCCCCAAGAGCTGAAAGACGAACTGCTGCCGTCGCCTACACACTCGTTCACTCGAAGAGACTCCAATGGCGATCCGAGGGGTGAGCCTGCTGGATATGAACTTCAGCAAGGATTTCCCCTTTGAGTTCGCCGTTCAGTCCTATGGCTGCACCAAGTTGAATGTGATGTACACCAACGATACGGACTCGGTGAAGCTCTGCCTCGGCTCAGTCCTATGGCTGCACCGGGTTCTGGAGTATTCGCCCGTTTCATCGGCAGCGCCGACTCTACCTTCGCTACGGTGGAGAGAAGGAAGAACGCGACGATTCGGCCATCTGGTGCAACAAGCTTGTCGACATCCAGAAGCAATACAAGATCATCAACAACAGGCAGGAGAAGGACTCCGTGGTTGACCTCGCTGAGACCATCATCGACCCCTGATACACCAACATGAAAGAAGACGACCTGAACACATGGGAGGTACCTCTGAATCTAGCCTACATAACCTACGCGGCCAAGGACGCATACGCATGCTACAACATGTATAATCAGATCTTGGACATGAGGGCGTGTCTGGTTCCCGTAACCGACGAGTACACGGACAGTGGCATCGTCATGATCAAGTGTGCCAGGAAGGTCTAGATGTTGTCCTTTATCTGTTTATAAGCACCTTTATCATCTGAGTGTTTCGTGCATTAGCCTATGTGTCGTAATTATCTGTTTTGTCCAAAATATTTCTTTTAAGAACCCATTAACCTGATTGCTTTTTTAAGTGGCTATTTGCTTATGTATGTAAGCTAGTTCACTTGTCCGTAAAAAAACTAGTTCACTCGGCTGCCATGCTTTGAATCTCCTTCCTCCCAACATATTCCCCTCCTCAGGTGGACCTAGCATGTCTCTACATTTTCGCCCACTTTCTTTTTCGATGTAAACTGAGTTTTCTCCCAGTACTTTCCCCTAGAACCAACTCAACTGTCCCATGTCTAGCCTAAATAATAATAATACCCCACGTACTATTAACTCATCAAATTAAAATGATATTTTATTTCGTAAGTTGAAAGTCCTTACAAAATAATAATAATAATTGTTTATATATAACTTGGCAAGTTAACTCCTAGTGATTGTGTACATAAGCTTGCAAAGATTTTACTGACGTGCACTCATGTGTTTATGTTTTTATAACATTTCTCCGTCTAGCCCAACATGATATTTTCACCCAGCCCAGCAAGTCCGCGGATTTCAAGAAAAATGCAAATGGGATTTCAATGGCTGCATAGATGCTGCATCATTGTTTCACCCAGCCCACCAAATGGACTAAAAAACAAATGGACTGGCTGACATGTGGGCCAGTAGGTCGAAGCCTAAGAAGGCGTTGGCTTTACATCCAACGGCCGGCATTCTTCTTTAGTAACTCGTCTTCTTCCCCCAGCGCTGCCGGAATCGCCTGCTCCAGCCTTCGGCGTCCAACGGTGTTGTTTTGCGCTCCTCAGCGAAACGCTACCCCGTCGACGGCGAGGCCATCATTGTTTCATAAGTTATTCTCTGCCGAGTGTAGGCCCACCCCGCACCTGAACCAGTCAAGTTTCCCACTCCTCTCCGTCTGCAACTCCACTACCGCGTCTTCCCCATCTCCAAGTCGTTCCAGTCTGGGGCCTCGCCGTCGTGCATCGCCTCAGTGTGCTCGGCGCGGCTTGGTCAACATACGAGAGTCATCGGAAGAGGACTGTACGTGGAGAGCCTGACGGCTGGGACCCACGAGGTCCATGGTCGCACGCAAGAAAAGTTCCTCCTTATTATGCACTGTACGTGGGAAGGGCTTTTGTATTTCGCGAAAAAAACGTTCCCCCCTCTGACAGGTCGGACCCACCAGCTATATCTTCGCATCCAAGGAAGTGCCTCCTTATTACGCACCAAAAAATGAATACCCCCTGCTAGCTGGGACCCACCATAGTGGGTGGCTGACTTGTGGGCCTACTAAGTTGACGAGGACGGAGGGCTTTGTCAACTTAGTCAATATGAATGATTCTAGCTCCAGTGACCGTACGATGTCCATCCAACGACCATAGTGCTTCTTCAACCTCTGGTCTTCTTGCTCCAGCCGCCCAAAGCAGCGCCGGTCGTGCCGTATGCTCCTACCTCTCGTGGCCGGCTGTGATGTCGCGGAGGCCTCACCGCCCCCTACTACTCCCACCGCTGGCCCAGGGTATCCCTCTACTCACACACACCCCCTGTTATTCTGCGGCGACGGCAGCCTCACGCCGCAGCCGAACCAGTGAACCCTCGTACTCCTCTCCGCGTGGGCATCCACTGCCGCGTCTTCCCTTGCTCCGCGTCGTCCCCTTCCTAGGCCTCGCTGTCGTCCACCGCCTTGGTATTCTCGGCGCGGCGTGGTCAATGTGGTCAACGACCGACTTCCTTCGGAAGCGTACTGTATGTGGAGAGGCTGACAGCTGGGTCCACGGCCACAGCCCAGTTTTTTTGTGATTTGCCAAGTAAGTCGCTTTGTCAGGCTGTTGGGCTGCAAATCTTTGAAGATGAGGAGAGCTTCATTCGGCTGGCCGAGAAAATGGCCTATCAGTAATGAGAAATGGGTTGTACATTTTTAAAACACATCAAACCGGCAATTAGTTTCAAATATCTTTTTTTCATTTCGAGATTTTAAATTACATTAATTTTTATGCATGGAGAATTTGTTGGGTTTTATATTGATATACATTTATTTTTAAAATCAGTTTGAATGTGAGTCGAAATTTCAGGATTAAAAACAGTTCGGACCACGCCGAAATATGCAAAATTTCGTATAATTTTTTAACCGTGGCCACAATATGGGCTGTAATGCTAACAAAAAGAATATGGGATCCAAAAAAGACCTTAAGAATTAGTAAATGGGATGTAATTTATTAGAAATAATGGCAGATGGGATGTCCATCGAACGGCCGTCGTGCTTCTTCAATCTCTGCTCTTCCTGCTCTAGCCGCTCAAACAAGCGCCGGCGGGACTGCCTACTCCCTCCTCCCCGCGGCCGGCAGTGCTACCGCGCAGGCCTCACTGCCCCACCGTACTCCCCTCGCTGGTGTAGCCATCCCTCTACTCACCCACACCTGCTGTTATTCTCCGGCGACGGCAGACGAACTAGTAAACCCTCGTATAGTCGTACTCCCCTCCACGTGGGAAACAACTGCCGAGTCTTCCCTGCCTGCATGTCGTTCCCTTCTTAGGCCTTGCCGTTGTCCACCGCCCTGGTGCTCTTGGCACGGCCTAGTCAACGTGGTCAATGACCGACATGCATCTGAAGTGGACTGTACGTGGAGAGGCCGACAGCTGGGTCCACGGCCGCACGCAAGGAAATGCCTCCTTATTACGCGCAAAATAATGATTCCTCCACCTGACATCAGGACCCACCGAAAGGGCCTCTGTATTTCGCGAAAAAAATGTTAGCGCTGCTGACAGCTCGAACCCACCAGCTATATCTTCGCATGCAAGGAAGTGCCTCCTTATTATGCACAAAAAAAAGAATACTCCCCCTGTTAGCTGGACCCAGTATAGTGGCAGGCTGAATTGTGGGCCTACTAAGTTGACAGGGACGGAGGGCTTTGTCAACTTAGTCAATATGCACGATTCTAGCTCCAGTGACTGTACGATGTCCATCCAATGGCCGTAGTGCTTCTTCAACCTCTGGTCTTCTTGCTCCAGCCGCCCAAACCAGCGTCGGTCGTGCCTCGTGCTCCTGCCTCCCATGGCCGGCTGCGATGCAGCGGAGGCCTCACCGCCCCCTACTAATCCCACCGTTGGACAGGCCATCCCTCTACTCACCCACACCCCATGTTATTCTGCGGCGACAGCAGCCTCACACCACAGCGAACCAATGAACCCTCGTACTCCTTGCTGCATCCACTGCCGCGTCTTCCCCGGCTCCGCGTCATCCCCTTCCTAGGCCTCGCCGTCGTCCAATGCCCTGGTGCTCTCGGCGCGGCATGGTAAACGTGGTCAAGGAATGGCTTCGATCGGACGTGGACTGTACGTGGAGAGGCTGACAGATGGGTCCACGGCCGCAGCAAGGAAGTGCCTCCTTATTACGTGCAAAATAATTATTCCTCCACCTGATAGCGGGGACCCACCGGACGGGCCACCATATTTCGCAAAAAAACATTTCCCCCTGACTGCTGGGACCCACCAGCTACATCTTCGCACGCAAGGAAGTGCGTCCGGGAAAAAAATGATTCGCCCCCTGACTGCTGGGACCCACCAGCTACATCTTCGTAGGCAAGGAAGTGCCTGACAGTCGGGACCCACCTGGTCGAAGCATACATAGCATTGTCATTCTGGTCGCGAACATGTACGTACATATATACTGGTGGATGTAGAGGCACGCACGTGTCGTAGTAGAGGCGCGCACGTAGCATGTACACGTACGTACAACGACCAGGGTGAACGAAAGAAAATACGGCCACGTATGTGTCCATACGGGCGGGATCTCGAACGCCTACTCGCGCATACGTACGGCGAGGGCTGATATTCATGGGGAGGCAATGTAATGCGTCGTGTTCATGGGGAGGCAATAGAATGCGTCATGTTCATGGGGAGGCAACAGAATGCGTCGTGTTCATCGAGAGGCAACGGAACGCGTGGGAGCCAACCGGCTGGGTTGGAACGGAATGCTTGGTCGTGTTCATCAGGAGGCCTTGGACGGAACAGATGATGGAAACGAGGCCTGGCGTACCGCACAACAGAGGAAACAGACCTCCTACGTTAGGAACGGGGTCCTATTGAACGGGAGGGGTGTGGCGTACCGCAAAACAGAGGAAATGGACCTCCTACGGTCAAAACGGGGTCCTGTTGAACGGGAGGGGTGTGGCGTACCGCAAAACGGAGGAAATGGACCTCCTACGGTCGATACGGGGTCCTGTTGATCGGGAGGGGTGTGGCGTACCGCAAAACGGACGAAACAGACTTGTATTGGAGCTCTAGGATCGAAACGGGGGTCCTGTTGACTGACATGGGTGTGGCGTACCACAAAACGGATGAAACGGACTTGTGTTGGAGCGCTACGGTCAAAACGGGGGTCCTGTTCATCGGAAGGGGTGTGGCGTACCGCAAAACGGGACTCCACGGGATACTGTTAATCTCCACCGTCGACCTCCTCCAGCCTCCACGGGCTACTATTCATCCACCATCGACCTCCTCCAACCTCCACCTGCGACTGTTCATCCACGGGCTCCTGTTCATCCAGCCTCCACCGCGTGCTACTCCACCGGTTACTGTTCAACCACCCCTCTCCACGGGCTCCTGTTCAACCACCCCTCCACGGGCTACTGTTCATCCACCTCTCCACCGTCTACTGTTCATCCAGCCCTCCATGGGGTCGTCCTGTTCATCCAGCCCTCCACACCACGGGGTCCTATTCATCCAGAGGCAACACCACCGCTCACTGTTCATCCACCCCCCCCCAACACTCACTATTCATCCAGAGAGGCAGCATCCATCAGCTTCAGTTAGCAGCAGTAGCGAAGGAATCGCTTGATCTGGTTCAGTTAACAGCCATCGATCGATCGCTCGGGTTCTGTAACGCGTAGCCTGTAGTGCAATCGGTCGGGTTCAGTTAGAGCCCAATGCCTCGCTTGGGTTCAGTTAGAGCCAACGCCTCGCACACACGCGCGTACGTGTATGAGAGAAACGCGCATCGCTCAGCCCCCGACCTCCCACCGTATCCGGCAACTCCCCGAAATTTTCCTCCCCCTCGCTTCTACCATGGTTTTTTCCGTCATGGACGGCCCAAAGAATGTCATGCAGCTGCGTCTCCGGCCCGCCCAGGACGAAAAGCCCATTTTCTGTCATGAATTTTTGTCATAGAAGTAGGAGCCCACCACATCTATGATGATACCGGGTTTTGTCACAATTATCATCATAGAAGTGTCATATGTATGACAGGAAAAAATCCGTTTGGCCCAAAATGTCATGGATGTGTCTTTTTTTGTAGTGCCTGGTGTACCCAGATTCATCTTCCTTCCTCTGTAAACGAATTCTTGGTGTATTCAGGAGCATAACAATTGGTATCCAAAGTCATTTGTTCCATCTTGGTGACGCGTGATCCATTAGTCCACAGTGCGGTAAGCGGCAGATTCGTGTGCCGCTGTAATTCCCATCGCTCGGCAGGAACTGCCGATCTAGTTGGTCGACCGAGTGTTAGATCTGGCACCAAAGAAGCGGTCCCGACAGTGGTCGAATAGTGGATTTCAGAGGCGATGGGGACGGTGGAGGAGCAGAACACGGACACCAACGCCGAGATCAACGACATCGTCGAACAGCTGAAGGGCATGATTGCGTGGATGAAGACCATGGATTCCATGGTGAAGAGCCTCTCCGAATACGCGGCGCTTGTTCAACTCCACTCCCAGGATGCAGCGACACGACTAGAGGCTCTTGCGTCACCACCATCGCGCCCCCAAGGTCCAACCGGTGCAAGCACGACACCTCCGACCGTGGTGGTGCATGCGCATGGCGGGGATCGGCTCAGTGGGCACAGCGGCCGTCACCAGCAAACGGGGGCCAATTCTAGGGGATCCCCGTTCCCCAAATCCACCTCCGGCCAACGGTATGCCCTCCTTCACCCCGTTCATCAATCGGGACTCCTTTTGTGATGAGCGCCGGGTTTCGCATCATACTCCCCGACCACACTTGGGCAGCACGCCCAAGATGGATTTCCCTAAATTTGATGGGGAAGATTACCAAGTGTGGTTGGACAATTGCAAGCTGTATTTCGAGATTTATGGGGTTTTCGAGCTAATGAAGGTCAAGTTTGATGCTCTCAACTATGTTGGGAATGCGGTGATGTGGCTTAAAATTGCCCAAAAACGCCAGCGGTTTGTGCATTGGCACGACCTGTCCATTGCAGTTCCGGAGAAATGGGGGAAGAATAAGCACAAATTCCACATGCATCAGTTGTTGTTGCTTAGTCAAACTAGCTCAGTAGAAGAGTACACTTCTAAATTTGACACCCTGCAACCCCAAATCCCTCTTGTAGACCCACACACTAGTGAGGTGTTCTTTGTTGAGAGATATATAGCAGGCCTTTGTTCTGAAATTTGTACTGATGTTATATTGCATCAACCAGAGGATGTCGATACTGCTAGTTGGTTGGCATTGTTGCAGGAAGTGGAGCTGGACAACGACAATGCAGGCAGTAGCTCTAAGTCTAGCCATCGTTCGTTTGCCAAGCAAGCAAGTAATGGGGACAAAAACAAGCACCAATCTGCACCAGAGGAACCGTGAAGGTGACAGAAAAGTTTGAGGCACTACGGGCTTACCAAAAGGCCTAGAACTTGTGCTTCGAGTGTGGCGAACCATGGGCAAGAGGTCATAAATGCCCCGACAAGGTGCCTCTTCACATCATGGAGGAATTACTGGAAATTTTGTAGCTAGATGATCCTCCTGATCCGCAACACATGTCGGATTCTAGTTTAGAGGAGGATGTGATGTTGCTTGCCAATTCAAGTTCCACTACATCACCTGCCAAAAGCAGAACCATGCGCCTCCAGGGCATGATTGGCAAGCGTACGGTCCTCATTCTGCTTGATTCCGGTGCAAACTGCTCGTTCGTGGACGCAACTTTGGCCACAGAACTTCAACTTCCTACTCAGACCATACCGGCCGCCTCATTTATAATTGTTAGTGGTGATGTTCTAACAAGTTCCTCTGTGGTGCCACAATTGATATGGTGGACACAAGGCCACACCTTCTGCCAAGATATGAAGGTGCTTCCTCTCGGCTGTTATGATCTCATCGTGGGAGCAGATTGGTTGGAAGGCCATAGTCCTATGTGGGTGCATTCGCAGCAGAAATGGTTGAGGTTCACTCATGAAGGGCGTAGAACTACCCTGAAAGGGATACAACCAACATCGAGCAAGTGCAAGAAGGTGTCAGTAAACAAGATGCAAGGCTTGCTGCGCAGAAGAGCAGTTCAACAGGCAGTTCAAATCCAACCGATCCACCAGGAGCAGGACCTGTTGGCAGTGCACACAACCGAGCAGGAGGACCCAGTTCCCCCGGAAGTGCAGTCCTTGCTATTGGATCTTGAAGACCATTTCTGTGCCCCGTAAAGCCTACCACCTCATCGAGCGGATGATCACACCATCACCTTGATTCAGGGCGCACAACCAGCAAGCACGCGACCATGTAAGTGCATCTACTACCCCTTAGTGACTTTGGTGTATTGAAGACTTATAGTTTAAGGGAATAATATGTTTGTGAGTGTACACAGGCTCTCCAAGTTGATGATGAGTTTCATATTTACGATGAAAGTTGATCCCTAAAAATGTATGTCTTCAGCTAAAGACTTTGATTCTCCTGAAGACTTTGAAAGTGAACAAATTGGTGTGACCTTGAAGACTTGGATATTCATACGAAGCGTGAAGACTTTTGTTTTCGTATTTTCATTTTCTCTTTCTTGAGTCAAAGGAAACACCGTACTGTTAAAGGGGGTCAAGGTAAAATTAAGGAAACACTTTCCAAGTGATGCCAACTCAAATCCTACACCTACCCAATCCTTTCGAGTGAAGCCATTGGAAATCTCATACAGTTCAGTCAAGTTCTTCAATGACAGAGATGAAGATCTTCTGTTCTCTATGGAATTTGTTCTAACTCGGGACTTAGGAATTCGCCAGTGCGGATTGCCTACACAGTGAGGAACATGATAGCCCCGAGGAATTTGATACTCAAATATCTAACCGTTGTTGTGCTACGCGCCAGCTGTCGAAAATATCTACCCACCTAGTGGTCATATCTTTGACGCGTATTTATGTCTTATCATGTCGGGCTGCTCCCTAGGCTATAAATAGCCGCCCCCTACAACCACTAGCTGGTTCACTGCTCTGAGAAAAACTGACACTTGTCATTGAGAGCATCCCATCCTCCGAGGACTTTGAGAAAAAAACATCAAGTGAGGAAAAATCCAAAAACCAAACACGTACAACCCAAAGTGATTGAGCATCACTGAAGAGATTGTTCCTGTGTGGAACCGATGCTTGTTACCTTTGAGGATTGTGCATCCTCCAGATGGTTAGGCGTCTTGGTCTAAGCATCCAAGAGGAATTGTGGGTTGCCGAGTGACCAAGTTTGTGGAAGTTTGGAAGTCACCTGAAGACTTACCACGAGTGATTGGGCGAGTCTGTGTGACTTTAGCTCAAGGAGAATACGGTGAGGACTGCGTGTCCAGGACTGTGTGTCCTCGGGTTTAAATACCTAGCCGCTCCAACCAGACGTACAACTATCACAACAGTTGGAACTGGTCTACCAAATCATTGTCTTCACCAAGCTACTGGTTCTATTTCCTCAACTCTTTCATTTCCTCATTCATGTGTTGATGAACCTGATCATTACTGTTTGAAGACTTTGACTGAAGACTTTCCCTATTTCCTCAACCCTATTTCTTCAATCACATTGTCTTCATCCGGCTTATCCTGTTTTCACCCTACCTGTACTCTATGCTTGTCTTTCATTTGATCATGATGACTATGTGTTTGCTCTATTATGTTTATACCTGAGTACTTATTTCGCTGCTAGTGTGTTGTTGCTTAGGAATTTCTTCACCTAGAAATTCCTCAGTGACGAATTTGTAAAAGTCGCCTATTCACCCGCCCTCTAGTCGAGATAATGCACTTTCAATTAGTATCAGAGTAAGGTACTCCCTTGTTCTGTGTGATTTTGGTTTAACCACCTGGAGTTTTTAGTTATGTTGACCGCAGGTATGAAGAAAGTATCATGCCCCATCTTTGACTGTCACGATTACCCCAAGTGGAAGGCCATGATGAGGAAGCGCCTCATGGCGATGAACAACGAGCTGTGGACTATCACTGAGATTGGCCTTACCGATCTATGCAAGATGGCACATGCTGATGATATTCGCAAGTACACTCGTCTGGATTGCATGGCGAAGGATATCATCTGCTCCTGTCTCTCCAGAAATCAGTTCAGGCTCATTATGCATCTGTGTAATGCAAAGCTTATCTAGGACCGAATCTCTGATGTTTATGAAGGTCATTGAACTCGTCAGGAACCCTGGTTTGATGATTTCAAGGAATCACTCAAAACGATGACTTTCGAGCCAGAATCATCATCATCCACACCATGCCTCATGGCTAAGGGTGCATAGGTACCTGATTACTCCTCATCCGAATCTAGTGATGATGAATCTGATGATGATGATGTCTTTGGACCTAGTTATACCAAGCTTGTTACTATTGGCACTAAACAACAAAAGGCTTTGGAAAAGGTTCAAAATTTGCTAGACAAAAGCGATAACCTGTTGGGTGAGGAACTGGACGAACTCAAACTCTGACTGATGATCTTCAAAGTCTTCAGTCTAAGTTTGATAATCTTTAGAGTCGTCATAACTCTCTCTTAGCCGATCATAAGAAGCTTTCTTATGAATTTCTTCAGAGAAAGTAAGATCTTGAAAAGTTAAGGGTGAGTTATGAAGATCTTCAGAAGGAAAATGATTCATTGCTTGCTCAACAGATCATTGTCGCTCAGGAAGAATTCATTCCACCATGTTTGAAATGCATGGAGCATGAATCTGCTAAGTCTTCACCTGAATGTTCAAATGCTTCTATCGCTGCAAATTCTTAAACTGTCTCTGTGGTCACAAATTCCTCATCTGAGGATACCACAAGTATCACTGACGATAATGCAGGGTTGAAGGAATTGTATGTGACAGGCATATACAAAAGACTCAAAGGGCATCCGACTCTTTGCGATGTGCTCAAAAAGCAAATCTTGAACAGGAACCCTAGGAAAGAGGGTATTGCCTTTGAGAAGAAACTCAATACTGATGGGACCTACTGGAAACCTGAGCAGTATCCCAAAACCTCATGGGTTACTGCGAAAGGACCTTCCGCAGATCCATCCAATTTATCTAGCTTTACTTGTGAATCTTCATATTCCTCTGATGAGTCATTTGACTCCAACTATAAATTGTTCAAAAATCAAGATGGTGATGTATTTGCTCGATATGTTGGAACTAACTGCAGGAATGGTCCCCCTATGAAGAAAATCTGGGTTCCCAAAAGGTGCCTTGAAAGTCTTCGGGTGAATTTCATCATGACACCACCTGTGAAGAATAGGAACCCCAGATCAAATTCTTCATATGGATCGAAGTCCTCATATGGACCAAATTCTTCATTTGGATCAAATTCCTCACGTGGATCCAAATCCTCATATGAACATCTTCGACACTTCTGTTTCGCATGGAAAGTCTAAAGGCGATGACTATGTGCATTATTCTTCAAATCATTATCTTCATAAGTCCTCGAAGAATTTCTCTGCTTATTCATATGCTTACTCTAACTCCTCTTCTGTGAAACGAAGTGCACTGGCTTCAATGCCATCTTTCTCTTATGGAGCTCGTAGAATGATGAACTCTTTGCCACCCGTCTAGATATGGGTGGTGAAGAAAAAGAACTAATCTCTTGTGTAGGGTCAGGTCTCCAGACGAACTTAATCGTCTGAAGAATTTACTGGAGACCTGAATATGCTTGAATGGACACAAGCTAATCATGAAGAAATGAATTACTCATTTCTCACATCCTCATACTGCTATATCTGTTGTACTGTTGACGAAATTCAATCTGATGAAATCGATGGCATATTCTTCACTAATGAAGTATATGGGTTCGTAAGTTGCAATAATTCGTCTGTAGGATGAACAACCCAAAGCTACTAAGTGGGTCCTCGACAGTGGATCACTACAAAAAAAGACACATCCCTGACATTTTGGGCCGAACGAATTTTTTTTCTATCATACTTATGACACTTCTATGACGATAATTGGGACAAAACCCGGTATCATCATAGATGTGGTGGGCTCCTACTTCTATAAGAAAAAATCATGACATAAAATGGGCTTTTCGTCCTGGGCGGGCCGGAGACGCAGCTGCATGACATTCTTTGGGCCGGCCATGATGGAAAAAACCATGGTAGAAGCGAGGGCGAGGAAAATATCGGGGTGTTCCCGGTTACGGTGGGTGGTCGGGGCCGAGCGATGCACGGAGGTTTGCGTGTTTCTCTCATACATGCACGCGCGTGGGTGCGAGGTGTTGGGCTCTAATTGAACCCGAGCGAGGCGTTTGCCTACTGAACCCGAGTGATTGCACTACAGGCTACGCGTTACTGAACCCGAGCGATCGATCGATGGCTGTTAACTGAACCCGATTGAGCGACTCCTTCACTACTGCTACTAACTGAAGTCGGTCGATGCTGCCTCTAGATGAACAGTGAGCGTTTGCTGGGGGGTTTGGATGAATAGTGAGCGTTTCTGGGGGTTTGGATGAACAGTGAGTGGTGAGGGTGGATGAAAAGGACCCCGTGGTGTTGCCTCTGGATGAACAGGACCCCAGTCGATCGAGCCGGTTGGGTCTGGATGAGCAGGACCCTGTGGAGGGCTGGATGAATAGGACGACCCCGTGGAGGGCTGGATGAACAGTAGATGGTGGAGGGATGGATGAACAGTAGCCCGTGGAGGGGTGGTTGAATAGGAGCCCGTGGAGAGAGCTGGTTGAACAGTAGCGGGTGGAGTAGCGCGCGGTGGAGGCCGGATGAACAGGAGCCCGTGGATGAACAATCATAGGTGGAGGCTGGAGGAGGTCAACGGTGGATGAATAGTAGCCAGTGGAGGCTGGAGGAGGTCGACGATGGAGATGAATAGTATCCCATGGAGTCCCGTTTTGCGATACGCCACACCGCTCCCGATGAATAGGACCCCGTTTCGACCGTAGCGCTCCAACACAAGTCTGTTTCCTCCGTTTTGCGATATGCCACACCCTTCCCGCTCAACAGGACCCCGTTTCGACCGTAGGAGGTCCAACACAAGTCTGTTTCCTCTGTTTTGTGGTACGCCAAACCCCTCCCGATGAACAGGATCCCGTTTCGAATGTGGTCGGTCGAACACAAGGCCGTTTCCTCTGTTGTGCGGTACGATAGGCCTCGTTTCCATCGGCTGTTCCGTCCAAGCCCTCCCGATGAACACGACGACACATTCTGTTCTGACTCAGCCGGTTGGCTCCCCATGAACATGACGACAACGTAGTTTCTTCGTTCCGACCCAGCCATGTACACGAGCCCTGGCTGTACATATGCATGAGTAGGTGTTCGAGACCCCGCCCGTATGTATGTACGTGGCTGTATTTACTTTCTTGCACCGTGGCCGATGTACATACGTGTATATGCTACGTGTGTGCATCTACTACGACACGTGCGCGCCTCTACATTGACCAGTATGTACGTACACGTTCGCGACCAGAATGACAATGCTACATATGCTTCGACCAGGTGGGTCCCGACTGTTAGGCACTTCCTTGACTGCGAAGATGTAGCTGGTGGGTCCTAGCAGTCAGGGGGCGAATCATTTTTTGCCCGTAATATGGATGCACTTCCTTTCGTGCGAAGGTGTAGCTGGTAGGTCCCAGCAGTCAGGGGGAAAACATTTTTATCGCAAAATATGGTGGCCCATCCGGTGGGTCCCTGCTGTCAGGTGGAGGAATCATTATTTTCCGCGTAATAAGGAGGCACTTCCTTGTTGCGGCCGTGGACCCAGCTGTCAGCCTCTCCACGTACAATCCATGTCCGATAGAAGTCGTTCCTTGACCATGTTGACCACACCGCGCTGAGAGCACTAGGGCGGTGGACGACGGCGAGGCCTAGGAAGGGGACGACGCGGAGCCGGGGAAGACGCGGCAGTGGAAGCCCGCGCTGAGAGGAGTACGAGGGTTCAGGCTGTGGTGTGAGGCTACCGTCGCCGCAGGGCCTGGCCAGCGGTGGGAGTAGTAGGGGCGGTGAGGTCTCCGCGGCAGCACAGCCGGCCGCGGGAGGCAGGAGCAGGCGACACGACCGGCACTGCTTTGGGCGGCTGGAGCAAGAAGACCAGAGGTTGAAGAAGCACTACGGCCATTCAATGAACATTGTACGGTAAGTGGAGCTAGAATCCTAAGTTGACAAAGTCCTCCATCCCCGTCAACTTAGTAGGCCCACAAGTTAGCATCCCACTATGCTGGGTCCCAGCTAGTAGGGGGAGTATTCATTTTTTTTGTGCGTAATAAGGAGGCACTTTCTTGCGTGCGAAGATATAGCTGGTGGGTCCGACCTGTCAGTGGGGCAAACGTTTGTTTCGCGAAATACAGAGGCCCTTCTGGTGGGTCCTTGATGTCAGCTGGAGGAATCATTATTTTGCCTGTAATAAGGAGGCATTTCCTTGTGTGCGGCCGTGGACCCAGCTGTCATCCTCTCCACGTACAGTCCATGTCCGATGGAAGTCATTCCATGACCATGTTGACCACGCTGTGCCGATAGCACCAGGGCGGTGGACGACGACGTTGCCTAGAAAGGGGACGACACAGAGCCGGGGAACACGCGGCAGTGGATGCCCACGCGGAGAGGAGTACGAGGGTTCACTAGTTCGGCTGTGGTGTGAGGCTGCCGTTGCCGCAGAGCCTGGCTAGCGGTGGGAGTAGTAGGGGGCGGTGAGGCCTAAATGGCAAAACAGCCGGCCACTGGAGGCAGGAGCAGGCGGTCTCGCCGGCGCTGGTTTGGACGACTGGTGCAAAAAGAGCAACACTTGAAGAAGCAGCAGGACCGTTCGACTCAAATTCAACGGTTACTACTGCTAAAATAGTTTGTTGACTAAGTTGACAAGCCCTGCATACGCGTCAACTTAGTAGGCCCACAGGTCAGCCTCCCAACTGGTGCGCCCCAGATGTCAGTGGGAGGAATCTTTTTTTTCGCGTAATAAGGAGGCAGTTGATTTTGTGCGGCCAGGCTAGCAGAGGGAGTAGGGTGGGCCGGGGAAGCCTGTGCGGCATCACAGCGGGCCACAAGAGGAGGGAGTAGGTAGTCCTGCCGGCGCTAGTTTAGGCAGCTGGAGCAGGAAGAGCAGAGATTGAAGAAGCACGTCGGTCGTTGGATGGACATCCAACAGTCATTGCTGCTAGAATCGTGTGTTGACTGATAAAGCCTTGCGTAAACAAGTCAGCCTCGAAATCTGTGGCGTGTACAACCCATTTGCTATTATTTTTTATAATTTTAATTCATTTTCTAATTCATATGGAATTTATTGCAGCCCGTTTTCCATTTTTAGAATTGCTGCCCATTTTCTGGTCAGTACCAGGGTTAAGAAAATTAACTAAATATGTGTGAAATTTTGAAAAATCAGAAATTTTTGCGAGGGAACAAAATATTCTTAATCTAAAAATTAGTAGCCATACTAAAACAAATTTAAAAATAAATTAGTACTATGTCATGTTAAATCCAATGAAATACTATAAAATATCAGTGAAGAACAAAAACAAAAAAGAAACTAATATCCCATTTGCTATATTTTTTTTGGAATTTTTAATCCCTTTGATATTACTTTTAACACACACTGACCATACTCTTTGGCCAGGCCGAATGCATCCCTCCTCGTCTTGAAAGATTTGCAGCCCCGTAAGTCAGAGAAAACAAATAGACATAGCTTGGGTATTCTGCAAAAAAAATGCTGGGCTACCTATTTTCCCAAAGAAGAACCTGTTGGGCTGGTCATGTTGTTAGACGGGCCACAGAGACCGCACAACCCAGTTTATAGCCCGCTCCTCCGAATTACTACTCAAAAAAAGTTGTGCAATTCTGTCGTTAATTGACTATACGTTGAAATGATGTGGGTCCCAGATATCAGCAGGGTGGATTAGAGTAAAAAAACGAGGGGTGCATCTGAGTAGTAAAAGAGGCACTTGCTTGTGTTGGGGAGTGGACCTGATGGGTCCGTACTGTCATACTCACAACTACAGTTCTCCCCCGATTCACTATGTTGATAGGGACTGTTTAAAAAAACTATGTTGACAGGGCCGGACGGCGCCGCCGCGGCGAGTGCACCAAGCCGGAGGATAAAGTGTTGTCGCCGATGTGCTGGACTGGGTTGGACATTCTTATTAAAAAATAAAAATTGACCAGAACTATTTACAACGTTGACTACAATTTGCATGGGTCCGCTGGTTGCAGGAAGAAAATGCTGGGAGAAAGAAGACTGGTCGCTATCTTTGCCTAAAAATAGTATCGACTGAATGTAACGACACTATCGTAGGAAATAATATCCTCCTGTTAAATCATGAATTTAAAGAACTAGTGCATGAGCATTTAGCTTTATTTATTTATTTACTTATTTATATTTAGGGGACCATGAGCATGTACCTGGGCCGGATTCATGTGAGAGCTTCCCTTCTAGTTAATTATGGGCTCCTCTATTGGGCCTTCATCAGTGGGTTGCATGTTATCAATAAGTGGAAAATGTGTTCCGTACGAAAAATAGTATGCGCTATGTATGGTATGGGGCACTAAGGATCGAACCGTGCAACGACTTCCAAAACATTGTGTTTGTCGTTCTAACAACACATTTATTCAACCAACAGATGAAATATACTACTGATTGCACATTGAAAACAGCAGCAGCAGCAACCAGGGCTGGGGGTGCAACAGAAGCAGTAAGCAGGCCAGAAGAGTGAAGACGCAACTCTCTCTTCCAAACCAAACATCAGCCATTATTACAAAAGGGCTACCAAAAAAGAACAAGTGTATGCATTAAACAAAAAAAGATCCTACTACACCAAGTGTACGCATCTAACTAACTGGCTCAGTTAGACGTTACTATTTGTTATACTTTGGAGATTGGCTGACGGCTTGAACCAGATGGGTGCCTGACGGGGGAAACTCTAGCCAGCAGGTCGAAGTCTGATACTTGCAACCCTCTCTCCTACTTTGGGCTGCAGAGCGTGGCGACACATATTAGGGTATGGTGCATGCAGAGACGCATGGTACATTGTGTACACACAATTTTGCCTGATGAACGAAACCGCGTTGCCATCATGATCCTTGTCGTCGGTTATCTCCTGGTTAATCGGATAATTTAGTCCAACAAACAGAGAGCGTGTACCAAGGCTACTTACCAGCCTCTAGTCAAAAATTCCTGAAGGCCCAGAGAAGCTGGGATCCTGCTCAAAGACCTTGCAATGACTGTGATTGTATTATGCGAAACAACATGTCCGGTACGTGCGAATGATCATCAATTGTTCACCGTCGTCTGCTCGAGCCAGAAACCACCTGCAACTGCCATGTCGCTTTTCTTTGAAAGATTCTGGGATTAGGAAGGGTAGGGACACCAGGCGGCCTACAACATCATATCAAGTTGAAGTCAAATAAAAAAAGGGCTCTTGATGTAGTCAATCTTAAGAACAACACATTATGAGCATGAATATTTTTTCAGTAAATGTTGACAGTAATATAAGCAAGCCATCATGATATCATAGTAAAGTAACATACTACCATAACAGTCGTTTGTAGCGATGACTGGAGTAGGCCAGCAGTACGTCCAACCATAGAAGGAGTCGACAGCGTAAATGAAGCCCTTGTGTTCAATGGCATCAGAGAACCATGGAGGATGTATGATCCTGTGATGGACTTGCAGATTTATCCACTTACCGCAGTGACCTGTCAGATAGGCGAGACCGCGGTTGAAGAACGCAATTAGCCTGAAGTCTTTATAATTCGCAGATCTTGTGGGCACTTGGCAGATTACAACCTTGGGCAAATCAAATTTGGTATCATGTTGGCTACTGTAAGATTCTGAGTATTCTGGGCTGCGATGCCAAAGTTGTATAGTGTTAATCGAAGGAAGGGGGATCAATCACCGGGTGTAGACCTCCACGAGCATCTAGCTGCCGCGACCATCGACGAGCACCATCCAGGACGTGTTCATGCCGACCCAGTACATACCGTTAATGTAGTTGAGGGTGATGGGGATCGGATCGCATTCACGGGGGTTGATGCTCACAACCCTACTGTCATTATGCTGTGACATGCCTTTTTTGAAGATCAGGCGGCATCAGCAAGCAAGGAGTTGGCTTAAAAAGCTCCGGCCTGAGGGCTTTGAGTAAACGGTACAACCTCGCCGAGCACGCGGCGAGCAGCATGGTACTGAGATTGTCCACACGTGAAATAATGAGCTTGATTACCTTTGTGGGGAGCGAATTCCAGCCACTCTTTCGGCGGACGCTGCTCGGTTCTGCCATTGTTAGTGCTTGGGTTTCGGACGAGGGGGGAGGTGCCTTAGCGGGGATGGAAGATTGGAGATTATGTGCGGACAAAGATGGAGAAGCGAATATGTGCTGCGGGAAGTGGATAGGTGATGATGACTACAGCACGCCGCTTGACTTACGAGACACATACCAGCAGCGTAGGGTCATATCGATGCCAGACAACTTGCTTGAGTGATCACAGTACTGGTACTCCCTACAGTACCTACTACTATTCCCTAACTTGCTTGAGTAGAGTAGTACTAGTGGAGTAGGACTCTGCTCTACTACTAACACCAGAGGAGTAGTATATTCTAATCTAAAATACTCCCTCCGTTCCCAAATATTTGTCTTTCCAGACATTTCAAATGGACTATAACGTACGGATGCATGTAGACATATTTTAGGGTGTAGATTCACTCATTTTGCTTCGTATGTAGTCACTTGTTGAAATCTCTAGAAAGACAAATACTTAGGAACGGAGAGAGTAGTTACAAACACTACAAGGATTCCCCTTATAAAGCAACCAAAATTCTACAACAGTTTGACTATATGTTACAAAATTCATAGTAGATACGTATTTTTTTTTTGAGAATTCTCGCCAGTCCTTAATAAACCAATAGAATGTTTGTGGTTACAAGGTTTTGGTCATGAGGCATGCCCAACCAGACATGATGACCAACCGAAAGACTACTAGCAAACTTGGCGAGATCATGAGCCTTGAAATTAAAATTTCTACGTTCAAAAACAAAATTGCAAGAAAGAAAAAGACTCTTCCATTCTGATATTTCATGTAGGATCGCTGCATTTGGCCCTCTGCTTCCGGAGTTTATGTCCTTGATTGCCCCTTGACAATCATTAGCAATACATAGCCTGTGGATGTTGAGGTCTTCTGCCAGGGCCATTGCTTCTCTGCACATGTAAACTTCAAGGATCAAAGGATCCGTGATGCCTCTGAACACAACAGCCAAAGAGCCGAGGTATTCTCCTGTGTGATCTTGACATATTGCAGCTGCAACACCCACATTACCGTCACCAGAAACAGCACCATCCGCATTGATCTTTGCTACCCCCTCCTCCGAAGGAAGCCACCGAGGAGTAGTCATTGGTTGTGACATAATTATGCGCGCATGTCTGGACTGTTTAGGGATAGTTTGTAGCTCCTCAAGATATGAGTTCACAAAGGAACTAGTTTGTTGCGGACTCTGGAAAATGTTTTCATGGACCGCCTTACGCCTTGCAAACCAAATAGCCCACAGGGCACCGCCATTTTTGTGAACTTTCCATGATTCAAAGTGTCATAAAGATCAAACAGCCAGTGCTTGGCACTTGTCTGACTATTCTCCCTCATTCTGTCAACAATCTCCTCCTCTGATAATGCCCATGTACATCTTGCCATAGTGCAAGAGACAAGAGCGTGTCTCAATGAATCTTCCCCTCCACACAAAGGACATGCATCTTGCACTGACATGTTTCTGTTTCAGAGAACATCCGTTGTCGTTAACGAGTGACGTGCCAACCTCCATAAGAACACTCAAACTTTAGATGGAACTTGCAACTTCCAGAGAGAGCTCCAGGCCATCTGAAGGGCCCATGCGCCCTTCTAACCATCTCTCCCTTTCTATCTTTGTGCTAATGATCATTCGGTAGACTGAGCTAACCGAGAAGTTACCTTTCTTATCTTGGTACCAAGCCCATGAGTCAGGAACATCTCGCATGCATATAGGTATTTTTAGGATTTCGTCCGCATCAACTCACAAAAATATGCTCCTCACTAGATCTTCATTCCAGGACACCAACGCTGGAAGGAGTAGCTCATGCACCATGCGTGGTGGGTTAGCAACCAGCGATAAGATCGGTCTACGTGAGGCCTTCTTCGGTATCCAGTTGTCTGCCCATATATCTGTACTCTGGCCATTGCCAATTCTACTGATGATCCCTTGCTTCATAATGTCCCTTCCTTCCAATATTGGTCTCCAAATTTGTGATGGCCTAGAACCCAATTATGCCGAGAGGATGGTTCCATTTGGATAATAAGAAGCCTTCAAAATCCTAGCACTTAGGGAGGTTGGCTCCTGAAGAAGTCTCCACGCCTGTCGCGCCAATAAAGCCGAGTTAAATAGCTCAAAATCTCTGAAGCCCAAACCTCCCAGATACTTAGGTCTTGTCATCACCTCCCAAGAAACCCATGCTGGCTTTCGTTTTCCCTGTTTGCAACCCCACCAAAAATTTCGAATAATGGCATTTATGTTCTCACACAGCCCCCTGGGGAGTTTGAAACATGACATTGAAAAAATAGGTATAGCCTGGGCGACGGACTTAATTAGCACATCCTTCCCTCCTCCTGAGAGTAGTTTGCCCATCCATCCTTTTACCTTCTCCCAAATTCTATCACTTAAATATTTGAACGTCCCCTTTTTGGAGTGTCCTACATCCGTAGGCAGCCCCAAATATTTGTCATTCAACGATTCATTGGGTACATGAAGATGGCCTTTCACTACCGTTCTTACAATCTCAGGGCACCCCTTGCTGAAAAATATAGAGGATTTCTCTCTGTTTATTCTCTTTCCCGATGCCGCACAGTAGGTCTCCAGTAGGTTTGATACCTCTTCAACTCCATCAACACTTGTCCTGAAAAATAGGAGGCTGTCATCCGTGAATAGTAGGTGGTTTACTGACGTTGCCGTCGGTGCCACCTTAATTCCGCCGAGCTGGGATGACTGATTTTGTGATTTCAAAAGGCACGAAAGGCCCTTTGCTGCCAACAAGAATAGGTATGGAGAAATAGGATCTCCCTGCCGAATACCTCTAGACGGTTTGAACTCCTCCAGTTTCAAGCCATTAAATAAAATTGAGAAAGAGATTGAAGATACCATGTTCATAATGATGGAGACCCATGGTGTTGCAAATGCCAGTTTCTCCATAATGGCTTTGAGGTAACTCCACTCCACTCTGTCATAAGCCTTCATGATATCTAGCTTCAAAGCACAAAAACTGTTATTCTTCGAACAGTTTCTTTTCATAAAATGTAGACACTCATAGGCTGAGATTATGTTATCTATGATGAGCCTCCCCGGGACAAAGGTCGATTGCTCCTCTGATATGATATCAGGTAAGATTACTTTGAGGCGGTTTGAAAGTACCTTTGAAGCTATTCTGTAAAATACATTACAGAGGCTGATGGGTCGGAACTGAGTCAAAAGTGTTGGATTTGCTACCTTTGGTATTAAAACTAGCAAAGTATCATTTATGCATGCTAGACTTTTTTCTCCCCTTAGTATACCTAGAACTGCATTGGTGACCGAGGCCCTGCATATGTCCCAGTGTCTCTAAAAGAAGTGCGCTGGGTACCAATCCGGCCCTAAATCCTTCATGGGAAACATTTGGAAGAGTGCAGTTTTCACTTCCTCTTCCTTATATGGAGCCATGAGACTGTCATTCATTTCATCTGTTACCTTTGCTGGTACGTGTTGCAGCACCTCTTCCATCCCCTAAACCCCCTCTGATGTATATAGGTGCTAATAAAACTACCATGCCATTTGTTGCATCTCGGTTGGGTCACCCGTGAGCTGTCCGTCCTGTTTCTGTAGAGACTTGATCAAGTTTTTTCTGCATCTCATCGATGCCCTGAGATGGAAAAAATGTGTATTCTTGTCACCCGCCGATAGCCAATCTACTCTTGACCTCTGGCGCCACATCACCTCCTCTCAGATGTACAACTCGATTAGGCGATCGTTTATCTTCGCTTCAGAGGCACTCGGGTCGGTCCTCCCATCTATGTTTCTTAGCCTGTCTAACTCTTTTTTCAAGCTTCAGATCTCTCCTCGGACACTGCCGAAAGTGTGTTTCCTCCACTCTCCTAGATTGCTAGCCAGCGATGCTAGCTTTGCTTGTACAACACTCGCAGATGGGTTTTGGCTATTAGGATCCCAAGCCGACCTCATGGTTTGCTTCAACTCTGCATGAGAGTCCCACATAACTTCATATCTAAAGAGATTTTCTCTCACTTGATGCCCCGTCGTGGACTCCAACTTTAAGAGAATAGGAGCATGATCAGAGGTCGCCGCTGATACGTATATAAGAGCATCTCCAACAGCCGCGCTAAAGCGCCGCACGCAAAAAACCTGTTAGCGCGCGCTGCGGCTGGTTTTGCGCGCCCGCTTGCGCTGGCTCCAGCAGCGGCGCTATAATGCAGCACGCGCGCGCCGCTCCAGCAGGGCGCAAAAATACAGCGTGCACGCCGCATAAACCACATGTACATTTCAAAGAAGATGAGCAAAAATGATCAAACAAACAAAATAAAAATCAATAACAAATAGTTCAAAATAAATCATTACAACTCAAACAAATAGTTTATCGTTCAGTACAACAACAAATAGTTTTGTCAGGACCCCGACTCGATGCCACATCGATCTAGCATGTAACAACTCATATCACTTTGCGGCCTCACGCACGGTATTCCCACGGGTGTCATCTTACCTTTGCCCGGGACCCTTTGCGCCTTTTGGCACATGTATATGATAGTGTCGCTAGCATCCATATGGTAAAGAGCCCGGGCTGACATGGCTAGTCGTAAACCCAAAGTGGCACAGACTTACAGGGACAGGCATCCATGACCCAACATCGAACGTGTCGGTCATCAGCAAGTGAATCCGGGCTATAGCACTGGGCTAGCAGGACTCCGGTAAACCGGGCTGTAGTGGGCTAACAGGACTCCGGTATCCATCGCATGACATTTCCCCGAAAGGACAGACACAGGAACAAAGAAGGACACATGCCGGCCAGCCTAAGTGTTTCGGAGCAGTACCAAGCTACCAAGGCTCAGTGGAAAGACTAGGAGACATTTCCTGGTAAGAGAGGCTACTAAGAATAAACAACTAGATAGTCAGATCCCACACATACCAAGCATTTCAATCATACACACAATATGCTCGATATGTGCAAATACAACAAGGCATCACAACATGACTCTACAACACAGGTACTTTATTTAAGGCTCAGAGAGCCATACATATCATACACACAAGTACGGGTCACACGACCCAGCATTCAAGTCATACAGACATACAAGCCAACAACGGAAGTAACTTGTCTGAGTATAGACAACTAGTAAAATAAAAGAGGCTTGGGAAAGCTTGGCTATACTACATGGTCCTTCACAAGCTCAGGATCACCACCTGGGCCTCGGTCTACTCATCGATGTCAACGTCTACGAAGAACCCATCAGAAGGGGTTGCAGCGTCTTCTGAAAATGTAAATTAAAGCAACATGAGTACAAAGGTACTCAGCAAGACTTACATCAGATCCTACATACATGCACATTATCAAGAAGGGTTGGTGGGGTTGTTGCAGCAAGCCAGCTTTGACTCTTGGCTAAGCTATCCTACGATACACTAACTTGAAATGGTTTTGCGCACACGAGTCCACTACTCACCACTTCAATACACGACCGAGGATCCACCTTCGTCACCCTACGGAAGAGCCATCCTCGGCACTCACGCTTATCTTGAGATTTTTAGAAGTATCCATTTACTTGTCTATGAACTGTATAGGCAACCAAGTAGTCCTTTACCGCGGACGCGGCTATTCGAATAGATAATGTTAACCCTGCAGGGGTGTACTTCTTCATACATGTTTCCACCACTTAGTGTCTGCACACGACATGTGCTCGGTAGACTTCAAGCGAAAGTCGACGTGGGTGTAGACCACGACCTACCTAAACACTCAAGTCTCTAGTCCAGGTTTATCGCCTATTCGGGTTCCATCCATGAGGAGATCCGGCCGGGGTATCGCTCACAGCCCCAAACGATGTGAACAGGGTTCCCGAGACACCTAACGGGTATCCGGTACACCATGCCACGTACCTACCGCATCACAGCCCACCCCTATGGTCAGCGCTGTCCGCGGCCTCTAGTAGGCTACAAACACCAGAAACTACTTGCAACTCCTGGACAGAGGACTAGGGTGAATAAGAAGTCGAGCGGGGTCATATTTCAGGGCCCAATGCATGGTAGTAGCTGTATCTTAAATCACACATACAGATCTCAGTGCTTAAGGTCGGCTTCAATGAAACAACCCACCATGTACTCCTACATGGCCTTTCATAGATACCTTTACCAAATCGTGTTCACCACATCACTCTCATTACCGGCATGATCATTTCATTCTAGCCCATCACCCAGATGAACCAGACCTGGCACGACTCTAAGCATAGCAGGCACAGCAAGGTAGGAACAACACATACATATGGCTCGAACAACTCCTACACATGCTAGTGGGTTTCATCTAGTTACTGTGGCAATGACAGGTCATGCAGAGGAAATGGGTTCAACTACCATAGCACATAGCAGTTTGAAACGCGTTGTCTTAATGCAGTAAAAGAGAGCAGGAGCGAGAATATGGGATTGTATCGATATGATCAAATGGTTGGTTGCTTGCCTGATGGGTCGATGCACTGATATTGTTCTTCGTTGGGGTAATCACGATACTCCTCAGGGGCAGAACCTGCCGCAAAGAGCACTGACACACAACATTACCAAACAATACGCAACAATATGATGCATGCATGAAACATGGCAATATGAGTGTGTTGGGCTAATGCAACTAAAACCAGATGGGTTCGAACCATTTTGAATCAAAGATTCATGTTTCAAACTCATACATGGCCCTTATAAGTGCTTTATCTAGTTCTTCTCTAAACATCAGGTTAGCTTGCTTAAACATGCGTGAAACCAGTACAGATGGATAGATTGGATTTTTCTGATCATTTTTCATATATAAAACTTTGCATTTGGAGTTACAGATGATTTACTATGATTTTTTGAAGTTTCGGGGATTTTCTGGAATTTATAAATCATTCTGGATTTACTTTAATTCCAGAAAAGGATTACTGCGTCAGCATGATGTCATGCTGACCTCAGCAGGTCAACAGGCCGGTCCAGGTCAAACTGACCAGTGGGTCCCGCATGTCAGTAGTTAATTATTATAACTAAATTTAGTTTAAACTAATCTGGGTTAATTAGCAGAGGGGGCCCCACTTGTCATAGGCTCAGGGGGGTCAAACTGGGCCCACCCTGGTCAAGGTCAAAGTCAAACACGCCGGCGTCTGTCCGCCGGCGAGGCCGAACGCGGCCGCGGAAGTGATTTTGTGCATTCCAGCGACCAAAAGGGCGGCGGAGGGCATCTATGCGTAGCTGAGACCGAGCCGCGGCTATTGGTGGTGGTGGTTTAGCTCGGGGTAGCCGGAGACGTCGCCGGTGACGACTTTGGCGGTCGCCGGAGTCGGGTGAAGATGGATCCGACGCTATGGGGCACGGCGAGGCCCGTGGTGAGGTGCGTTGGGCCCCTGGGGATGCGGTGAGTGTCTTAGACAAGGTGGGGTGGCCGGTGGTTAGCCGGAGACACGTCGGCGATGAGCTCCGCGGCGGCGCGTGTGGTGAACTTTGTGTGCTCGCGGTGGTGCACGAGAGCGAGAAAGGGAAGGGGGAGGAGGTATCCAAGCTCACGGTGATCTCGAGGGAGCAGACGACGCGGTCGGGGACGAGCTGGTGCGGCAGCAACGGCGAAGGGGATCTCCGGCGATGGTGGTTCGGTCGAGGTCAGTGCGGTGGCTTCGGGGCACGCGAGCGCTCGGGGCTTGGCTAGCTCGAAGGAGTAGAGGGTGGTGAAGCTCCTGGACACGGTGGCACAGCGCGAGGTTGACGGAGAGCGCGACTACGGCGAGGGTGCGGCGGCGGTGGCGTCGGCCATGGCGTGGGAGAGCGAGCGAGAGGAGCTGGGGCTGAGTGAGAGTGTCTAGGGGGTTCGGGGCACGACGTGGAGCTCATCCAAGGTCACAAGGGGGCGAGAGGGGGAAGCAGGGCGACGGGCAGCTGCGTGGCGCACGCTGCGGCCGCCGTCGAGCACCTGCCTGCTTGCCTGGCCAAGCCAAGCAGCTCGCTGGAGCGGTGGCTGGGCTGGGCCAGCTGGTGGGCCTCTGGGTGGCGCCAGGTAAGTCTTTCCCCTTTTTTCTGTTTCTGTTTTTATTATGTAAGTTTGTTGAATTTCTAAAAATACCTAGGCAACTCCAAAATTCACCAAACTGCATCTGGTCCTTAGTTGGAATATTTCCAGCAAGGAACATTTTAGTTTGGGTTTATTTGAGCATTAAAATATTTTTATAAATTTTAAATGCCCAAATTCAAATACTTATGATTTAATTCAAAGACATTAGGATGACCTAGAAAGTTGTGCATCACTTTTGGCAGAGGTTCTGAACCAAGACAAAAATGATGGACATTTTAGAAGGCCATTTCAGGTTCATTGAAAAATGTTTTTAGTAAACCCTAGTTGGTTTCAGAAGGGGCTGGGGGTTCTGTCATCCCCATTTCAAGTTTCTATTGAGAAAAATAGACATGATGCAACACTCTAATGCATGAACTAGCTAGGGTGTGACAACTCACCCCCACTCAAAAGAATCTCGTCCCGAGATTTAGGTCCTTCGGAAAGAAGGCGGGGTACTCAAGTCGAAGACGATCCTCCCTTTCCCAAGTTGCTTCCTTCTCAGAATGGTGCGACCATTGAACCTTGAGAAACTTGATATTATGACATCGAGTGGTACGCTCGGCTTGATCAAGGATACGAACGGGGTACTCTCGATACGTGAGGTTATCTTGAAGATCAAGCGTTTCGTGGTCCACTTCACGGATAGGATCTGAGAAGCAATGCCTGGGTTGAGAAACATGGAAGACGTCGTGGACTCTGGAGAGATGCAGAGGTAGTTTCAATTGGTAGGCAACTTCTCCTCGTTTAGCGAGAATGCGAAAGGGTCCAATGTAGCGAGGAGCCAATTTGCCTTTGATACCGAAACGATGGGTTCCCTTCAGAGGAATAACCCGAAGGTAAGCCTTCTCGTCAACCTCAAAAGTCATATCCTTATGTTTTCGATCGTATTGACTCTTTTGACGAGATTGGGCTGTTTTCAACTTTTCACAAACAATGCGAACTTGCTCTTCTGCTTCCTGGATCATGTCCGGGCCAAAGAATTGTCTTTCCCCGGTTTCTGACCAGTTAAGAGGCGTTCGACACCTTCGTCCATAGAGAACTTCAAAAGGGGCTTTACCCAAGCTAGATTGATAGCTGTTGTTATAAGCGAATTCGGCAAATGGAAGGCATTTCTCCCAATCCATTCCGAATGAGATAACAGAAGCTCGAAGCATGTCTTCTAGAATCTGGTTGACACGTTCTACTTGACCACTTGATTGAGGGTGAAAGGCAGTGCTAAAGGAAAGGCGGGTTCCCATAGCATTTTGGAAACTTTCCCAAAATCGAGAGGTGAAGAGACTTCCTCGATCTGAGTTAATTTCCAAGGGAACACCATGGAGAGACACTATTCGGGAGATGTACAAGTCTGCTAACTGACTAGCAGTTATACTCTCACGAACAGGTAAGAAATGGGCTACTTTGGAAAGACGGTCGGCAACGACGAAGATAGCGTTATTCCCTCTCTTGGTCCTGGGAAAACCGGTAATGAAATCCATACCAATCTTATCCCATTTCCATTCAGGAATAGCTAAGGGTTGAAGGGTGCCAGCAGGTCGTTGATGCTCTGCTTTTACACGACGACAGACATCGCAACTAGCAACAAACTGAGCAATGTCTCTCTTCATCCTAGTCCACCAGAACCTCTGGCGTAGGTCCTGATACATCTTAGTACTACCGGGATGAATGGTGAGAGGAGATTCATGAGCCTCCTTAAGGATCAACTGCCGTAGATGCTGGTTCTTGGGAACCACTAAACGGTTCTCAAAGTACACAACACCATGATCATTTGTGGAGAAACACCTAGCACCTCCGCTAGCAATGTTCTCCTTGATCCTAGATATCCCTTTATCTCGCTTTTGGGCAGCGATAATTTGATCCGTAAGAGTAGGTTTTGCCACCAAGGTGGAAAGGAATCCGTGAGGAACAATGTGAAGGTTAAGCTTCCGAAATTCCTCATGGAGAAGCGGTTGACTTTGTTGTAACATCAGATTGTTACAATAAGATTTACGACTTAGCGCATCAGCCATGACGTTGGCTTTTCCTGGGGTGTAAGTTATCCCTAAGTCGAAATCTGTGATCAACTCAACCCAACGTCTTTGCCTGAGATTCAAATCCGGTTGGGTGAAGATGTACTTCAGACTTTGGTGATCGGTGAAGATTTCGCAATGATTACCGAGGAGGTAATGTCGCCAGGTTTTAAGTGCATAGACTACAGCTGCAAGCTCTAGATCATGAGTAGGATAATTCTCCTCATGTGGGTGCAATTGCCGTGAAGCGTAAGCAATTACGTGACGATCCTGCATGAGAATGCAACCTAGTCCTTGTCGCGAGGCGTCGCAATAGATAACAAAGTCCTTAGAGAAATCTGGTGGTACCAATACGGGAGCAGATGTCAGGCGTCTTTTCAGTTCCTAAAAGCTGTGCTCACACTGTGGAGTCCACTCGAACTTTTTATCTTTCTTGAGGAGTTCAGTTAGAGGTTTGGCAACTTTGGAGAAGTTCTCGACAAAGCGGCGACAATAGCTTGCTAAGCCAAGGAAACTCCGAACTTGCTTGACCGATTCAGGTGGAGTCCAGTTAAGGACGGCTTGAACTCGCTCAGGATTAACAGCAATACCTTTACCGGAAATTACATGCCCTAGATAGGTCACTTCAGGCAACCAAAATTCGCATTTGGAGAACTTGGCATAAAGGCGATGCTCTCGAAGTTTCATCAACACTAGCCTTAGATGTTCGACATGTTCTTCCTCGTTCTTGGAGTAGATGAGTATATCATCGAGGTAAACCACGACGAATTTATCCAAATACTCCATGAAGATTGAGTTCAGTAACCAAGAAAAGGTGGCTGGGGCGTTGGTTAAACCGAAGGACATGACGGTGTACTCGTATTGGCCATAGCGAGTAACAAAAGCCGTTTTAGGAATGTCCCCGTTCCGGATTTTGATTTGATGGTAGCCCAACCTCAAATCCATTTTGGAGAAGATTGAGGATCCAGCGAGCTGATCATACAGGTCGTTGATCCTGGGGAGCGGATACTTGTTCTTAGTTGTGACCAAATTGACAGGTCGATAATCTACAACCATCCGATCCGTACCATCCTTCTTCTTGAAGAAGAGGACGGGGCAAGCCCATGGAGATGAACTAGGTCGGATGAAACCCTTCTTCAAGGACTCATCGAGTTGTTTCTTAAGTTCGGCTAGTTCAAAAGGTGCCATCTTATAGGGTCTTCTGGAAATTGGGACAGTTCCTGGAATGAGATCTATCACGAACTCAACATCTCTGTCGGGTGGAACACCTGGCAATTCTTCTGGGAAGACATCCGGAAAGTCACGGACTACCGGAACGTCTTCGAGGTCTAGCAACGGACTGGCGTTAAGAGAATATAGTTGTCGCTTAGCTACTCGGGTCAAGACATTGACTATCTTTCCCGAGGGGTGTGTGAGTTGAATAGTCCTAGAGAAGCAATCACATGATGGGCTCACATCCAATCCATACCCAAGATGATATTAATATCCGAAGATTTAAGAGCTATCAAGGATTCAAGAAAAACAAGTCTGTCGACTTGAATTTCATTCCCATGGCTTACACTAGAGGTTTGCCATTTGGATCCTAGGGTTTGAATTACCATGGGGGTAGGCATCTCACCGAATGTGGTGTTATGCAAACGAGCATAACTCTCGGATATAAATGAATGAGATGCTCCAGTATCAAAAAGAACAGATGCCGGGTGGCAATTAACAAGGAGCATACCGAGAACGACGTTGGGATCCTCTTGAGCTTCCTTAGCAGAGATACAGTTGACATGGCCACGTGCAGCGGTGGCCGGCTTGGCGTAGAACACTTTCCCTGTCGGCTTGCCACGGCCAACAGCTTTTCCAGATTGGTTGGGGTTGGTCTGGGGACACTCGCGCAGGTAGTGGCCCGATTCCCCACACTTAAAGCAAGTCACAGAGCTGGTACGTGGAGGAGCACTGTTAGTTGGACCACCATAGGGCTTGGCTGGTGCAAACTGTTGAGCGGGGCGAGGCGCCTGAAAGGATGGCCTCGGTGTGAACCTGGGTGGCAGGGCAGTGTTAGGCACCCACACGCGGCGCTTCTGAGGACCAGCACCGAATGAGGAACCCATGCACGGCCATGCTTGCGTGTTGCTTCATAATCAGTCTGACCAGACTCAGCACTGATGGCTTTGTTAACAAGCTTCTGAAAAGATATGCACTCATGCAGACGGAGGTCGCGGCGAAGCTCAGGACTAAGTCCCTTGCGGAACCTTGCTTGCTTCTTTGCGTCAGTAGAGACTTCCTCAGTTGCATACCGTGCTAGGTTACCGAACTCCCTGTTGTATGCATCCACAGAGAGTCGGCCTTGAGTGAAACTGCATAACTCCTCACGTTTACGGTCCATGAGACCCTCCGGAATGTGATGTTCACGGAAAGCCTCGCTGAATTCAGCCCAAGTAGTGACATGGCCCGCTGGGCGCATAGCTCCATAGTTCTCCCACCATAGACTGGCGGCGCCTTCAAGATGATATGCAGCAAAGGTGACCTTGTCAGCCTCAGCTACTAGCGCAGAACGCAGTTTGTGAGTAATACTGCGAAGCCAGTCATCGGCGTCGAGAGGCTCGACAGAGTGGTGGAAAGTGGATGGATGTAACTTGATGAAATCACTGAATGACACCAAGTTATTTCTCTGATGGTGTGCTGTGTTTTGCTCGATGCGCTCCAACAAACGGTTAGTCTCCCGCTTGTTTCTCTCGGCTTCTAGCATAACTTCGGCCAGAGAGGGCGGTGGAGGCAGGTTTGTTCCCCCAACTCTGCTGCCTTCGGCCTGCTCTGGGGGAGTTGGGTTGGTGCGGGTGTTAACCATCTAGGGAATACAAAGCAATGGTTTAGTCCAGGATGATAGGATTCTGACATAGAAATGTAGGATGTAATGGATAACTTGGAATGTAAGATGATCATCCGTATGACATGGTAGATACAGAAACTGCTTCTTTTATTCCGTCGTCATACACACCATACAAGGTTTAGTACAGAACCAAACAAAGTACTGCTACGGTGAAATTAGGATTACATCTCATCGGAGGCATTCCGAGCTCCTATACATTATTTTTCTACACCTCCGGAAGGCGGTACAAGCTAAGGCATATCCCACGAGTCACGCGGGACGGTGGACGATACAGCTAGTACGATACTAGTGATACTACTACTAACTCAGATAGCTCCGTAGTAGTCTTCATAGAAGTCACCTCCACAGCCTGGAAGCTCAACGTGATCATCCGGAAACAGTCGGTCCCGTGGAGCTTGTGGACCATAAGGGCTAGGATGAGGTCTTGGACCAATAAACGGTGGCCTACGGGGACCACGAGGTGGGGTGATGCCTCCTACATCACGCCAATCCATCACGTCTGGCAGAGCAGATCTCACAGGATAGAGATCTCGCATATCCATATATCCAGCTTGCACAGCCGGTGCAAACCGAGTCAAAGTGGCCCAATGATCAGCACGGGTATTGAAAAGCTCTAGCCTCAAGGCCCGATTTTCACGGTCCTTGTCTTCAAGCAACTGTGCAGTGGTGCGGGTCCGTGAATCCTCCTGAGTGGAGTCAGCATAGATAGCCTGGAGATAACCTTGTGCTCCTGCAAGTGATGCTGGCATATACCGGAAGTCAGAGTCCCGAAATAGGCCAGTCCTGACTCGCATGATGGTCATCATAGAGTAGGCAGCATCCTGCACGGCCATCTCAATAGTAACCCCGAGTCCATAGGAGCAGTGGAGGGGCTCGGTAGATCCAGGATAAGATGGAAATATCCTGACAGTACAAAAATATTGACTTTGATTAAAGTCTCGGAATTGCTCTTCGACCGTGTACTCAGGATACCAACGGTACCCTGCCTCAGTCATTACCCTGACCAACATAGCAGTATGGCCGGGTACATCTAGACATCGAGTCAAACGAACCACTTGATTCTGAGGACGGGTCGCCATCTAGAACATGATAAACACAAGACATTAAGATTCCTAGCAGAAATTGGACAGCATAACGGCTGTAAATGCTCAAAAGGATTTTGAGGCATTTGACAAAGAATTGCATAGACACCCAACAACATCATATCAAGGTTCTGGGTCCATCTTAGCACACATTAGGTAGTATAACTGAACTAGGCTTGTATCCATCAAACCTATAAGGTACTACTGATTAGTAACACGTGAACCTGATAGAGAGAAGAGATCCTAATTCCTTAACCCCCGGTGGAAGAATAGACTGACTCAGATCAGAATGTCATGAGATAGAGGAGTAAAAAGAGCCTTATGTTCCATCCCACAATCAATTCCCCTACATATAACTAAGAATTTCTAGACTCAACATCAACCAGTTTGGCTTGGAGAACCTACAGGCAGTCCGGCTCTGATGCCAACGCTGTCAGGACCCTGACTCGATGCCACATCGATCTAGCATGTAACACCTCATATCACTTTGCGGCCTCACGCACGGTATTCCCATGGGTGTCGTCTTACCTTTGCCCGGGACCGTTTGCGCCTTTTTGCACACGTATATGATAGTGTCGCTAGCATCCATATGGTAAAGAGCCCGGGCTGACATGGCTAGTCGTAAACCCAAAGTGGCACAGACTTACAGGGACAGGCATCCATGACCCAGCATCGAACGTGTCGGTCATCAGCAAGTGAATCCGGGCTGTAGCACTGGGCTAGCAGGACTCCGGTAAACTGGGCTGCAGCGGGCTAACAGGACTCCGGTATCCATCGCGTGACATTTCCCCGAAAGGACAGACACAGGAACGAAGAAGGACACATGCCGGCCAGCCTAAGTGTTCCGGAGCAGTAGCAAGCTACCAAGGCTCAGTGTTAACACTAGGAGACATTTCCCGGTAAGGGAGGCTACTAAGAATAAACAACTAGATAGTCAGATCACACACATACCAAGCATTTCAATCATACACACAATATGCTCGATATGTGCAAATACAACAAGGCATCACAACATGACTCTACAACACAGGCACTTTATTTAAGGCTCAGAGAGCCATACATATCATACACACAAGTACGGGTCACACGACCCAGCATTCAAGTCATACAGACATACAAGCCAACAACGGAAGTAACTTGTCTGAGTACAGACAACTAGTAAAATAAAAGAGGCTTGGGAAAGCCTGGCTATACTACATGGTCCTTCACAAGCTCAGGATCACCACCTGGGCCTCGGTCTACTCATCGATGTCAACGTCTACGAAGAACCCATCAGAAGGGGTCGCAGCGTCTTCTGAAAATGTAAATTAAAGCAACATGAGTACAAAGGTACTCAGCAAGACTTACATCAGATCCTACGTACATGCACATTATCAAGAAGGGTTGGTGGGGTTATTGCAGCAAGCCAGCTTTGACTCTTGGCTAAGCTATCTTACGATACACTAACTTGAAATGGTTCTGCGCACATGAGTCCACTACTCACCACTTCAATACACCACCGAGGATCCACCTCCGTCACCCTACGGAAGAGCCATCCTCGGCACTCACGCTTATCTTGAGATTTTTAGAAGTATCCATTTACTTGTCTATGAACTGTATAGGCAACCAAGTAGTCCTTTACCACGGACGCGACTATTCGAATAGATAATGTTAACCCTGCAGGGGTGTACTTCTTCATACATGTTTCCACCACTTAGTGTCTGCACACGACATGTGCTCGGCAGACTTCAAGCGAAAGCTGACGTGGGTGTAGACCACGACCTACCTAAACACTCAAGTCTCTAGTCCAGGTTTATCGCCTATTCGGGTTCCATCCATGAGGAGATCCACCCGGGGTATCGCTCACAGCCCCAAACGATGTGAACAGGGTTCCCGAGACACCTAACGGGTATCCGGTACACCGTGCCACGTACCTACCGCATCACAGCCCACCCCTATGGTCAGCGCTGTCCACGGCCTCCAGTAGGCTACAAACACCAGAAACTACTTGCAACTCCTGGACAGAGGACTAGGGTGAATAAGAAGTCGAGCGGGGTCATATTTCAGGGCCCAATGCATGGTAGTAGCTGTATCTTAAATCACACATACAGATCTCAGTGCTTAAGGTCGGCTTCAATGAAACAACCCACCATGTACTCCTACATGGCCTTTCATCGATACCTTTACCAAATCGTGTTCACCACATCACTCTCATTACCGGCATGATCATTTCACTCTAGCCCATCACTCAGATGAACCAGACCTGACACGACTCTAAGCATAGCAGGCACAGCAAGGTAGGAACAACACATACATATGGCTCAAACAACTCCTACACATGCTAGTGGGTTTCATCTAGTTACTGTGGCAATGACAGGTCATGCAGAGGAAATGGGTTCAACTACTGTAGCACACAGCAGTTTGAAACGCGTTGTCTTAATGCAGTAAAAGAGAGCAGGAGCGAGATTATGGGATTGTATCGATATGATCAAATGGTTGGTTGCTTGCCTGATGGGTCGATGCACTGATATTGTTCTTCGTTGGGGTAATCACGATACTCCTCAGGGGCAGAACCTGCCGCAAAGAGCACCGATACACAACATTACCAAACAATATGCAACAATATGATGCATGCATGAAACATGGCAATATGAGTGTGTTGGGCTAATGCAACTAAAACCAGATGGGTTTGAACCATTTTGAATCAAAGATTTAAGTTTCAAACTCATACATGGCCCTTATAAGTGCTTTATCTAGTTCTGCTCTAAACATCATGTTAGCTTGCTCAAACATGCATGAAACCAGTACATATGGATAGATTGGATTTTTCTGATCATTTTTCATATATAAAACTTTGCATTTGGAGTTACAGATGATTTACTATGATTTTTTGAAGTTTGGGGGATTTTCTGGAATTTACAAATCATTCTGGATTTACTTTAATTCCAGAAAAGGATTACTGCGTCAGCATGATGTCATGCTGACCTCAGCAGATCAACAGGCCGGTCCAGGTCAAACTGACCAGTGGGTCCCGCATGTTAGTAGTTAATTATTATAACTAAATTTAGTTTAAACTAATCTGGGTTAATTAGCAGAGGGGGCCCCACTTGTCATAGGCTCAGGGGGGTCAAACTGGGCCCACCCTGGTCAAGGACAAAGTCAAACACGCCGGCGTCTGGCCGCCGGCGAGGCCGAACGCGGTGGCGGAAGTGATTTTGTGCATTCCGGCGACCAAAAGGGCAGCGGAGGGCATCTACGCGTAGCTGAGACCGAGCCGCGGCTATTGGTGGTGGTGGTTTAGCTCGGGGTAGCCGAAGACGTCGCCGGCGACGACTTTGGCGGTCGCCGGAGTCGGGTGAAGATGGATCCGATGCTGCGGGGCACGGCGAGGCCCGTGGTGAGGTGCGTTGGGCCCCTGGGGACGCGGTGAGTGTGTTAGACAAGGTGGGGTGGCCGGTGGTTAGCCGGAGACACGTCGGCGACGAGCTCCGCGGTGGCGCGTGCGGTGAACTTCGTGTGCTCGCGGTGGTGCACGAGAGCGAGAAAGGGAAGGGGGAGGAGGTAGCCAAGCTCACGGTGATCTCGAGGGAGCAGACGACGCGGTCGGGGACGAGCTGGTGCGGCGGCGACGACGAAGGGGATCTCCGGCGATGGCGGTTCGGTTGAGGTCAGTGCGGTGGCTTCGGGGCACGCGAGCGCTCGGGGCTCGGCTAGCTCGAAGGAGTAGAGGGTGGTGAAGCTCCTGGACACGGTGGCGCAGCGCGAGGTTGACGGAGAGCGCGACTACGGCGAGGGTGCGGCGGCGGTGGCGTCGGCCATGGCGTGGGAGAGCGAGGGAGAGGAGCTGGGGCTGAGTGAGAGTGTCTAGGGGGTTCGGGGCACGACGTGGAGCTCATCCAAGGTCACAGTGGGGCGAGAGGGGGAAGCAGGGCGACGGGCAGCTGCGTGGCGCACGCTGCGGCCGCCATCGAGCACCTGCCTGCCTGCCTGGCCAAGCCAAGCAGCTCGCTGGAGCGGTGGCTGGGCTGGGCCGGCAGGTGGGCCTCTGGGTGGCGCGAGGTAAGTCTTTCCCCTTTTTTTCTGTTTCTGTTTTTATTCTGTAAGTTTGTTGAATTTCTAAAAATACCTAGGCAACTCCAAAATTCACCAAACTGCATCTGGTCCTTAGTTGGAATATTTCCAGCAAGGAACATTTTAGTTTGGGTTTATTTGAGCATTAAAATATTTTTATAAATTTTAAATGCCCAAATTCAAATACTTATGATTTAATTCAAAGACCTTAGGATGACCTAGAAAGTTGTGCATCACTTTTGGCAGAGGTTCTGAACCAAGACAAAAATGATGGACATTTTAGAAGGCCATTTCAGGTTCATTGAAAAATGTTTTTAGTAAACCCTAGTTGGTTTCAGAAGGGGCTGGGGGTTCTGTCATCCCCATTTCAAGTTTCTGTTGAGAAAAATAGACATGATGCAACACTCTAATGCATGAACTAGCTAGGGCGTGACGAGTTCAAAATAAATTATTACAACACAACAAATAGTTCATGAACAATACAATGTCGAGTGCAGATATCATCATGCTCTTTGCCGTCCATGCCATGCCCACCACTCTTCAATTAGATCATTCTGAAGTTCCTTGTGCGTTGCGGGACGCCGAATGGCATGATAGGAGGCAACAAAATGGGCTACCCTTTCAGCCCTCCGACGCACTCGCACGGGATGTCCCAAGAGCTCATACTGTGAGTAGTCTAAATCTTGGCCGCTCACTCTCGATGATCATGTTGTGCATGATCACACAAGCGTGCATGATGTACCAAAGCATTTTTTGATCCCAAAATCTTGCCGGTCCTCTCACAATAGCAAATTGGGCTTGCAAAATCCCAAATGCTCTCTCCACATCTTTTCTAGCCGCCGCCTGAGCATTGTGGAAATCAAGATTTTTTTACCTTCCGGTTTTTTCAACGGCTTCACGAAGGTTTGCCACTTTGGATAGATGCCATCCGCTAGATAATAGCCATAGTTGTACATACGGCCATTTGCTACAAACTGCACAGGTGGCAACTCACCGTTTGCAATCTTATTCATCAGTGGTGACCGGTTGACAACATTGATATCATTCAAAGATCCAGGCATTCCAAAGAATGCATGCCAAATCCAAGTCTCCTGATCGGCCACCGCTTCAAGGATTATAGTGGAACCCTTTTTTTGGCCGTGGAATTGCCCATGCCATGCCTTTGGACAATTCTTCCAACTCCATTGCATGCAATCTATTGAGCCAAGCATGCCAGGAAAGCCGCGCGCTTTGTTCATCGCCAATAGCCTTGCGGCGTCTTCAGCAATGGGAGATCTCAAATACTCCTCGCCAAACACTTGCACAATTTCCACTGCAAAGCGCTTGACACACATGATGGCTTGGCTCTCACCCATAGCCAAATGATCATCAACTAGACCAGCCGGGATACCGTATGCCAACATACGCAAAGCGGCTGTCACCTTCAGAAAAGTGCTATGCCCGAGCTCTCCAGCGGCATTCCTCATTTGCTGGAAAAACCGGTCATGGCTCGCTAGTTTCTCTGCAATGCGCCTGAACAAGTCGGTGCTCATCCTAAACCGGCGACGAAAATACGACTCCGGGTATGTGGGATTCTCCACGAAATAGTTCTTCATCAATCTGTTATGGGCATCAATCCTATCTCTCCAAATTTTCTCCCGACCCATAACCGAACCACCGTGCTTCGGTTTTTTATTGATATGCATAGCTACGATCATTGCAAGATCCTCCTCCTCTTCCATATCAAATTCTTCTTCGGAAGAATCATACGACGAACTCATCTACAATGTTCAATACTATACTATAAAAACTACAATTCAAAACATGCACCAAATTCATGAAGTTTGAGCAATACATACCTTGTAGGCGTTTTGTCAAACACCTTGCGGGCGCGGCGCGACAGCGAGCGCTCAGGCGCTGTTCCTCGGACGACAGAGGCACGCGGGCGCCGGCGGTACTAGGAGGGGATGGGCGGAAGCGCGGGTGCGCGGGGATAGGCCGGGGAAGCCTGAGACGGTCGCCGGGGTGCGCGGGCGGCGGCGGCGGCGCGGCCGGTCGGGGGTGGAAGCGCGAGAGGAAGAGCGGGCGCGAGCGCTTGAGTGTGCCGCGCGCTGTAATGGGCGCCCGAAATACGCCGCGCGGGTAAGTGTTTTTGACCGCACGCCCAACCCGTTTTAGCGCGCGCGCCGTTTTTGCGCGCCCGCTGGAGCGCCTGACGCGTTGCGCGCGCGCTAAAACGACCTATTTTGCGGCGCGGTGCTAGTTTAGCGCGGCTGTTGGAGATGCTCTAAGGGTTGGAGCATATGCATTGTACAGTTGCAGCCCATGACCCTTCCATGGAACATATATGAAAAAAACAGAGAAAAGGAGAGAGAGACGCACGAGAAACAGAGTCCTGGATTCTCCTCATCTCTCCCAAATCGCCGCCATCAATCGCCTCGTATCCCTCCTCCGACCCACCTCGCCGCCGGCCCTTCCCCTCCGCTCCTTCCACCTCGCAGCTCTAGTGGCTGCCGGATCCGCCCAATCCCCACCCACTCATCCCTCTCGCGTCCCATCTCCCTCTCTTCACACGGCTCCTTCTACGCCACCTGCGACGGTTGACTCAGGCGACGTCCGGCGAACCCCGCCACCGTGAAGCACAGCCTAAGTCCCCCTCGCACCACGGCGCCCTCCCATCAGGTTAGATCTGGCGCTCGCGGTCACCAAAGCCCACCCGCGACCCTCCCCCCATGGCTCTTAGGGTTTCAGGCGTCGGCTCCGGTGGCCGTCGTCCACCTCCCATCCGGTGAGTGCATCCCCTCCCCTGGCTTCATCCTCTCTCTCTCCCCATTTCTCTAACCTGCTCTTCTCTTCTTCTATACATGTGCAGGGAGGAACCGCCAGTGGACATCCTTGCAGATACTCGGGATAAAGCAGCCATGGAGCTTCCTCCTATTCCTCTGGCTTCGGGTGAGTTGGTCCACTCCTCCCTTCTACTCTGGTTCGTAGCACATCGGGACCAGTAGTGGCTTCAAATTAACCCCAAGTTGCATGTTCTTTCTAGGGCAACAACATTGTAGGGAACGATTGTCTTTCTAGTAAGCTATTCTGAAGCCCATCTACGTCTTGGAGCAGCAACCAGTGTGTTTGAGGTAATTTGTACAGAAAACACCAGGTACATGGTTAGGAATCAGGTCGAAGTCTAATTACAGTATCTCCCCAAGGCTCCAATCCTTTTCTTTTCCAATCTTTAATATTCTATTATTCAAGTTTTTACAATGCAAAAATCCAACATATGTTCTTTTAGGCTAATTACTAAATAAATCTAACGATAGTCCATGTGGCGGCGGAGGTGTAGCGATGGTAGTTTGAAGCAGATTAGGCGGCCGCAAGCGTCTCTGGTGCCAAGGCTGTTGAGTAGAGGATCTGGCCATGTGGCAATTCATTTTCTATTCTCCATCCTTTAAGGTCATAACAGAAGAAATAACTATGCAATTGACTTGATCACTATTGTTTTATCTAGAAAAAAATATGTTTTGTACGCATGTATTGATGAGTACTCCTCTTGACTCGATTGTGTTGCAAGGAGTGAAAGAATCCAGTTGGGTGGTCTGCAGCTCTGATCACCTCCAGCATCACCACATAATCAAAGTTCCAAACAGTAGTGCTGCACTGCTACCTCCAGCCAGCATTTCACTTTGATGTTTATAGGTGGCTTAACATGATCATTTGATGTGTATCTTATGTAGAAGATTTGAATGATGTACGTGTTTATTTTAGAAAACATTTCTTAATGACGCCTTGCATATATACAAGACAGATATTCATGTACATTAGCTTTAGTTTTGTTTGTTAACTAGAAACTGTGGTTACCTTTTTTTAACCGAAATCACTAAAGCATGGGATGCATTTGGGGTTTCCAGATAGCTAATATTAGGAGCACACAAGACTTAGACTACTGCTATGTAACTAAAGGAAATCAGAACATTCACCAATATCCTCTGTATATTTTCTAGCCTTGAATTCCTGACTTTTTCATACAAATTATAATTTGGAAACTTTATTTATAGGAATGATAAATAGTATGTACAAATGCCTTTACTAAAATTAAGCTTACATTAGCCACATGGAAGCCAACACAATATCACATGTAATATTTCTTAGTTAGTCAAAAGTATGCTTCTTTTAAAATTTATGGTTCTAATATTTTTTTCTCACATAAATATGTTCCAGTTATATATGGTAAACTAAAGCTGTTTAGCCCATGCAGACGCACGGGTTAACGACTAGTCTAACTAACTCGGGGATAAATTCATTGATCCAGATGTAAAATTGCCAAGATAGTAACTAGTACACATAGAACAGGAGGAATATAGGTTGCTCTTCTTTTATTAAGTACGAATGGATCTTGATGAAGCTTTACTTCTTTAGCACTGTTCTAGAGATGCATGAGACACCTGTAACCTTTTTCCCTTGGTTTTGAAGCTACACGCACCAACTCGATGTATGGTGACTCCATGGAGCAAGTCAAGTTCGTGGAGCAAGTCATGGACGATGCCATGGAAGGTATACTCTCTCCCTCTCCCTACCATGGTACTGCTCATTGTGTCCACGACCATTGAGCCATGCTAGGTTCTATGCTGCTGTCCATGAAAATTTATAGCATTTGGGGCTGTAGGTTTCAGTGGATTTATTTAGCAATAAATAATTCTGTTAGTTCACAGAAAACAATTTGACTGTAGCTGTACAGAATTAGCAATGGATCTCTAGGCTGGTGATGACTATGTAAATTTGTTTCAGTGGATATGGGGCTGTAGTTTTGTTCCAAAGCGTGGTGAGCACCTTTAGGGTTTTTTTCATGTTGGATGACTGAAACCAACTAGAGCTAAATGTTTTGGTTCAGTTTTAGATGACAAACCGTTTTGGTTCAGTTTGCTAACTAAATGGAGAAGAGAAAAGAAGTGGTACTATCACTCACATTGCCCTTGAATGCACATCAACACTTAGGCTACTCTCCATATAATTTTATTAAGCCATGTTTTTCTGCAGGCTGTGTCATATATTGTGGCGTCTTGATTAATCATCAATGACAACTAACACTCATGTCGGTCTCTTTTCACAATCACAATAGGGACGTAGCTCTTGCTATAGTTCTAAGTTGTGATCCAAAATTTAAGCTTGATGATGCTAAAAATTACAAATGAATTCTTGGTAGTGCATGTCGATATGGCACTTGTGAAAACTGAAGATTTGGTATGGAGTCGCAAAAGGTGAAATACTCTTGATAATACAGAAAAAAAAGAATACATGACCTTCAACCTTCGTACATGCCTGATATCCTGCTGCCTCTATTACTACATTCATCATGTCAATGCATTGTGTATTAACAGTTCATTTTGTTATTTTCTTTATAGATTCAAAATATATATGGATGATTATAATGGTGCGTGGCAAGTATATTGCAATGATGATGATGTTCCGGTTCATGATGATGATGATGTTCCGGTTCATGATGATAATGATGGATGCTATCAGTTTTAGTTAAGTTGTAGGGATGATGTTCCTGTCTGATGATGTTCCCCAGTTAAGTTAGTTTAAGTTGTAGGGATGTTGAAGGATGCTTTCTATTTAAGTTTCGCTGTCAAGAAAATATTTAGATTATGCATCAAATTTGGATGATGTTTCCCCTGCAATATCAACCATTGTAATCCAACAACTTTATCCAATATATGATTTCTTTCTCTAATGAGTATATTCTTTTTTTTCCACACTTCATATACATAATTACCACTGTTATGTTGAGCATTAATTTAATTGTTGGCAATATTATTTACATTATATATGTAACAACACATGAAGCGTTGAAAAATCCTAGTTGCCAGAAATGAGATTTGGATTCTTGTACATTAAGCACCAACATATAAAAGTGTTGTAAAGGTCGGTTTTATGTGTTGTACTCTTGCAACGATCCCTTTTACCAATGGTGGTATAAGCATCGCATTATGCGCTAGCAACACTGGATAAGGCTACGCATCCCAAACCATTGGTAAAGACAGTTACAATGCATACATGGACTTATAGATACGAAAAAATGCGTTGTAATAGGTGGGGTATTGTTGTAGTGAAACTTCAATGCTCGAGCGTGGAACGACTACGAACCGCCATCGGTGCTAACTCCAATCCCCAGCAAACATTTGTTGGGAGACATGGCAGTTGCAAACGCCCGCGACGCAGTTACATTGCGTGTGTAAGGGTGGCAGTTTTGTAAAATACCATGGCTTAAAAACAGGCCAACGTCGGATGGAAATCTGATGGTTACGTGGGATTCGCCAGGATTGAGCTCATGCCGAACAATCGCCAGATATCATTACTAAAACAAAGGTTAAAACACCTGGGGCTATAACTTGCACCTGCTGACCACTAACAATGATACTAACATAGTTGTAAAATGGTCAAAGACCGTGTCTACGTGGTGTTTGGAATTATATGCAAACAAATAGCAAGATGCCCATGCGTTGCACGGCACACCATCATCACCAACTCGGTTTTTCATCTACTCCTACTCCTATAAAAGACTCAGTTGGTGATGATGGAGGCGAGGAGGCGTGTTCAGCCAGGCGTGCAGCGGACGGTGCAGTACTATTCGATTTGTTATAAAAAAACAAAGAAGAGTAGTAGAGATAGAGATAGGAGTAGAGATAGAGACTTAGGGAGGAGCACCATCTACTGCTTCGTGTGCTACTCCTGTGCTCCATTCGGCGGCCGCAATGTCCCCTACAACCACTCCCTCCCGCGCTCCATTCGGCGGGCGCTGTTGAAATTTGGGGAGCGCACTCTCACGACTGCTGGCAGCCATGACTTCACCGACGACGACTTCTTCCCCGACCTTGGCAACCTCTTCCTCAACGACATGGGCGACAACCTCAACGCCAATGGTGGTGCTCCCGTTGCATCGTATGTGTTTCTGTCCTTCCTGTTCGAAATCGTGGTAGAATTCATGTTTCTACTCTGTATCCTACTGCTATGCTAGTCCACATGATTAGTTCAATCTCTGTTATAGCCATCATGATTTCTTTTGTGCTTATTCGGATTAAATCTTGTAGTAACTTGCTCATATATTCAACAGGCGCAACGTGCCCTACAGCCACTCCAGTTTCATGGACGGCTTGGTCGATGCCTCCAAGGAGCCCTTTGTCTACTGCTATGAGTGCCCGATGCCGTTTTGGGGCTCGCCGGCGGACATCGTGCATCACCTCACGGATGCGCGCAGCGGTCACTACTGGCCCTTGGCGGAGAAAATCAAGTACGAGACGTGCTACCCGTTCAACATGCCGGAGTCGTTGGAGGATCACCGCCGCCTGCTAGTCCCGGAGGAGGACGGCAGCGTCTTCCTCTTGATCGTGGGCACCAGCGAGGCCCGCGCAGGCCACCGCCCCGTATCTGTAGTGTGCGTCAGGGGCGACGCCGCTGACACTGACACGAGGCCAATGTACGGGTGCGTGCTCACTGTTACTACCCCTCTGAGTTACGTGGGCGGCGACACCGGCTACATCAAACTGACTTGGACTCTGCCGAGCTGGGACCTTCCCGCCAATGTGGACATGGAAAATGCATGGTATTATTTACCCCCCAACGCGGTGCACAGGGACTCCAAGGAGGTTCACCTGGACATACGCATTATCAAGTTAAATGTTGATCATTAGTCTCCGCTCAATGTAATCCGCTGCTTAAGCATGTGGAGACTTCCATGCATGATCTTGCTCTATTGGAGTATCGCGCATGAATAAAAGTGTATCCGTTTATGGTTTAGTCTAGAATCTTCCATGTATGAACTTTTACTACAGTACTGGTGAAAGACTTACTATGAACCATTTTTACATCTCCTCTGCCCCTTCCAAGTCATCCTGATTTAATCTCTCCGTCTAGGTGTATAAGGGCATGGTTAATACTTAATAGTATAGCCAACTATTGACTACAAGAAAGTGCTATGTCATCTGTAGCCAACATGTATAACAGTCGATACTCAAAAACTAATTCTTAAAGATCATTTCTTGCAAAGCACAATAAGTGTTATTTATTCACAAGTTTTGGATGCAGGTTGAACAGTTGAACACTTTTGTTTGCAAAAGATACCTTTTTATCCATTTCACTCGGATGTTTGCAAGCTCTAGAGATGAAATAATATCCGAAGAAACCTATTTATAACCGTTACACATGAGATGACCCCCACATCCTTTCTCAAAATAAACAACTCCTCGATCAATGCATTTCTCTCTTCCGTGCAACGCACGGGCACCTTACTACTATTGATTAGTACGACAAAAAATTGAACTAACATTATATATGGTACAATAAATGCTGATGCATGTCACCTAAAATTATATCATTGAAAACTATGTTCAAATACGAATCCAACGATATAGTTTTTGTTGGCATGTACTAACATTTTGTCAGTTAAATCTTCAGTCAAATTCAATGGGGGACTAATAAACCACGAACGATGTAGTAGAAGTGTAGAGGGCGGCGCTACACGGGAGTCTCACCCCGCTCGTGGTGCGGAAGTAAAGCCGTCATATCACAAAACCCAACCACTGCCAGCAATAAGTGGCCTGGTAAAATAAATGGACAAGCAACCATCACATCCCTCCGTCTTTTTTGCATTTCATCTCTCTGCATTTACTTTCTCTAGTTCATCTCGCACACTCGATCCCTAGCTACTACTCCTAGTATCCCTAGCTACTACTCCTAGGGCCAGTTCGGCGTCTTAAAAAAAATAAGCCGTCTCTTCTCTAGCTTTTCCCATAAGACTAGTCAAAGTGGAGAGTAACATTAAGGCACCTCACTCATTTATTTGGGCTTCTAAACTACTAATAGTACCTCCGTCCTGGTTTATTCGTGACCATTGTAATTTGTGTTAAATTTTGACCAAAGATTTAACTAATAAAATGTTAGTGCATATGACATGCACAAACATTTCATTAGTTAAATTAATTATCAAAATTTGACACATATTACAATGGGGACCAATAAACCAGGACGGAGCTAGTAGTAATGGGATCACTACGAATCTAGAAGCCTAAACGAACTTGGCCCTGGTACTCCTACTAGTAGTACTAGTACTCAAGTTGGAATTCCAATTGCACGACACAACTTGTTAGGCAAAAAATTCGATACAGGGTGTAGGAAGCTGTTTGGGAATTTGCATGCCTTTCCGACCAGTGAGATACTCCGTACAAAGTACGACAGAGAAATAACCACAGAGAAGGAAGCTAAAAGTAAACAATCAAACGAGCATTTTTGCATTTGTTTTGCATTGAATCGTTTCACAAGCTTGACTAGTGTTGTTTTTCTACTTTTACAAAAACCGCATCGTAATGTTAAAACGTGCATTTGCACGTACATAAGTAATAATAGTACTCCCTCCGTCTAGGTGTATAAAGTCTTCCCTCCTTCTTGGTCACGGGGCACAACCAAAAATGACTTATTCACCTGGACAGAGGGAGCAGCACAGTCTGCAAGCATATATAGACAGAGACGTGTAGTGCGATAGTATATAGTAGTAAAGTTTGTGCTATATGCACCTACTTACAAAATGCGTACGGATACACAAGGTTTCCAAACTTTCCCTCTTACATACTTAATTAAGGACGCTAATAATTCCCGAACATTCGGGATTTATTATTTGCGTCCCAAAACTAATGAGATCACCTTACGAAACTAAATTATACTCCTACTAAAAGCCACAATGCTCGCAGGAGCGCTTGCAGCGCGCCACGAGTGCCCTGGTGCGCGTCCGTTTCCCAGCGCGCCGACATAATGCCTCTTCCTCAGCCTCGCAACTCGCGAGGTGCTGATTGGCGGCTTGCCGGCGGTCGAGCGCGATCTCACTGGTGTGGTGATCCGGCGTCAGCAGTTACTCCTCCTTGCTGGAAGCATGCACCCGGTCCACGTACTGCCATGCATAGATGAGGTGCTTGGGCCCGACTGCACTTAGGGCTTTGGCACGGGCGTCCTCCACCACCCTCACGGCCCTTGCACGAGCCTTCTGCCAAAGAGCCAATTGTCTGACTCTCTCAGACGCGACATAGACATGCCAGGAAGCTTGCCCCATGGCGCGCTTATCTTCCTCGACCTTCTTCTCTGCCTCTATTTTGGAGTGCTCTGTCGGCGGCAAAAGCCTCCCACATGGCGACATCCATTTCTTTCCAAAGCTCCTCAACGCTGGGGGGGCTCGGCGGGCGGCGCGGCGTTCTCCTCATAGCAGGGAGCCGACGCGTCCTCCGACGCGCTTGCTGGCGATATTGGGAACGCCGACGCGTTCACCTCGACGCGTCGCGATGAGGAGAGGAACCCTGACGCGTCCTCCTCGACTAGTGGCGGCGAGGAATGGAACGGAGACGAGTGATCGTCCGGGCGGTGCGACGAGGGGCGCCTAGGGCTTGGGAGGGGTGATTGAGGGAGTCCTGGATTAAGGGGTCCTCGGACAGCTGGACAATATGCGTATGCCGGACTGTCGGACTATGAAGATACAAGGTAGAAGACTTTGTCTCTTGTCCGGGTGGGACTCTCCTTTGCGTGGAAGGCAAGCTTGGCGGTTAGGATATGAAGATTCCTTTCTCTGTAACCAACTCAGTGTAATCCTAGTCCCCTCTGGTGTCTATATAAACTGGAGGGTTTAGTCCGTAGGACAAGACCAATCATAACCACAGGCTAGCTTCTAGGGTTTAGCCTCTATGATCTCGTGGTAGATCAACTCTTTTAATACACATATCATCAAGATCAATCAAGCAGGAAGTAGGGTATTACCTCCATCCAGAGGGACCGAACCTGGGTAAACATCGTGTCCCCTGCCTCCTATTACCATTAGACTTAGAGGCACAGTTCGGGACCCCCTACCCGAGATCCGCCGGTTTTGACACCGACATTGGTGCTTTCATTGAGAGTTCTACTGTGGTGTCGAAGATAGGGTTGATGGCTCGCATTGTTATCAAGGACAACATCACCTCCGGGGGAGCTCTGGCCTCAGGCCAAACTCTCCGGCTGGGCGGCTTCGTCTTGATCGCCCGTTCAGCCGTCGGGCCGACCATGACTTTTCAAGTCATCAAAAATCTCCTCCGCGTCAGCTCAGAATACGCCGAGAAGATGGATCCAACAGAGTTATCGTCTTTAAACGAGCTCCTGGATCGCATCGCCGCTCTAGGAGTCGCTTCGGACTACGATTGGATTGGGCTTAAACCCAATCAGAGAGAGATTGAATCTCCGCCGATCACCCATCAGATAGCGGTAGTGGAGGAGCAATCCGACAACTCTTCCCCCATATTGAGGACGAAATATGTCTGGATTTCCGAGCTAACCGAGCCGGATACATGCCCGTGGGAAGACGCGCCCCAAACTCTGAGCTTAGAATCAGAGTGTGGGCTAGAAAAATTGGTTTACGTCCCGGAGTCCGAACTATTAGGCTCGGAAACTCCTCAAGCTCTGGGTCACGATCCGGATCTGGGTTCGAACTCAATTCCACGTACCTACCCAGACTCAAGCGATCTTTCACACATCACACAACAGTCCCAAGAGACGGTACATCACTTTTTGGCCAGATTCCTCATTGTCAAGGACATGGTCAAGGATTGTCGCAACGAAGATGCAATCTCAGTATTCTGCAAAAATTGCACTAACAAGGGACTACTTAACGCCATAACTCGCTGTCACATATCACGCTTCGATGATTTGGCGACCATAGTACAGAAGTACCGCGCAATGGAAAGTGCATGGAAAACCCAAGCCTTTTGGGGTCCACTGGCTCTTGCTAAACCCCTCGTCCGAACAAAAAGGGTGTACCCAACCCAATCTCAAAGAAATCGAAGCCCACTACAGGGCGCGAATCGGTTTTGGAGGGATGGCTCGATAGGCCATGCAAAATACACACCACACCGGATACCATACCAAGACACAACCTTAGAGCATGTTGGATACTTCGGCAGGTGGCCAGGAGCGGCGAGGATCTCCTCATGAAAAACACCGCAGAGCAACATCCCATAGAACACAACACTATAGTATTGACAACCTTCGAGACTTTTGCCTCAGGTAATAGGCACAAGAGAGCACTCCGCGGCCTCGCCGAAGTCTGCCAAGTCGCAGCAAGAAACCCCTGGAATGACACGGCCATAACTTTCAGTGCCAATGATGAACCGCAATTCAAGACAGTCCAGGCACCAGCCGCTTTTGTCCTCAGTCCAATCATGGACGGCTTGCATCTTACTAAAGTGCTGATGTACGGCGGTAGCGGACTAAACCTCATTTACGAGGAATCTCTCAGTAAAATGGAAATAGACAGGAGCCGCATTGAACAAAGCAGCACAACCTTTAGAGGAATTATTCCCAGCCGGGAGGCACGATGTGCAGGAAAAATCACACTCGATATGGTATTTGACACGCCGGAGAATTATCGGTCCAAAGAAATAACCTTTCAGGCGGCCCCTTTTAATAGTGGATATCACACCTTGTTAGGGCGGGATGCATTTGCGAGCTTCCAAGCTATACCCCATTATGGGTGCATGAAGCTCAAAATGCCTGTTCCCAATGGAAATATCACCCTTGCCAGTGATCCGGACACAACACTCCGCGCCGAAAATAAAATAGCCGCCTTGGCCCTCGAGGCATTATTTGAAGCCCTCTCGGCTGAAGAATTAACTGCATTACGCTCCACTGTGGATAGGGATGACGTGATACTCGATAAGCGATCCAAGTCCACCTCCTTTGAACCAGCGGATGAAATTGTCAAATTCCAAGTCCACCCAACGGACTCCTCGAAGACAGCATCCATCGGGGAACAGCTAGATCCTTCAATCGATGCCGCACTGTGGGCGTTTCTACGCGAGAATTGGGATATTTTCGCCTGACACCCTTCTGATATGTCGGGGATCCCATGCAGCCTGGCCGAACACAGCCTTAACATACTGAAGGGATACAAGCCAGTCAAGCAAACACTACGGCACTTTTTAGAACCCAAACGACAAGCTATGGGAGAGGAACTAGCTAAGTTACTCGAGGCCGGATTCATCAGAGAAATAAAACACCTGGATTGGCTAGCAAACTTGGTGATGGTACCTAAGAAGGATAAATCCTGGCGCCTATGTGTCGATTTCAAAGACCTCAACAAGGCCTACCCCAAGGATCCCTTCCCTCTCCCACGCATCGATCAGATTATCGATGCCACCGCGGGGCACGACTCATTGTGTTTCCTTAATGCATACTCCGGATACCATCAAATCAAGATGGCGGAGTCCGATCAAGCCACGATGGCATTTATAACCCCATATGGGCCTTTCTGCTTCAACACCATGCCTTTCGGGCTCAAAAACACCGGTGCCACCTACCAACGCATGATTCAAACATGCCTAGAGAAACAAATCGGCAAAACAGTTAAAGCATACGTCGACGACATAGTCATCAAGACCAGACACGCCGAGTCTTTAATAGACAACCTAAGGCTCACATCCGATAACCTCCGAACATATGACGTTAAGCTCAATCCGGAAAAATGTGTTTTCGGCGTTCCCGCCGGAAAGCTGCTGGGCTTCATCGTTTCCAATAGAGGAATTGAAGCAAACCCAGCTAAAATCCGAGCTTTGTCACAGTTGGATACCCCAACAGATCTCAAACAAATCCAGAACCTAACTGGATGCATAGCATCTCTAAGCCGGTTTATCTCCAGATTAGGAGAAAAGGCATTGCCACTTTATCGCCTTTTTCGACGAACCGAACACTTCGAGTGGACAGATGCCGCAACAGCCGGACTGGAGGAAATAAAGGCTCTTTTAGCGAGCAACCCAATCCTGGCTGTGCCGAACGTTGGTGAACCCATGTTGTTATACATAGCTGCAACACACCAAGTTGTGAGTGCGGTGCTCGTCGTCGTACATGAGGAGGACGGACACAAATTCCCAGTTCAGAAGCCGGTATACTACATGTCCACTATCCTCACACCATGCAAATCTCGGTACCCACATTATCAAAGAATAGCGTACGCGGTCTTCATGGCATCCCGGAAATTACGACACTACTTTCAAGAGTGTTCAATCACGATGGCCTCTGAAGTACCACTTAATGACATAATAAATAACCGCGATGGCATGGGCCGGATTTCCAAGTGGGCCATCGAGCTCCTCCCATTCGACATAACATATAAACCACGGCGAGCCATTAAATCCTAGGTACTGGCGGATTTCGTCGCCGAATGGACAGAGGCCGAACTCCCTAAAGAGTACGGCGCATACTCCAATTGGATCATGCACTTCGACGGGTCTAAAATGCTGGCAGGTCTCGGGGCAGGTGTTGTCTTGACATCCCCCACGGGAGATATAATCCAATACGTATTCCAAATATAATACACATACTCCAACAACGCAGCCGAATACGAGGCTCTGTTGCATGGTCTTTGGATCGCTGTCTCGATGGGCATCCAGCTCCTAGAAGTGCGTGGGGATTCAAACCATGCAATATCTCAAATAAATGGAGACTTCGATGCCAAAGATCCGAAAATGGCGGCATGTCATAATGCCGTCCTAAAGATGTCAGCTCGGTTCGAGGGCTCGAATTTCATCATGTGGTTCGAGAAAACAATCAAGCGGCAGATGTCCTCGCCCGAATCGGTGCTAAGCGCGACCCTGTCCCACCTAACATCTTTTTGGAAAGGCTTTTCAAGCCATCCATGGTGTGGGAAGGGGAGACCGGCAAAATCAGTCCGGATCCGACCACAAACCCAGATTCCGAATAAACGAACATAATCGAGGGCTCTGCCACCGAAATAACACCTTCGTCCCATCTCATCATGGTTGTTATTTCCCCATAGACCAAACCATTTTTGGCCTACCTTAATAGGCATGAACTCCCCGAGGACCAAAATGAGGCACGCTGCATAGTGCGGCGCTCTAAAGCCTACAAGGTCCATGAGGGAGAGCTTTATAAGAGAAGCACCACTGGGGTACTTCAAAGATGTATCTCCGAGGAGGAAGGGCGGCAGCTCTTGGCTGAAATTCATGCTAGCCTCGGTGGTCACCACACCGCAGCTCGGGCCCTTGTAAGCAAGGCCTTCCGTACAGGTTTTTACTGGCCGACGGCCCGAGCGGACGCACAAGACCTTGTGCAACATTGTGTCGGATGCCAGCTTTTCGCCAACCAAAGCCATATGCCACCCATTTCCCTACAACAATCCCCATAACTTGGCCTTTTGTGGTCTGGGGGCTTGATATGGTTGGACCCCTTAAAGGAGGAAGCCATAAGAAACGATACTTTTTGGTCATGGTGGACAAATTCACCAAATGGATAGAGGCCAAGCCAGTTAAAACGACCGAATCCAGACCCGTGATAGACTTCATATCAGGCGTAGTACACCATTATGGTGTCCGCCATAGCATCATCACCGACAACGGCTCCAATTTCATGGACGATGAGGTGAAAACTTGGTGCGGCAAGATGGGCATTAAGATCGATTACACCTCCGTCTATCACCCTCAAACAAATGGTCAAGTCGAACGAGCCAATGGTCTTATTATGAGCGGCATTAAACCCAGACTAGTGCGATCTTTAAAAGAATCAGGCATACACTGGGTTGAGGAGCTTGACTCCGTACTCTGGGGGTTGCGGACCACGCCAAATCGCACTACCGGACACCCTTCTTCATGGTGTACGGCGCAGAGGCTGTGCTGCCCTGCGATATCATTCATGACTCACCGCACGTGCGCATGTATGAAGAGAGAGAGGCCGAGTTCGATCGGCAGGACAGTTTAGATGCCCTGGAAGAGGAGCGTGATGCCGCAAAAGCCTGTTCCGCGTTCTATCAACAACAGGCTCGCAGGTATCAAAGCAGAGAAGTACGGGCCAAGACTTATAATATTGGCGAACACGTTCTACGTCTACCGAAGAAGAAAAGGACAAACTCAAGCCCAAGTGTGAGGGTCCCTTCATTATTGACAAAGTTCTCACCGAGGGAGCGTACCGACTACGGGATGCATCCGATAATCGCCTCGAGCTGAACCCATGGAACGCAGCTAGACTCAAAAGATTCTATGCCTAGCGCCGAACTCCATGTTCGTCTCCTTCCCTCCGTTGCTTTTCGTTTACTTTTTAGCTCTCTTCTCTTCTCTCCTTCGGAAAAGCTATAAAGCTTTATTGTGGCTAGACTACACACTGGTAACACACTAATCTTCAAGTATGTGCGCTCATTGTACCTGGGGGCTTCTTATAAAGAAGCTTCATATAATTATTTTCTGGGCATCAAGCCCACTGCATATGTGTCATTTTCCCATATGCACCTTTTCTTCGCCATTATATGCATCGATATGACTTGTGTTTTGGCCAAGCTGGGTTGCCTAGCTCTTGTGCCTATGCCCTACGTTCCCGTTAGTTCGTCTAGGGCATAAAGGGAGCACCTCTGCGATTGTTACTACCGGGTAATCCGGACGTGTACCTCAGACTGGGTGAAGCCGAAAGCTAGCGTTCTTAAGGGAATATTCGGTCGGTGGACTAAAGATGTTTTTACCTATCACAATACAAACCCCCAGATGTTACATATCCTGCACTTTTTGATCGCAGTTCGGACATGCACGTTAATGCATGCGTACCCAGCGAAAGGAACCCTTAACAAAACTATTCTCTCTAGAAGATGTTTCTTACTAACCATGTAATATAACATAGCTAGTTGGGTACTTGTCTGTTCAAGCAATCATGACCCCTACGCCTGTTTTCCACGCGTACCCCGGTTTATATTACCGAGCGGGTATTCAGAAACACTCCGGACTATCGGGTCCAGAGGCTGAAGAGAAAAGGTCCGTCATGACAAATGTTTTACAATCCAGCTAGGGACAAATATGTCAATTGAAGTACATAGTCATTTAGACTCAAATGCTTCTTCCTCTATCCCATCTAATAGGTTGTCTAGCCTACAATCCTGTTGGGAATATTTTGCAGCTAATCCCACCTGGTCATATACCAGACTAATGGGAATTTATTTCCCATCTGACCCTACAGGTCCAACCCGGGCCATATTATTCGGATCAAGCTTGATATACCGTGTTTTCACCATGGCCCAAGCCTCTCTCGCCCCTTCTCGAGAGGAAGATATCTTCCATAGTCGGAAACACCGCCGCGCTCCCGTGAAAAGCTGAGCAAGCTCGCCCATACTTCCTGGTAGGGAGGTCGATGGCCACAAGTCCTTGGCGACACTCCGCATGACCTGTCGAACTTGCTCGTGCAATTGTGAAAGCTCTTGTAGCAGATCGCCCGACGATCCGGGCATCTCCTCTTCGGGATGGCCCATCAGCATACCTACAGACATAACTCTGTTAGTTCCCGTCTTTACCAAATTGCGTACATGTTCGTTTGAGAACATACTAAAAATGCCGCATTGAAGCCTCTTATTTTCCTTCACGGAGTCAGCTAGCTGGGGCCGAACATCTTTCAATTCTTCACCCAGCTGGGTATTAGCATCTTGGAGCTTGTTATTCTTTTGTATGACCCGTGTAAGTACATGCTCGCCGGCGGCTGCTTGCCTTTGTGCATCTTTCTCACCCTCTTATGGGGTTCCCGGATTCTGTGCCGGATTATCTGAGGATTTCGATCATCGGATGTTGTTAGTGTTACTGGTTTATAAACACAATATTGTTTTTTCTCAATTTTGGAATACATACCAGTCGATGCCTCTTCGGATCTTGACAGCTTGGCCATAGCGGCCGTTAGCTGGGTTCGACACTCTTCCAGCTCTTGAGACAACAGTTTATTCTTCTCCGAGAGAACCTACATGTACAATGATCCTTAAATCAGTTGTACCAACTACTTTAAGTCTCGGGGGCTACTGATATACATAATTATAAGATTTTTATATTCACCCGTGTATCTTTCAAATACTGATCCGTGGCTCTAGCAAGCCCATCCTGAGCGGCTCGGATGTACGCATCACTTGAGTTGAAGGCATTAAAAGCCTCATCTGAAAAACCAGGTTCGCGGAGTGCGGCCCACCGACGTTGATGATTCATGGCGCTCTCCACTTTAGAATTTGTAACGGACATTCTGTCCGAATCCTCTATTTGAGGACAGTCCAGTGTCACTCCCGTGTTGGCCTCCATCCTCGAGGCCGGTCTTGGAATCCGGCTAGTGGAGGAACGGTTGGTAGGATCCCCGGACATAGTTCGACGGATTTTCTTTCTGCTAAACACACAACGGATAGTGTCATACTTTAAGATGACGAACTGCAGGGCGTATTTAAAACCATACCTTCTTGAGGACGGCTCCGCCATATTTTTGTTCGCCTTTCTTTTTATAGGCCTGCCCGGCACGAGCGCCCCTTGTTCACGAGTCGCCTCGGGTTCGGCTGGGCGCGCCGATCGTCTTCCCTTTAGAGCGTAAGAATTGCGCGGTGGGTAAGACGGAAGGAATAAATCTTTTCCAGAAGATAAGTCTCTTGGTTACTTACATGTGATATAGGGAGGAGGCCGGGATAGTCAGCAATGATGGCCACCTCTGTGCCGTCACAGCTTGCCTGGTGAAACACCCCTTCCACGAGCTCCACGAATATGTCCGGATCCTCTTCGAATCTAGGGTCAAGGGCCCGATTACAGTCCTCTAGCTATGGTGCCGGGCTATGGAACTCCCTAGTTATTTTTCGCCATTCCTATTATGAGTAGACGGAGTAAATATTTATGAAAACAAGGGCTCAAGGAATGAATAGAGTAGAGCAACAGATGGCAGCTCACCCAACTGGGAGGGTTGTACAAAGAAAATCCATCCCGTGGCTTAATGCGGGCGAACTCCTCTCTTTCCTGCTTGTATAAATCGGACAGTATTTCCACCAGAGCGGTGGTGGAGTCGGACCCTTTCGACCACGGCGGGTGGTGTCGTCTTCTCCATTGAAGTGCCACATGGGATGCCCTCGATATTGGAGTGGCTGAACCGCCCACATTATGGATATCGCCATAACCTCGACTATTGATAATCCGGACTGAGTGAGTATTCTTATCTTGCTCATCAATTGAAGGACCTCCTTGCTATCTTCTTCCCTGGGGCTCCGGGAACGCCAGTTAAGGCGTTTTCTCAGCGGAGCGTTTGTGAACTCAGGAAGACCCATTCGGACTGGATCGGGGAGGGAGACGTCCTCAATATAAAACCACTCGGAAGGCCACTCTTCGGGTGCCTTCTTTGGTGTGCCGGATAAGTATCCGGACCCGGTGATGCGCTATATCTCGGCTCCGCCCACTTGGAATATTGACCCCCCCTTGATTACGGGGGACGAGGTAGAACAACGTCTTCCATACCTCAAAATGGGCTTCGCAGCCCAGAAATAGCTCCCAAAGGGCGACGTAGCCTGCGATGTGCAGGATGGAGGCAGGTGTGAAGTTGTGCAGCTAGAGGCCTGATACGTCCATTTTGTATCATGCTTTTATATCAATATTTATTGAATTATGGGCTGTTATTACACATTATATATCAATACTTATGGCTATTATCTCTTATTTTATAAGGTTTACCATGAAGAGGGGGAATGTCGGCAGCTGGAATTCTGGCTGGAAAAGGAGCGAACATTGGAAACCTATTCTGCACTGCTCCAAAAGACATGAAACTCCACGAAACCTATTTTTGGATTTAATAAGAATTATTGAGCTGAAGAAATAACTTAGAGGGCCCACACCCTCTCAAGGAGGGTGGGGGCGCGCCCACCCCTACTAGGCGCGCCCCTTGTCTCCTGGGCCCCCTGGTGGCCCCCCGGTGTCCATCTTCTGCTATATGAAGAGTCTTATCATGGAAAAAATCGTGGGCAAGCTTATGGGACGAAACTCCGCTGCCACGAGGCGGAACCTTGGCGGAACCAATCTAGAGCTCCGGCAGAGCTGTTCTGCCGGGGATACTTCCCTCCGGGAGGGGGAAATCATCACCATCGTCATCACAACAATCCTCCCACCGAGAGAGGGTCGATCTCCATCAACATCTTCACCAGCACCATCTCCTCTCAAACCCTAGTTCATCTATTGTATCCAATCTTGTATCCAAAACCACAAATTGGTACTTGTGGGTTGCTAGTAGTGTTGATTACTCCTTGTAGTTGATACTTATTGGTTTAATTGGTGGAAGATCATATGTTCAGATCCTTAATTCATATTATTACACCTCTAATTATGAACATGAATATGCTTTGTGAGTAGTTACGTTTGTTCCTGAGGACATGGGTGAAGTCTTGCTATTAGTAGTCATGTGAATTTGGTATTCGTTCGATATTTTGATGAGATGTATGTTGTCTTTCCTCTAGTGGTGTTATGTGAACGTCGACTACATGACACTTCACCATCATTGGGCCTAGAGGAAGGAATTGGGAAGTAATAAGTAGAAGATGGGTTGCTAGAGTGACAGAACCTTAAACCCTAGTTTATGCGATGCTTCGTTAGGGGCTGATTTGGATCCATATGTTTAATGTTGTGGTTAGGTTTACCTTAATACTTTTGTTGTAGTTGCGGATGCTAGCAATAGGGGTTAATCATAAGTGGGATGCTTGTCCAAGTAAGGGAAGTACCCAAGCACCCGTCCACCCACATATCAAATTATCAAAGTACCGAACGTGAATCATACGAACGTGATGAAACTAGCTTGACGATAATTCCCATGTGTCCTCGGGAGCGCTTTTCTCATTATAAGAAATTGTCCAGGCTTATCCTTTGCTACAAAAAGGATTGGGCCACCTTGATGCACCTTATTTACTTTTATTGCTTGTTGCTCGTTGCAATTTATCTTATCACAAAACTATTTATTACTTACAATTTCAGTGCTTGCAGAGAAAACCTTACTGAAAACCGCTTATCATTTCCTTCTGCTCCTCGTTGGGTTTGACACTCTTACTTGTCGAAAGGACTACGATAGATCCCCTACACTTGTGGGTCATCAAGTCTTTTTTCTGGCGCTGTTGCCGGGGAGTGTAGCGCTTTTGGTGAGTGGAACTTGGTAAGGAAACATTTATATAGTGTGCTGAAATTTTCTGTTACTTATTACTATGGAAACTAATCTTTTGAGTGGCTTGTTCGGGGGATCTTCGCCCCGACCAGTAGAGCAAAGAGTTGCTCCTCAACCTACTGAACCTACTGAAAATGTTCACTTTGAAATTCCTTCGGGTATGATAGAGAAACTGCTAGCTAATACATGTGCAGGAGATGGAACATTGCATCCCGATTTACACCTTATCTTTGTGGATGAAGTTTGTGGATTATTTAAGCTTGCAGGTATTCCCGATGATGTTGTCAAAAGGAAGGTCTTCCCTTTATCTTTGAAGGGAGATGCATTGACATGGTTTAGGCTATGTGATGATACGGGATCTTGGAATTATAAGCGATTGAAGTTGGAATTTCACCAGAAGTTCTATCCTATGCATCTTGTTCATCGTGATCATAATTACATATATAATTTCTGGCCTCGCGAAGGAGAAAGCATCGCTCAAGCTTGGGGGAGGCTTAAGTCAATGTTATATTCATGCCCCAATCATGAGCTCTCCAGAGAAATGATTATTCAAAAATTTTATGCTCGGCTTTCTCTCAATGATCGCACCATGCTCGATACTTCCTGTGCTGGTTCTTATATGCTGAAGACTATTGAATTCAAATGGGACTTATTGGAAAGAATTAAACGCAACTCTGAAGATTGGGGTTCCGACGATGGTAAGGAGTCAGGTATGACACCTAAGTTTGATTGTGTTAAATCTTTTATGGATACCGATGGTTTTCGTGGATTTAGCGCTAAATATGGACTTGACTCTGAGATAGTAGCTTCTTTCTGTGAATCTTTTGCTACTCACGTTGATCTCCCTAAGGAGAAGTGGTTTAAATATAATCCTCCCATTGAAGTAAAGGTAGTTGCACCTATTAAAGTTGAAGAAAAGACTATTACTTATAGTGATCCTATTGTTCCTACTACTTATGTTGAGAAACCACCTTTTCCTGTTAGGATAAAGGATCATGCTAAAACTTCAACTGTTGTTCGTAAGAGTAATACTAGAACTTATACACCTCCTGAGCAAATCAAAGTTTAACCTAGTATTTCTATGGTTAAAGATATCTTGGATGATAATTTATATGGGCATGTCATTTACTTTTGTGGTGAAACTGCTAATATTGCAAAACCAGATGCTAAGATACATAGACCCGTTGTAGGCATGCCTGTTATTTCTGTTAAAATAGGAGATCATTGTTACCATGGGTTATGTTATATGGGTGCTAGCACTAGTGCAATACCCTATGATTTATATAAAGAAATTATGCATGACATTGCACCTGCTGAGTTAGAAGATATTGATGTTACTATCAAGCTTGCTAATAGAGATACTATTTCACCAATTGGGATTGTTAGAGATGTTGAAATCTTGTGTGGGAAGGTTAAATACCCTACTGATTTTCTTGTTCTTAATTACCCTCAAGATGACTTTGTCCCATTATATTTGGTAGACCCTTCTTGAACACTGTTAAAGCTAGGATTGATTGCGAAAAGGATGTTGTTATGATTGGCTTGGATGATATGACTCATGAGTTTAATTTTGCTAAATTTCGTAGACAACCCCGTGATAAAGAATTATCTAGTAAAGATGAAATAATTGGTCTTGCTTCTATTGCGGTACCTCCTACTGATCCGATAGAACAATATTTGCTAGATCATGAGAATGATATGTTTATCAAAGAAAGAAGGGAAATAGATGAAGTATTCCTTAAACAGGAACCTATTCTGAAACATAACTTACCTGTTGAAATCCTAGGGGATCCTCCTCCACCCAAAGGTGATCCCGTGTTTGAGCTAAAACCATTACCTGATAATCTTAAATATGCTTATCTTGATGAAAAGGAGATATATCCTGTTATTATTAGTGCTAACCTTTGAGAGCAGGAAGAGAAAAGATTATTGAAAACTCTGAAGAAGCACCGCGCTGCTATTGGATATACTCTGGATGATCTTAAGGGCATTAGCCCTACTCTATGCCAACACAAAATTAAAGTGGAAAAAGATGCCAAACCAGTTAGAGATCCTCAACGAAGATTAAATCCTAAGATGAAAGAAGTGGTAAGAAATGAGATATTGAAGCTCCTCGAGACAGGTATAATTTATCCCGTTGCTGATAGTGAATGGGTAAGCCCTGTCCATTGTGTTCCTAATAAGGGAGGTATTACTCTTGTTCCTAATGATAAAGATGAATTGATTCCGCAAAGAATTATTACAGGTTATAGGATGGTAATTGATTTCCGTAAATTAAATAAAGCTACTAAGAAAGATCATTACCCTTTACCTTTTATTGATCAAATGCTAGAAAGACTATCCAAACATACACATTTCTGCTTTCTAGATGGTTATTCTGGTTTCTCTCAAATACATGTATCAGCGGAAGATCAATCAAAAACTACTTTTACTTGCCCTTTCGGTACTTTTGCTTATAGACGTATGCCTTTTGGTTTATGTAATGCACCTGCTACCTTTCAAAGATGTATGATGGCTATATTCTCTGACTTTTGTGAAAAGATTTGTGAAGTATTCATGGATGATTTCTCCGTTTATGGATCTTCTTTTGATGATTGCTTGAGCAACCTAGATCGAGTTTTGCAGAGATGCGAAGACACTAGTCTCGTCTTGAATTGGGAAAAGTGCCACTTTATGGTTAACGAAGGCATTGTCTTGGGGCACAAGATCTCTGAGAGAGGTATTGAAGTTGATAAAGCTAAAGTTGATGCTATTGAAAAGATGCCATGTCCCAAGGACATAAAAGGTATAAGAAGTTTCCTTGGTCATGCCGGTTTTTATAGGAGGTTCATTAAGGACTTTTCTAAAATCTCTAGGCCTCTGACTAATTTATTGCAAAAAGATATTCCTTTTGTCTTTGATGATGATTGTGTAGAAGCATTTGAAATACTTAAGAAAGCTTTGATCACTGCACCTATTGTTCAGCCACCTGATTGGAATTTACCTTTTGAAATTATGTGTGATGCTAGTGATTATGCTGTAGGTGCTGTTCTAGGGCAAAGAGTTGATAAGAAATTGAATGTTATCCAGTATGCCAGTAAGACTCTTGACACTGCCCAGAGAAATTATGCTACTACTGAAAAAGAATTCTTAGCAGTTGTGTTTGCATGTGATAAGTTTAGACCTTATATTGTCGATTCCAAAGTTACTATTCACACTGATCATGCTGCTATTAAATATCTTATGGAAAAGAAAGATGCTAAGCCTAGACTCATTAGATGGGTTCTCTTGCTCCAAGAATTTGACCTGCATATTATTGATAGAAAGGGAGCTGAGAGCCCCATTGCAGACAACTTGTCTAGGTTAGAGAATGTTCTTGATGGCCCACTACCTATTGATGATAGCTTTCCTGATGAACAATTAGCGGTCGTTAATGCTTCTCGTACTGCTCCATGGTATGCTGATTATGCTAATTATATTGTTGCTAAATTTATACCACCTAGTTTCACATACCAGCAAAAGAAAAAGTTCTTTTATGATTTAAGACATTACTTTTGGGATGACCCACACCTTTATAAAGGAGTAGATGGTGTTATTAGACGCTGTGTACCTGAGCATGAACAGGAACAGATCCTACGCAAGTGTCACTCCGAATTATATGGAGGACACCACGCTGGAGATAGAACTGCACATAAGGTATTGCAATCCAGTTTTTATTGGCCTACTCTCTTCAAAGATGTCCGTAAGTTTGTTTTATCTTGTGATGAATGTCAAAGAATTGGTAATATTAGTAGACGTCAAGAAATGCCTATGAATTATTCTCTTGTTATTGAACCGTTTGATGTTTGGGGCTTTGATTATATGGGACCTTTTCCTGCCTCTAATGGTTATACACATATTTTAGTTGCTGTTGATTACGTTACTAAGTGGGTAGAAGTTATTCCAATTAGTAGTGCTGATCATAACACTTCTATTAAAATGCTTAAAGAAGTTATTTTTCCGAGATTTGGAGTCCCTAGATATCTTATGACTGATGGTGGTTCACATTTTATTCATGGTGCTTTCCGTAAGATGCTTGCTAAGTATGATGTTAATCATAGAATTGCGTCTCCTTATCACCCACAGTCTAGTGGTCAGGTAGAGTTGAGCAATAGAGAACTCAAATTAATTTTGCAAAAGACTGTGAATAGATCTAGAATGAATTGGTCCAAAAAACTTGATGATGCATTATGGGCCTATAGAACTGCATATAAAAATCCTATGGGTATGTCGCCATATAAGATAGTTTATGGAAAAGCTTGTCATTTACCTCTCGAACTTGAACATAAAGCATATTGGGCTATTAAAGAGCTCAACTATGACTTCAAACTTGCTGGTGAGAAGAGGTTGTTTGATATTATCTCACTTAGTGAATGGAGAACCCAAGCCTATGAAAATGCCAAGCTATTCAAAGAAAAAGTCAAACGCTGGCATGACAAAAGGATACAAAAGCGTGAGTTTAACGTAGGTTATTATGTGTTATTATTCAACTCTCATTTAAGATTTTTTGTAGGAAAACTTCTCTCTAAATGGGAAGGTCCTTACATTATCGAGGAGGTCTATCATTCGGGTGCCATAAAAATCAACAACTTCGAAGGCACAAGCCCGAGGGTGGTGAATGGTCAAAGAATTAAACATTATATTTCAGGTAATCCTATCAATGTTGAAATAAATATTATTGAAACTGTAACCCCGGAGGAATACATAAGGGACACTTTCCAGAACGTTCCAGACTCCAAAAAGGAATAGGTATGTGGTATGGTAAGTAAACCGACTCCAAAACAATTCTAAAGGCAACTTTTATCATTTTTGGAATATTTAAGAATTTTAGGAAGAAAGAAGTAGTCCGGGGAGGACACGAGGACTCCACGAGAGTGGAGGGCGCGCCCCCTTTCTCGTGGACACCTCGTGTGTCTCCCGGACTCTGTTTTCTTGCATGTTACGCATTTTGGTCGGCAAAAATTCAGTATATAATCCCCCGAAAGTTTTGACAACCGTATCATGCAGATATCCTCTGTTTTCGTTTCGAGCTGTTCCTGCCCCAGGTTTAAGCAACATGTCATCTCAAGATTCGGAGGGAGAAAGCTATGTGGCTGATTACCTTGCAGACCCTAAGGTCTACGGGGACTTGGACCATCGTGGCTGGACCACGGAAGAAGAAGAAGACTATGAGCCTAAGGGGAAGGATGAAACAAGCTCAGACGAAGATGAAGTTCCACTACCTCAACCGGGGGATATGCATGTGGAGTTTAAGAAGTCAAGTCTACCTGATAGAGCGAAGAATCCAAAGATCGATTTTATCCCTTTTTGTCTCTTGCAAGGAAATAAGCAAGAACTATGCAAAAGAGTATTAAGTCTTGAGCGGGAGATCGAAGACCTAAAAGAGCAAAACATTATACTCAAGCGTAAATTGAGGAAGAAGTCGCCCTCATCATCAACAAATCCTACTTCACCACCTCCGAGGTCATAATCACATGGGTATGGGCACTCCCCTTGGCAACTGTCAAGCGTGGGGGAGGTGCCCCGGTATCGTATCACCATCACACTCCTATCTTTACCGCTTTATTTAGTTCGATCCTTTTTAGTAGTATCTTGATCTAGTAGATTGAAGTTTTGATATCAAGTAGTTTCTAGTTTTGCTTTGTGATCTCTTTATGTAATCGAGTCCGGGAGTATCTATAATAAAGATTAGTGTCGAGTTAAGGGCTTTGCTATCTTGCTATGATCTTGAAAGAGTAAAAAGAATAAAAGAGTTCATATTGATCTTTTGGTTACTGATGACTTCACACATAGAAAGTATGAGGCTTAAAAGTTGTTGAGAGTTGATAAATATGGTTTTAGTCATTGTTGCAATTAATAGGAAGTGATAAGGAAAGAGAGGTTCACATATAAATATACTATCTTGGACATCTTTTATGATTGTGAGCACTCATTAAGTATGACATGCTAAAAGAGTTGACGTTGGACAAGGAAGACAACGTAATGGTTTATGTTTTCTCACATCTCAGTTAAAGTATGTTGTCATTGACCTTCCAAACATGTTGACCTTGCCTTTCCCCCTCACGCTAGCCAAATTCCTAGCACCAAGTAGAGATACTACTTGTGCTTCCAAATATCCTTAAACCCAGTTTTGCCATGAGAGTCCACCATATCTACCTATGGATTGAGTAAGATCCTTCAAGAGTTGTCATCGGTGCAAGAAATAAAAAATGCTCTCTAAATATGCATGACTTATTAGTGCGGAGAAAATAAGCTTTATACGATCTTGTTATGGAAGCAATAAAAGCAACGGACTGCATAATAAAGGTCCATACACAAGTGGCAATATAAAGTGACGTTCTTTCGTACTAAGATTTTGTCTATCCAATCCTAAAAGTGCATGACAACCTCTGATTCCCTCTGTGACGGGCCTATCTTTTACTTTATGCTCCTACTTTATGTTTTTACTTTATACTTGAGTCAAGGTGATCTGCACCTTTCCCCTTTTTCATTTTATCCTTTGGCAAGCTCCTCGTGTTTGAAAGATACAATTGGATGTTTGTTAACATGGATTATTATTTTTGACATCACCTAAAGGTGAATACGTTCGGAGGCAACACAATAAGACCCTATGTTTCTCAGTGTCCGGCTGAAACTCCATAACCACAAGTATTGCTTGAGTGTTAGCAATTGTAGAAGATTATATGATAGTTGAGTATGTGGACTTGCTGAAAAGATCTATTCTTGACTCTTTGTGATGTTATGATAAATTGCAATTGCTTCAATGACTGAGATTATAGTTTGTTAGTTTTCAATGAAGTTTCTGAACCATACTCGACATTATGAATTGATTGTTACAGGAGCATAAGAATTCATATGACAAAATCTATATATGTTGCTATTATAAGAATGATCATGATGCCCTCATGTCCGTATTTTATTTTTATCGACACCTCTATCTCTAAACATGTGGACATATTTTTCGATTTCGGCTTCCGCTTGAGGACAAGCGAGGTCTAAGCTTGGGGGAGTTGATACGTCCATTTTGCATCATGCTTTTATATCAATATTTATTGCATTATGGGCTGTTATTACACATTATGTATCAATAGTTATGGATATTCTCTCTTATTTTATAAGGTTTACCATGAAGAGGGGGAATGCCGACAGCTGGAATTCTGGCTGGAAAAGGAGCAAACATTGGAAACCTATTCTGCACCGCTCCAAAAGACCTGAAACTCCACGAAACCTATTTTCGATTTAATAAGAATTATTGAGCAGCAGAAATACCTCAGGGGGCCCACACCATGTCCAGGAGGGTGGGGGGCGCGCCCACCCCTACTGGGCGTGCCCCCTGTCTCCTGGGCCCCTTGGTGGCCCCCCGGTGTCCATCTTCTGCTATGTGAAGGGTCTTATCCTGGAAAAAATCGTGGGCAAGCTTACGGGACAAAACTCTGCCGCCACGCGGCGGAACCAATCTAGAGCTTCGGTAGAGCTGTTCTGCCGGGGATACTTCCCTCCGGGAGGGGGAAATCATCACCATCATCATCACCAACGATCCTCCCACCGGGAGAGGTCAATCTCCATCAACATCTTCACCAACACCATCTCCCCTCAAACCCTAGTTCATCTCTTATATCCAATCTTGTATCCAAAACCACAAATTGGTACTTGTGGGTTGCTAGTAGTGTTGATTACTCCTTGTAGTTGCTACTTATTGGTTTACTTGGTGGAAGATCATATATTCAGATCCTTAATGCACATTATTACATCTCTGATTATGAACATGAATATGCTTTGTGAGTAGTTACGTTTTTTCCTGAGGACATGGGTGAAGTCTTGCTATTAGTAGTCATGTGAATTTGGTATTCATTCGATATTTTGATGAGATGTATATTGTCTTTCCTCTAGTGGTGTTATGTGAACGTCGACTACATGACACTTCACCATCATTGGGCCTAGAGGAAGGCATTGGGAAGTAATGAGTAGATGATGGGTTGCTAGAGTGACAGAAGCTTAAACCGTAGTTTATGCGTTGCTTTGTTCGGGGTTGATTTGGATCCGTATGTTTAATGTTGTGGTTAGGTTTACCTTAATACTTTTGTTGTAGTTGCGGATGTTGCAATAGGGGTTAATCATAAGTGGGATGCTTGTCCAAGTAAGGGCAGTACCCAATCACCAGTCCACCCATATATCAAATTATCAAAGTACCGAACGCGAATCATATGAACATGATGAAACTAGCTTGACGATAATTCACAAGTGTCCTCGGGAGCGCTTTTCTCATTATAAGAAATTGTCCAGGCTTATGCTTTTCTACAAAGAGGATTGGGCCACCTTGCTGCACCTCATTTACTTTTATTGCTTGTTACTCGTTACAATTTATCTTATCACAAAACTATTTATAACTTACAATTTCAGTGCTTGCAGAGAAAACCTTACTGAAAACCGCTTATCATTTCCTTTTGCTCCTCGTTGGGTTCAACACTCTTACTTATCGAAAGGACTACGATAGATCCCCTACACTTGTGGGATCAAGGTGGTAGAACTCCAGGAGCCCGTGGAGGAACGGATGTGTTGGAAATCCGACACCCTCAATAAGTAGGAGACAAGGCATACTCGCTCCCCCCTGGATGGGTTATGGAAGTTCTCCGCTTGCTCCCCACCATCGAAGGAGGCCAATCCGGCTCGAACAGGGACTAGATATGTAGGAGGTAGAAACCCTTGGGTCTGCAACTTCGCTAATCGGTCGTGGGATACGGTACACTTCTCCCAATCGCCCGGCTTGGTGCTGCGAGAGCGGGAGGAAGAGTTGCGAGTGCCGGCCATGCTGCAGTGGTTTTTTCAGGCGCGCTCTGATGATTCCTCACCTGGGGAAGATGGTGTGGATTGGATCTGAAGATCCTCGTCTCTTTAATAGACAATTTATTTACATGGTCAGGGTGGAAAATGTAAAAATGTCCCAACTTCTCGCATTCGCTCGACATGTGGAGGCTGAGACTGTCAAGGTGCATAAGCCGATGGGCGTAACATTAAATGGGGAACTGGGCACTGCTTTTTTACAGCAGGAACTTTGAAGAATTCGGAGAAGGAACCCGCCTTGCAATGCCGAAGACAATCTGCACGCCGGACTCATCATCATTGAAGCCTGGTTCGAGGGCTACTGAGGGAGTCCTGGATTAAGGGGTCCTCGGACAGACGGACTATATGCGTTTGCCAGACTGTTGGACTATAAAGATACAAGATAGAAGACTTCGTCTCGTGTCCAGATGGGACTCTCCTTTGCGTGGAAGGCAAGCTTGGTGGTTAGGATATGAAGATTCCTTTCTCTGTAACTGACTTGATGTAACCCTAGCCCCCTCTGGTGTCTATATAAACCGGAGGGTTTAGTCTGTAGGACAAGAACAATCATAACCATAGGCTAGCTTCTAGGGTTTAGCCTCTACGATCTCGTGGTAGATCAACTCTTGTAATACTCATATCATCAAGATCAACCAAGCAGGAAGTAGGGTATTACCTCCATCGAGAGGGCCCGAACCTGGGTAAACATCATGTCCCCCGCCTCCTGTTACCATTAGCCTTTGACGCACAGTTCGGGACCCCCTACCCGAGATCCGCTGGTTTTGACACCGACAACGATGCCATGGTGGTCGATGTGAGAGGGAGGGGGAGGAGATAGTGATGAACGTGAGCATTCTCCCGAATGCCGGGGGAGGCGCAGTATTTATAGCGAGCAATGGCACACCTACCTAAGATATGGACTTAGTTGTACTAACTTAACTGCAGGTCCATTTGTGTCACTAACATGTGGGGTAGACCCCTGTTGGGCCCATATGTCAGTGACCCAATGCACCTGCAGTTAAGTAACTGATGCAGCATCCTGGAAGATATGTTGCATGATTAACGTAACAGCTACGTGGGCATATTTGTTGGAGTAAATTACGGGGGAGGGAAGGGGTGGAAATATTGCTGGTCACAACGGATTGGACGAGCGTGGGGGGAGGAGAGTCATGCATGCAGATTTTTTCCACACGGGGTGGAGTGGTGGGACCGCCAGAGGGGGAAGGAGAGTCTGGCAGGCATATTGTTTCCACACATGGAGAGGAAAAGATTTGGAGACAAACGGGCTTCCTGCAGGTATGGGGAATGATGCATAATAAGTCATCTTGCATGCTAGGATAGGTATAGTCTCAAGTCATTAAAAACATACACGCCCCACACATGTTCATATTTCAAGGTGCACTAAATTATTGCATGCGATGATTAAGGCTGGCCATAATGGTGGTATCTTAGCTGGTATCGTGCATACGGGAATAGCAAACATGCTGATGTGGCAAAGAATTAAAGAAGAGAGGGGGGTTAGAGTAACTACTGTTCATGCATGCATTGGTAAACACATTTTTTTTGTGAAGAACGACAACATTACTTGAGTACTTCTGCAGACTACAAAAACTATTCCACCGCCTCTATCTTGCTAAGAGTAGGTGAAATTTTTGGATCTAACCCTTTAAACTAGAAGGGAGGTAGTAGTACTCTAATAGCTAACCTTGTTGTGATGACAAGATAGGACATGGCACGCACCTGGATGGAGGAACTAGTCTGCATTGTGCATTTAAGTTTTGTCTGAAGTCAATGTACCTCTACTTTGACCAAACTTATAGAAAAATGTATCAACATTCACAATGTCAAATCAATACTCCCTCCTTTCCGGTTTATAGGGCTTATCTCAAAATTTAAGTTTTCCCATTTTATAAGTCTCAATTTGGTTGTTTTCCATCACATGTTCAGATTTCAAGGTGCAATAAATCATTGCATGCAAGTATTAAGAGAAAATTGACCAATGCATGTACTTTATGCATGCATGCATTGGTCAACACATTTTTTTGAATAAAACAAGCACATTAATTGAGTTGTTTTGAAAATTACAACAATTGTTTCACCACTCACCATCTAGCTTGGTTGGTGAGATATTTGAATTGAGACCTATAAACCGGAAAGGAGGTAGTATTTTTATACTCATTATAAAATGTAGTTCTTATACTCATTATAATCAGTATTGTAGATATTGATATTTTTAGTATAAATTTGGTCAAACACTTTGCAAACGATTGACGGAAGTAAAAAGGACCAAAGGGAGTATCATGCATGCGAAGTAGGCAAAAAAATTGCTCATTTATAGCCGGTCGAAGTCTCAAAGGGCGCCAACGCGCGAGGGAGGCCAAGGTCGTGGGAGGCGCGACGATTGACGGAATTAAGTGAAGTTACATCCACGCGCCGGCATGGCGTGTGAACAAGCAGAAGCTATACCGTCAGGCCTATGATATGAGTCTAGTAGACATGACATCTAGTGGGTCCCACATAGTGCTCGAGAACTCTTTGGGGGCTTGCAGCCGTTTATCCACCAGGCAAGCCAGCAACCCCACGCCGTTCGTACGCCCTACTCGCCCCTGTCTTCTACCTTACAACAGTTCGCTCCCAGTCGTACCGTCCTTTCACATTACACCAGTTCAACTTTTTTTTGCGGGGTACACTAGTTCAACTTCTCCTAAACCTCCTCCAAAATCCACGGCCTCCCAAATCTCTATGGTCGCCGCTAAGTACCAGGTTTTAGCCATCACCAGCGATGAGTTCATCATCATCCACACACGTGCATCCGTGACGGTGAAAGGATGCCTTGCTCGCTTCCTACACATGTTCAACAGTTCAACGGATGACTGGGTCGTTGGGCTAGATGTTGAGTACACCACAGTCCTGCAAAGAGAGAAGATTCTAAAGGAGGCAGAGAGGAAGAAGCCCGCCGTGATCCAGGTTTGCGTACATAACGTGTGCTTGGTCTACCACATATGCCATGCCGACGTTGAGTGCCATGATTTTAAGAACTTCCTCAAGGACAAAAGAGTGAAATTTGTTAGTGTAGACTTTAGGAACGACATGGATGTCCTGTGTCAGATAGGCCTCGTTGTAGGCCAGCCCTTCATTCTCCAGAAGGCAAGCCTGGTGTCCTCCTCCCAGCCTTCAATGCTGACCCTAGCAGCAGCCATGATTGATCCTTCGTACGCTAAACTGAAGAAACCTCATCACGAGTTTAATGATGCATGGGAGTCAAAGACATTAGATGAAGATCACATCCTGTATGCAGCAATGGATGCCTACCGTTGTTTAAATATCTACAAGGGTTGGATGAAGAAGCAAAGCCCAGTGTATGGTTCAATCAAAGAAGCGTCGGCGAAGAGGAAGAGGAAGAGGGACGAGGACGAAGTCGAGGACGTGGACTCGGACTCCGAGTAGGTGGCAATGTCATCACTCATGCTGGTTCTACCGCAGTGTCAAGCGGACTAGTTGCATAGTTTATTTTCAAGGGTGTGTTGTGCTGAGGCCCCAGCAGAACTATGTTTATGTTCTTTCTCGTTATTTGAACTCTTTAGTACGTACAGTAGTACTAGTACTATGTCTTACTACTGTTCTTCTTGCAGTTGGTACTATTGTTCGTATCTTTGTGTTCCTACTGTACTTAATACGTTCGTACTAGTAGTATAATTTGGGTCAGTCGATTGGTGAAAGAAGTTCGACGGAGCGAAGGAAGAAGACGGCAGAGAAGCTACCCCAGTATCTATATTAGGATGGCAGGGTGCCCATGATCTATCTTATGAGTGTTGGGTGTGGAATGTAGTTCGCCGGAAAAAAATGGATCGTGCACGGGCTTAAACGGATGGCAGGTGTGGGGGCAGCATGGCGGTGGTAGGCGGTTCAAGGGAGGGCGGGACGGCGGCGGCAGGCGGTTAGGTGTGTGGCGGGCTGTGAATATGAACCGCACATCAATTTCGGAGGTTGAAGAAGCCCTTCTAACCATCCATGTTGCATCAAACGGATCATAAGAGTCGACTGACTCAAATTGCTGCTTCAGATTGCAGGATCCAAGTGGCATTCAAGGTCTCGAAGGTAGATTCCGCGTCCGCACCCGGTTTGTGGGCTCAACGCGCGCGCGACGGCTTCCACCACGACAGCCACCATGCGTGCCTCCTCCGTGCATGCGGAGACGACAATGAAACGCTAGTTCCTCCTCGCAGGCGTGCCGGAGCACGCGCTCGTCCACCTACTCATATGCTGCATGCATAGACACGGCTCCACCAGCTGCTCGCGTGCTTGGCAGCGCGTCGGCATCACGAGGAGGGACTGCAGACGACGTGAGCGGGCGAGCCTTCGGCTTCATGACACAGGGATGACGGCGACACGGCGGTCATGGGCAAGCAATTGTTGGCCGGAGCAGGCGGGCGCCGGCATGCACAACGGCGGCGGCGGCATATTGATGAGTTCACATATGGGAGCTTACTTTAGTTTTATATAGGGTTGGTCAAACTTAAAAGAAAATCGTACTAGTACACGTAAACATTAGACTTAGGCAGCACTTTTATTAGTTACCATGGCCATGATACGGAATCCTGTGCAAGCGCGTCAACCGCGATCACGCGGTCGATCGAACGGTGCGTCACCGTGTCGCACTCGAAGGACATCCACCGAACCTTTTTGTGTGTGTGAAAACAATCCCCGAATATTACTCAACTTTTTTTCCTGGAAAAGTTCTTAATGCTACAATACTTCCATATATTTGAATTTAGATCCAGTTCGTGTTTATTTGGATTTGGATGTTTTAGGTGCGCCCTAGTTTTTTTTAATACTGATTTTGTGTGTGCCTGAGAGAGAACGTGTGTACGTGTCCATATGTGTGTTGTGGAGGAAGGGCAATGTGGAGGCAGTGTGCGTGTGATAGAGACATAGAGAGGTGTGAATGTGCAAATGATCATGCATGAGTGAGACATAGACAGATGTCGATACATTGTGTATACATGAGAGAGCGGTCTTCTATTTTACTTGTGTGTGTGTGTGTGTGAGAGAGAGAGAGAGAGAGAGAGAGAGAGAGAGAGAGAGAGGAGCATCCGTAACACAACAACCATCTCTCTCGATTCGTCCGTCCCTCACACGATCACATGTAATACATGCATCAACACGCACATTTTGATACCCTCACCCGGCCCCTACCCACCTCAAGGCCCGCACAATCTCTTCGTGAATACCCTGTTTACAATGTAGCTTTCCGTCACATACAAACACATTTCTCTCCTTAGGTTTGTTTTCTCTCAATATCTGACACACACACACACACACACACACACACCCTCTCCTGAGCACACAATTCATCCCCATCCAAGGTTATATGGCGACCGCTCTCGCTTGTGCTTCTCTGCACCCCAGCATGCACAACACCTCAATCTTCAAAGAGGTCATCGAGGAGATCAAAGACGGCGACCACACTGCACTCGAGAATGCGGGCCATTTGGAAGCAGGATGATGTGACGACGACTGACTGACTCCTCCCCCCACCCTCTCTCTCTTGCACAAAATTACCAATCCCTCTCTCCCCCGCACAAAATTATCAATTCCTCAACCCACGAGATCCTTCCTCTCTCGTCCATGTTTTTCTAGCTCTCTCATCAAACCTATTGTCTCTTCTCCTTCGACGTGTACAGAATCCGGATGCACACGCACTTCTTCCTCTCTCTTTCTCTCTCTCTCTCTCTCTCTCTCTGTCTGTCTCGTTAGGTTTGTCTCCTACTCTATCGTCCACATACATTCAATCTTTCCCACCCTATCTGCTCCATCTTCGCAAGCTCTCTCTGCACATTTCATTCACACATTGGCATATGTTTAAAATGTTGCTCTTATAATGGCTGATGTAGAGTTATGGTTGGTTTTGTTGCATCCTACAAAGTAATAACTATGAAATGCATTTAGATTCTCATTTGACTGGGATTATGTGAGTTTGAGCATGTTGTGAAGTACTATAGACCTCGTATACATCTTGGAATTCAACAATGATTGTAACTATTGAATTGTATAGACCATTACATTCAAACTCAGTAGCCTAATATATTTATTTCACAATTTCAACAAATGATTAGTTCACTACAAACTAAGAAAACAAATGTGTACTCCCTCTGTTTTTATTTAAGTCTGCGCATTAGCATTGGTCAAAGTCAAGTTTTCTAAACTCTCAGAAAGTTTATAACAAAAAATATTAACATATACAATAACAAATAAATACCATTAGATTCATTATTGACTGTACTTACACATCATACATATTTGTTGTGGTAAATGTTTATATTTTTCTATAAACTTGGTCAAACTTTAGGAAGTTTGACTTTGGTCAAACCTAATATGCAGAGTTTACTAGTACTACTCGCTAGTTGCTTAGCCGAATTACCCAACACGCCACATGGGGAGTTTAGTGTCACAAAATTTTGAGGTCGGCGAGAAAATCCCCCGCGACCCTGATTCAAATAGTGGGAAGTTACCATCATAACCTTCAGAATAGGCCTACTGATGACGCTTGGTAGGGTGCCGACGCCAAGCGCAAAAGCACCACCGTCGTGGACAATGAACTGACTCCCGTTGTCGACCATGACTCACAGAGGCCACCGCGACCATCGTTCTCCTCCTCGATTGGTAATGTGTGTATTGAATCACTTAGCAGTACATGTGCAGTTCCAATTTTGTTCATACCTACCCTTCAAATTTCCTGGGTGCTATTGTTCCCATAAAAGTAATTGGTTATAGCCTCCATTGTCCAACAGAATATCAGCTTGTAATTGTGTGTCGCTCCTGTATCGCGTTGTGCTTGGGTAGGTTTTTCATATGCAACAAGTAGTGTGGCAAATGATGGAAAGTTTGTAAGAACTAGCAAGATGCCCATGCGTTGCACGCATCAAGATGCATTTGTATGAGTAGTTTATCTTGTGGGAGAAAAGGATCAATGAGGGAAGGCCTTATATGCAAATCTAGAGAGGGGTGTGGGTATCCTTTTGCAAAATTCCCATTATTTCCTTCCTATCTGTTAGATATAAATCGGATGGCTTATATTGCAGGATCGCAGGGACACCATCATCACCAACTCTGTTTTTTTTATAAGAAGTATAGAGAAAAAAGTAGACAGTAGAGAAGTAGAGATAAATATTAAATATAAAATAATATAACAGTAGAGAAGAGAGTAGAGATAGCAGAGATGTCAGAAAAGGATCGCGCGCACGGGGGAAAAAGCGGCCAGGCGTGCGCTAGTTTTGGCGCACGGCATTTGGCGCGCTTTATAAAATCCAATGCCCTCCCACCGCTTTGTGCCTTGTCACCGCTCTCACCCCGCTCTGTGCCTCACCACCGCTCTCTCCCTGCTCTTTCTCGCCTCGCCGCCGCCGCGCCACCATGCCGTCGCGTCGCCGGGAACTTAGGGATACCGCGGCGTCCGCGCGCGCCCCTCCGGCGGCTTCTCCGTCGAGATCCAGTTCCGCAGGATGCGCTTCGGCCTTGGCTATTTTGGCACCACCAACAAGGCCGCCCGCGCGTATGACGCAGCGGTGTGGCGCCTCCGGTGACCTCATAGAACATTGAACTTCCCCAATGTGCCGACGTCGGAGCGGGCGCAGGATCTCGCGCCTTTGCCGCGGCTTATCACCGACGAGGATCGTCGCGACAACCGGAGGTGGAAGCACCGTCTTGGCATCACCGAGATGGACAAGGAAGCCATGGCGTTGTGGCACCAATGCTTCCCACAGGACATCATTAATGAGCGCGAGTTCTACGCGCAAAGGAGGGCGAAGAGGGATAAGAGGAGGGCGGAGCGAGCCGCCTTTCGCGAGGACAAGCGTAGGCGAAAAGCGGACGCTCAATTCAACATGAGGCTAGGTTCACAGTCGCCCTGGGAATCCGACGACGATCGGTATCTTCACGCCTACAGTCAGACATCGGAGGAGGACATCATCGAGGAGGAGTCGGACGACGAGGAGTAGTTGAATTATCAATTTTTTTGTCTTTCTATGCTGAGAACTATCCTCTACTCTCTAGTCTCTCTACTTCTCGATCTCAGCACTACAAATGGTTTTTAAAGCTCCGTGCATTGCGATTCTGTTGGATATGCTCTAACATGGCAGACGAGTGCTTTAATGTTGCCCACAAGATACGCGAGTATTACTAGTAGTATATTTTTCTTGCCATGTTGAGATTTTAAAACCACGAGTGCGAACATGCAGAGGAGCAATGAAGACCAAACACGGGATATTGGGGACATCTTCAATGAGCGTGGCAAGTTAAAGAGGAGCTGCACCGAACCTGTAAAACGAGCTTTGGTAAGTAACACTGTTTCAATTACTTTCATTCAGCCTCGTGTTCTCCGATGTGTATATGTTGTAGTTTCTGTTTCTCTTAAGCCTCGTGTTCTTCCATGTGTAATAAGAAGAGTCTTAATCGTCCTAATGCTTTCGTTATTAGCTTGATGTAGGAACTTGGTGTTCTCACCTTGTAGTCTGCTTTTATGTTTTTTCCTTTTGAATTCACTTCTCCGACTTCTATTTATCTGGCTTCTACTAAATGGATATGAGTTGCTCTGAGTATTGATCTAAAAAAGAGGTATCTTCATGTCAGGATGCAGTTCCTGCGAGGAGGGAAGTATGGTCAACCTCGAGATCATGTTTCCAAAATGAGGCTGGATTACACATGAGGTGCCAGTTCCCTAATGATGCTGAATTAGACACAAGGTGCAAATTCCCAGATGATGCTGGATTACACACAAGCCAGGTGGAGTCGTCAGCTGTTTGTGTCCTCGTGGCTCTAGTAAAGGCTGAAAGAAAGCATGCAGCAGCCCTTGAGAATGTAGCTGAGTTCCTGAAGAAGCGAAAAGAGCAAACATATGCTCTCTTAACCCAAGCCAAAGAAGAGATGGAAGAAGCCAGAAATAAGCTAGCAGAGGCAGAGCAGGCTAGGCGTCTCCTGCTATCTAAAATTGTTGTCAATACAATATTTCCTTCATAATAGCCAGGTTCAAATGATTATCCAGTCAACATGCCTGTTGTGATGTCCGTGCATCTGCTGATGTGGCACAATTTTTTTGGGTCATGTAATAATAGCAATTACTTTCCAAACAATAATAGACGAAGCATTGGACATGGTATAGTTCACGTGCAAGCCCGACATTCCAAGTTCAACTTCCACATCAAACTCATGTTCACAGATATCTGCACATTCATACATAATGTCCACAACCATGATTCACTTCAAAGCCAAAAAAATGTGAGGAGAGTTATAAATAAAGAAAAACCTCTACTAGTTCCTGCTACCAGTGCGAGCACAACAAGTCAAGACCATGCGTAGTTAATTATATTTTGGTCATTTTTTGTGTTCTAAAATGCCGGCCGGCTCGTAGAAGGATGTGTTGCCGGCACACGAGCAGATTCAATGAAGGTAGGCAGGGCAGTCTAAAGCTGGTTGCATGCGGCGAGGAGGCGTGTTCAGCCGGGCCTGCAGCGAGTGGGGCCCTCTTGGCCGGTGCGCCGGTTCAATGCCTGCGCTATGAGAGGTCGCGTCCGTGTCAGAGCAATCACTCCCTCCAGTCCTTTTTTGTTTGCGTATAAAAAAATCTCATTTTCCATTCACATTTTACAAGTAAAATTCGTGGACAAACTTTGACCCAAAATACGTTGGGGACTAGCAAACCAGAACGGTGGTAGTAGTTTTTGTAATCAAAGAAGGGTTTTCCCCTTCCGATTTTCATTCCTGAAAACCAACATCTAAATCTAAACCATAGTATTTGCCCTAGAACTACCAGGTTCAACATCTCGCAACATAAACCCATACAACCATACGCCAAGGAGGTACGCAGTACTATGAATTCCATTTTCGCTCCATACCAATCGTTCTAAATACTACTTAGTACTTATAACGTGCCGTTGAAAATCAGAACTCTTAACCCTCGTAAAAAATGATATTTTAAACATGGCTACTCAATCTGTGGCAACTGGCGAGCCACAGCCTCCAAGTCGTTCACCTGTGGTCTCGACCATCAACTCCTATGGATCAAATTATCACGCAGGCTAACTATTCCTACAAAGGTGCTCCACCACGTACCCGGTACCCGCGAATGCAGCAATCGTGCACCTAGGGTTTTAGGGTTTATTTGTTAATGTTGCCTTTACGTAACACTCATGTGTGCGAGACAGTGAGAGACCGACTGTGTGCGTGCGCCTCTTCTCTTCGTATATGTACTCCACCGTTTGTCTGGTGTCTAAAAAATTATAATAATTACTAGCAATGTGCCAATGCGTTGCCACACAATCAAAGTAGATTAATACATATTCCCCGATTTGATATAAAAATAGTCTGGTTTTGAAATACGTATATCACTAAAAATATGTTATGTTTCACTCAAAATATATTCCTTTGGCGGTTTTGATGAGATAATGAAGGAATGTTGTTGGTTTCAAGATTCAAGAAGTGGTATATGTCTAATTTCTACTCTTACTTGCAAGATGCCCGTGCGTTGCTCGGAACATCAAGATCTTGTGGGAGAAAAGGATGAACAAGGGAAGGCCTTATCTGCAAATGTGGAAAGGAGTGCGTGTAAATTGCCATAGTTTCCTTCCTACCCGTCAGATATAAATCGGACGGCCTACATTGTAGGATGGCAGGCCCACCATCATCACCAACTCTATTTTTTATCCCTACTCTTATAAAAGGCATAGTCGGTGATGATTGTGTGCCTGCCATCCTGCAATATAGGCCGTCCGATCTATATCTGATGGATAGGAAGGAAACTATGGAAATTTTGCAAAAAGATACCCACACCCCTCTCCACATTTGCAAATAAGGCCTTCCCTCGTTCATCCTTTTCTCCCACAAGATAAACTACTCATACAAAGGCATCTTGGTGTTCCGTGCAACGCATGGGCATCTTGCTAGTTGTTGCAAAAAGCCCATGTGTGAGAGAGTGAGAGGGAGAGAGGAGGAGGACGGAGTGCATGTGTGACAAATACACAAAGAGTGTGTGTGCGAGAGGTATCAGCTTAGAATGAGGCGATAGTGTGTGTGTGCATGACTGAGAGGGCGTGTGTCAAGAAGGGAAGAAAAATCTACATAGATACAAGGAGCGGGAGAGAGACATGTATGCGATAGTGGGAGCACGAGTGTGCGGGTGTATAAACCATCTAGAGGCTAGTCGATAAAAGTTTGTGAGAGAAATACGAGTCGGGGGTGCAAAAGCAAGAGTTTTGTGTGTGTGAGAGAGAGACGATAGTCAGGAAGGGGAGTGGAAGCAGGAGTTGTGTGTGTGTGTGAGAGAGAGGGGGGGAGTTTGTCTGATCGGTAAACAAATGAATAATGTCGGCCTGGGATGGAGACGAAAAGGAGACCGCAACAAATGTTGTGTCTATAGGAGAGAGAGAGAGAGAGCGAGTAATTTTAGTGGTATGAGTCATATCTAGAGACATATAGGGTGTGTGAGAGAATCCCATAGAGAGAAAGACAAAGTGAAAGACTAGTGGAGACTGTGTGTGTGGCGGTGAAAAAAAGCTTAGGTACCTAGTGATACGAGAGCATAGTAGAGATGTGAGAGATAATGAAAACCGTGTAATGTATAATGATAGAGAGAGTGTGACACTTCTCAAGGGAGACGTTGAGAGACCATGTTTGCGAGGTTAGGCGAAACATGAAGTGAGCGTGCGGGTGAGCTGGAGAAAACAGAGTGATAGCTACATGAAGGAGCATGCATGCGAGAGAGATGGGCGTGAAAGGAGTGAACATAAACGGGAATCAAATATTTGAATTTGAGACGATGATACATGTAATCCATACTCGAACCAAAATTGATCTATCAAACATGCATACTCATATGAATTCATGAACATCTATGTTATTTAATATGTAGATATTACTGATCCATACATTTCAGTAGAACATAATTTGGTTTAAATTTTTTGAATTCAACCTTATGATTTTGAGATCATTGTATTTGTAAGTCATATTGTACATATAAAGGACCATAATTCTTTCTTTTGCTTTTGAAAGTATATATAAAAAATGATGTATATAGAATTTTATTACAATCCAGAATGGATCCCGCCCGAAAAAAATAGAATACAAACGGGATTCGAATTGAGTTGGCATGCTAAACGTGCACTCTGCAAAATTTGAATGAAGCGGGGAAAGTTGCAGTAACCACCCGAAACAAAAATCTGTGAGATGGAAATTACTATACTGCCTATCCCTGCCACGCAAAGCCTATGTGCTCGATTTCTATTGGTTTCGATAGGGTAGGTTTGTAATTTCACTCAAACGTGACATAACCGCCTCTCACCCGGATTCATACATGGTGGGCACCAAAACACAGTGTGTCCTCGGCCGAAATCAACTCCATCCCCGATTCATACATGGTGGGCGCCAAAAACAAACTCTCGTCGGCAAATATTCAGTGTATGTGAGATTACCGTCCTATCCCCAACCGAGAAATATTGTTGTGATGTAGCAAATTTGAAACGGGGGATAAGTTTGTAAATTTCCTCACATTTGAGACAAGCGCACCCGGAAGACGTGGTTCCCCCCTTCATCTCTACCTCTCGTTCCCCATTCATACTCCATGGGCGCCAAAACACCCTCTCCACCCCAGCCTCCTTCGTCCGCCACCCCATCCACCGCCGTCCTCCTCCACCATGCTGGAGCTGATACCCCGACACCGCCATCCATTACAAGAGATCGACCTCTCTCATCCACGGCTTTGGACCAGGATCCTTGCATCTCGTCCTCTAGCTTCATCCCTGCCGTCGTCCACCTTGTCGGCGCTGCTCCTACGACCGTCTCATCCACCGCGCCCCGCCGCCACCGTCTACCTTCCTAGATCTGCTTCCACGCTGCCGACAACCATCGCTACCACAGCACCGTCAAATTCTCAGCAGATGCATACACAGCACCGCACCAGAGGCGGTACTCTTTCGTATCTGCTCAACTTATTTATCGCAGCAAGAAAATAGATCGCCACTGCTTTACTCTGATTTCTTGTCCACCACTTAATTTCTAGTTGGAACCAAACATTGATTGTGAAGTTTCCTTTGTATGGTTTGCACCTTCAGATCCGCCATGGCACGCTCAATACTCCCAATGCTTATGGTTTTCCCCTTTTATATTCCACACTAGTTAAATCACAGTAGACTAAATTTCAAAATTGGGCCAGTCGATTTTTCAGAGCTCCCCGGAGTTCGCCGGTGCAAACAAAGGCGCTCGGGTGGGGACGGTGGTTGTGGGGGGGCGGTGGTGGGGCCTCGCCGAACAAAGAAAACTCAACGCGGGTGGAGGCGGGGGTGGCGGAGGAACACGGGCGATGGGGGCCGGTGGTCCGGTCGGCGGCCCGTGCGGTGTTTTGTATGGGAAGAATCAGAGAGGAGGAAGAAGAAGGGTTAGGAGACGTAGGATCTTCGTCCAACCGCCTGAAATGGTCGAGAGACAGCAGGGAGTTGCATTCGTAATGCACTCTGGTTCATCATGTGTGGGCACTGCGCAACGAACATTTTATTATCCAAAATCTGCTTGCTCTTCCTTACCATGTTTCTCTTCCGTTCTTCTTTAATAAGTACTCTCTCTGTTCCTAAATACAAGTCTTTGTATAGATTCCACCATGGACTACATATGGAGCAAAATGAGTGAATCTACACTCTAAAAGGTATCTGGATATATCTGTATATGATCCATAGTGGAAATCTCTACCAAGACTTATATTTTGGAATGGAAGGAGTATGATAGTAGTACAGTATGTTCCTTGTAGTGAAGATGAACAGGGACATTTGTAGTGTAGAGGTCTATACGTTCGGTTGTGATGGACACTTAGAGCCTCTTTGATTCATAGGATTTTGTAAACATAGGAATAGGATTTGTAGTGGCCTGCCCACTTGAATCCTATAAGAATAGCAAGGAAATGCGGGGAGCTGTGTCGTCTTTGAGAGTTACACTGATATTAACAGTACCGCACCTTCAGTTGAAGAGAACTGGTATCCGAAGCCTTTCTAGCCGTACCGACAATACTAGCACATATATTCCAGCAAGTCCCACTTTGCTGATTTTACTTTGATGCTTACGGTTTTCCCGTTATATCTACACTATGATCTGTGTAGCTGCTTTGTGTTGCACTAGCAGCAGTCCAGTCTTGAAGCTAAACACTGCAATGACTTACAAAATTGGCACCAAGGCATTGAGTGCCATTCTGGATGCAATGAAACTCATACGCTCCCCACCTATTGATTCTTGTTCAGAATATGATCCTAATGACTATTCTAACCTCGAGGATTCAAAGGCAGATGGCATGTCCTGTTCACCCATCAAGGTGCCTGTTCTAATTTGGCAAGGTTTTATTGATTGCACGTATCTTGCATATGTTGTCTTGCATTTCTTCTACTTTGTTGCACCGCCATCTGGTTAGTTTACTCATCATATATGTCGAGATGCCATGCCCATCCATTATGAATACATATTCCATCTGTCATCATACCATATTTTTTCACACAAAAAGGAAGAGGGTGATTGCCGAACCTGAAGGAGCACCAGCAAAGTCCTTGAAAAACGTGGTGCTGCTGGAGAAATCAGACATCACCCCACTTATATTAGCTGTACAACTAGTGACACAAAGCGTAGGACCGACTCCAGCATAATGTACCCATACTTCACTGGCCACACCACTATCCCCACCACACATGACCTACACTCCAGCCAAAGGTATACCGGTTTCAGTTGCCATAGAATTAGCGGTACCACAAAAAAATCCCACTCCAGCAAAAAGTACAAGTCCACCGGCCGAAGACCTATCCCAACTGCAGAGACGACCAATTCCTGCAGATTGGAACCCCATTCTAGTTATTCCCAGTTTAAAAGATAATGCTTTCAATGTTGTTAGGGACTACATGCATATATTACCATCATGGGAAGATTATAGGGAAGACAAACACCATTTTCACATCTTCCTGTCCAACTTACGTGTAACTGCTATTATTCATGGTTATTATTTTCCTGTTTTCTGCTGATTGAACACATCAATGATTTACATTACATTGTTATAAATAGGTGAGGGTCAATCTGTATAGTCATGACGAGCAAAGCTTGCTTGTGCTTTTCAAGGAAGCATTGCAACAGTATCGGTGTTACCTGAGGAAATCACACTTTGATGGCAAGTCTATAAACGAATTTCCCGTGAAGTCTCCCGTGCTAAATTTAGAAGACATTGAATGGAAAAACCTTGTTATGCACTGGTCTCGTTCCCAGGATGAGGTACTGTCTATGAAATCACATGACAATTTGAACTTCTACTTTTCCGCATGTGCCTTACGAATCTTTTTTGCAGGAAATCTGCTCGAAGAAGAATTCCGGTTTGAAAAGAACGACACGATATCGCAAATATGCTTCCTGCTGCTTTGCTCTTGTTAGTACCTGTTGTCCTGTATCACTGTACTTGCATACATACCTGGTTCATTATGTGACAACAGTATGCATGATAGCTTTCTTATCAATTGTTTGTTCCAAATTATCTGATCTGTATGAATGGTTACATTAGTGTAGAATATATCCAATGCCAATGAAATTTTTTAGCTCCGCATTATTCTTGTAAGTACATGTTATCCTTTATCAGTGTACTCTTATTGACAGGTAGTTGTTCATGTACCATCACTCTGCAGCTTATTTTCCTTTGCCCTCCATTTTCTACACATCGGATCTATATTTACTCTTACCATAAGGTTGGATAACACCGATGGTACTGAAGAAGTTTAGCTGTGCATTGCTCTTGGCTGTACCTTTTGCTTGTATCGCTGCACTTACATTTATAGCTACTTGGTTATGTAGCATCACTTTTCATCTTATCTTAAATATTCTCCATGTTTTCTTATATTATCACATCTATATTTACTCTTAACACAATGTAGAATAAAGTCAATGGTTATGAAGAAGATTCTGTGGTAAACTTCTTGAATTGCCCCCCCCCATCAGCATGGACAAGGGCTTTATAGAGCCTGTCTTTACTAATAATGTAAGTTTGTCCTTCTCAAGCCTTCAAACTTTGTTGTCTATACTTGGTTAGGCATGACTGCAACCAAGGTTTTAAATTGCCGGCTATTGTGGCGCTATTTGCCGGCCATAGCGGCTAGAAGAGCTGGGGGCAACACAATGCCATTTTTTTGCGCTATAGGAACTAAACCGCAAAAAGCCGCAAAACACCAATTGTAGCCGCTATTTCCTGGATAATATTGCACCGCTATATGAGTTTGGGCCACAAGGGAGTACGCTCACTATGGGAATTCTGGGCCTTTTCAGAATCACCGCACAGAGGCCTAAAGAGGAGCTACAAAATCAACTGAGCGCTAACCCTAACAAGCAAAACATCCGCTCCTCTTCCCCGATCTATATCTCTGGCGATGGCGGCACGGCGGTGAGCCTACAACATGGATGCGAAGAAGAACTGCAGGACCATGTCTCAGCCGGAGTTAGAGATTTAGGGAGGCAAGTTTCCTAGTCTGTATTTCCATTAGTTCATCTTCTATTATCTCAGATACTATCTCTTCTACTCGCATATGTAGATAGATTGTTCCAAGTAGAGGGATCGTAAGTTTATCTTCCAATAGAAGAGAAACATATCCTATGTTTTACGTTCTGCAATCTAGCAAGTTTATGTTCCACCTCTCTTATCGATCTGAAAGCTAACAAGTAGCCAGTTATTATTTTCAATAGGTTATACGTTGTAGGTAGATTATCAATCAAATAAACCATGGCCAATCTCCTATGCTTCAACAACAATTTACAGTTTTAGATGGTTCCGACTCAAAGTAATTAATTGTGGCATATATCATCTGCTTCTTCCTTAATTAGCATAGATCTATTATCAATCAAATAGGTCATATGTAGCACTAGCACTGCAGGTTAATGAAATTATTTTGTACTTTTTCTGTAGGTGTTTCAGTAACCCAAACACAAGCAAGGCAAGCAGTAGTGTCCGATGACCCTGCATATGCGTACTGTTTTGCCCCAGATGTGAACAAGAAGTACCATTTGTAGTGCAATTTTTGTGACAAGCTATTGAAAGATGGAATTACTAGAATGAAGTATCATCTTGCTTGCATTACTGGCTTCAATGCTGTTAAATGTAAGAAGGTTCCAGCTGATGTGAAGGAAGATATTATTGCTTTTCTTACAAAGAAGAGTGGTGACAAGCAAAAGAAGAAGGATGAAGTGCAAAGGGTTCGATCTACAATTAATATAGAGAACTCAGATGATGAAATGGGTAGTGGGGATGATTCTGACTTGGAGAGGAATGTTGTTGTGTTGCTGAAGTCAACAAGAGGCAGTGGGACGAGTAACTCTGGAGCTGTGGTAGGTAGTGGCAGTGCCACTATTGATAAGTTTTACAAGAAAACATGTATAGAAGAGTCTGTTCACAATAATCAAAGGGGATTCAATGTTAGCCAGAAGGTCCAAACAAAGTTGTCAACTATGAAAAGAGAAGAGAAAAGGGACAGAGTTTGTGAGTATATTTGCCAGTTTTTCTATGAAGCCTGCATTCCTCACAACACTGTTACCCTCCCTAGCTTTGCTCATATGCTTGAGTCCGTCAGACAGTTTGCTAAGGACTAGAGAGGGCCTAGTCCATATGAGATGAGTGGACCATTTTTGCAGAAGAGGAAACAGAAGGTGCTGGATGGATTCAAGAATCATAAGGAATCATGGGAGCTCACAGGTTGCACGGTTATGACTGATGCATGGATAGATAAGAAGGGCAGGGGAGTAATGAATTTAGTTGTGCATAGTGCTCATGGTGTTTGCTTCATTGATTCGATGGACTGCTCCGGTGATACAAAAGATTGCAAATACATATTTGACTTGGTGGACAAATGCATAGAAGATATAGGTGAAGAAAATGTTGTGCAAGTGGTGACTGATAATGCTAGTGTGAATGTATCAGCCGCTAGTATGCTAACAGCAAAGAGACCATCCATATTTTGGAATGGATGTGCTGCTCACTTCCTAGATCTCATGCTGGAGGACCTTGGGAAGCTTGGACCAGTTGCAAACACTATTTCAAGTGCAAGAGAAGTGACTAGCTTCTTGTATGCTCATACAAGGGTATTGGATTTGATGAGGAAATTTCTTGGGAAGGACTTGGTTCGCTCTGGTGTTACTCGGTTTGCCACTGCTTACTTAAATCTAAAAAGTTTGCTAGACAACAAGAAGGAGTTGACAAGGCTCTTCAGATCAGATGAGCTGAATGAACTAGGTTCATACTTGACAAATGAAAAGGGAAAAAAAGCACTCAAAGTGGTGTGATCTGAAGTTTTTTGGAAACATGTTGTGATGGCTGTTAATTTCTTCGAGCCAATGGCTAATGTTCTTCGTAGAATGGACAGTGATGTTCCTGCAGTGAGATTCTTCCATGGATTAATGCTTGAGGCAAAGAAACATATTGTTGTGAGGTTTGATAATGATGAGAGCAAGTACAAAGTTGCTTGGGACATCATTGATAAAAGGTGGGACAGCAAGCTCAAGACTCCTCTCCACTTGGCTGGCTAATATTTGAATCTCACTATTATTACCGAAACAAGTCAGAGATTGAGCATGATGGATCATTTAGAGCTGCTGTTATTACATACATTTGCAAGATGATTGAGGATGAAGAAACCCAAGACATTGTAATTGAAGAACTTAACATGTATCAAGATCAGCAAGGATCTTTCGGCCATGAGATTGCTATAAGGAAAAGGAGAAACAAGAATTTTAATCTAGGTTAGTTATTGTAGCAAATATGATTGATGAATAAAATGATTCTGTTTCCATTTCTTTAACTATTAACTTGTATAATGTGCAGTAAAATGGTGGCTGAACCATGACACCAACACACCAAAGTTGAGAACTTTAGCATATAGGATTCTTAATTTGACATGCAGCTCATCAGCTTGTGAGAGGAACTTGTAAGCTTTCGAAGATGTAACAAATTATATGTTTGCAATTTATACAATTGGGTTTTCTGTTTCCTACATTTGTTATAAGTATTTAATTTTTATGAACTTTTAGGTTCATACAAAGAAGCACAATAGGCTGCTGCATGAAAGGACGAGGGATCTTGTGTTTGTGAAATTCAACTCTAAACTAAGGAACAAGAGAGAGAACAAAAACAGAGATCCCATAGAGAAAGAAGTAGATGATGTTCTTGTTGATTATGAAAATGAGTTCATCACTGGGAAAGAACCAACTGCAGAAGCTAATGAAGAACAAGAGAAAGCTCATGAAGATGCATCGGAAGAGGCACCAAACAGGGCATCATCATCACAGGGACAAGCCAAAAGGAAGAGGAGTTCTCGGCCTAGGAAGAAAATCAAGACCGTGAGCCTGCAGTCCTTGATGGCTATGCGTGTTGAAACAATGCCGCAAGCTGTTTCTTCTTCTGAATCAGAGTCTGACAAGTCTCCTTCAGATTCTGGAGAAGAATAGAAGAGAATGCACCATTACCTTTATGGATTATTTATCTGCAAAACTTACCAGTTCATCTTTTTGAGGTACTCAATGCTCTGTTATATAGTCTGTTAGTCTGTGTCCAGTGACGAACTATTTGCTTTGTCGCTTGAGACAGTCCAATGTCTACCGAACTATTTGCTTTGTCGCTTGAGAGATTGCTGAAAGTTGGCTTAATGGATGATCTTATGGTTCAGTTATTATGTTTATTTTTGTCTCAACTATTTAATTGATGCTGAATTTCTGTAGTTTGACATGTATCTTGCACTTATTTTCGAAATTCTTGCATGTATTCTGCAAAACCGCTATTTGGCATAGCGGCAGCTATTGCTGGCAATAGCTGCTCATTGCTGCCGCTAGTGGGTGCTGCTTTTTTCAATAGCCGACAATTTTAAACATTGACTGCAACAGCTGTTTATTTTTGGTGTTTGCATCAAATTGCATGTTTAAAGTTTATTATGTAGTTCATAAACAAAATTTTGTCCTTCTCAATTTAAGTTTTCAGTTGTACAACCAAGTTCCTTCTTCATACCATGTAAATTAAACTATACAGAGCAAGTGATCTTCTTTTGCACTGCATGTATGCTTCTGTTCTTGATCCGTAATCCAGTGGTGTGGTGAACCTACCCATTACAACACAATGTCATATTCTGCAATGTCTTAACTATGAACAATGTCATATCATTCTACTATTATTTAAACTGTCTCTTTATTTGCCAATCTGAAATGCGATAAATTGACAGCACACTAACCGTTGATACTTATGAGTTCTTGATCTGTAATCCAGTGGTGTCATGAAGCTGCCAACTCCTTCACAATGTCATTTCCTGCCATGTCTTGAAATGAACAATACCATATTGTGTTAATGCAATTTTAAACTGTGTCACTTTATTTGTCAGTAAGAAAAGTGATGAAGTGTCAGCACTGATACTTTTATGTGCAAAACCTATCATCTGTCTGCTTGTTTATACTTTCAGAGTGAGGAGGATATAAGTGTTAAACAAGCGCAGTCTCATCAGCTTGCTCAGCTGCTTGCGCTACAGCTCCCCAACAGGGCTAACCTTTCTTGAACTCTATTGAAGTGTTGTCGGTTTTGTATATTATTTTGTCGGCGTGTTTATTTGCACTAGTGGTGATCTTTGATGCCCAGTGTATGTAATCTGCTATCTGCTTGTGCTTTATTGTCATAGTGGCAAACTTTGATGCCCAGTGGATGTAATATGCCGTAATTTCTTTATTGTATAGTCTAGGTTTTTTCTTATTCACGGTGCTGCAGTTATTTTACTATATATATATCCTGTCTTCGCAGTAAACCGGCCAAACCGTAAAATTACGGTACATAATCGGGCCGTCATGCAATCACCATGTATGATCCGCATCATGGGCCCCGTCATCTTGGTCCGTTAAAAGGCCTAAATGTAAACTGGCCCACTAGTAGATTCGGGCCTTTAATAGGCCAAGTAAATCGCCGGCCCTCTTTTCGCAAGAAAATTCAATGGGCTTTTAGGAGGCTGAGAAGTAGGTTGGGCCTGAAACGTGCCGAACAGCTCACGGGCCGGCAGCAGCCCGAAATGGAGCCCGACCCATGATTGTGCGAATAAAATCATGGGCTTTTAACAGGCCAAAATTGTCTCGGTCCTTGTTTGGCCCAATCAGATTATCGGCTGCGAGCAGGCCGGATGCAAACCGGGCCGTAGTTAGGCCCAACTATATAACGGGCTTTTAACATGCTGAAATTAATATAGGGCTGAAATTTTAAATGGGCCCTTAACAAGCCGAAACTAGTATCACACCGAATGACTAAATGGGCCTTTAGCAAGTGGGCCCAAAAGCATAGCGTCTAGTTGACGGGCTGAATCTGCTATGGGCCATAATTTAGCCCAAAGCCTCTTAAAGGGACGGACCTGATCTGGGCCGTAATTTGGCCCAGAACATGGTAGGCTTTTAATGGGCCGGATCTCATATGGGCCTTTATTAGGCCCGGAACGTGGCAGGCCATTAATGGACCGCATCTAATATGGGCCGGCATTTGGCCCAAGACATGGCAGCTAGTTAATGGGCCAACCTACTAGGGTCCTCAAAATCTTGTGGGCCTACAGCTGGGCCGACACATTAATGTCGGCAAAATCTCGTGGGCCTTTAGCTGGGCCGACCCATTATGATCCGCAAAAATCTTGTGGGCCTTTACCTGGGCCGGCCCATTATGGCCCACAAAAATCTTGTGGGCCTTTACCTGGGCCGGCCCATTATGTCCCACAAAATCTTGTGGGCCTTTAACTGGGCTAGCCCATTATGGTCCGCAAAATCTCGTGGGCCTTTAGCTGGTCCGGCCCATTATGGTCCACAAAATCTTGTGGGCCTTTAGTTGGGCCAGCCCATTTAAACTTTAGGGGCCACTTTTGGGCCGGTCCACATGTCAACATATCATAGGCGCATCTCGCCCATTGGATGAGTGACACCTGTCCCAACGGTTAGCAGACATGTGTTTCCTCCAGCCATGATTTTACACATGGAAAATCCCCATTGGTCTGGGCTGTTAACGGGTTATCGGATCCAAAACCGAACCCGATAACTTAACGGCATTCCATTACGGTGGATGCCACGTGTCGGTCACCCTTGACGAAAGCACTTCTGTGGCACGCGATTTATCATCATGGAAGTGGACACTTCCATGATGATAATTTTGGTAATGTCATAGAACACTTCTACGATAGCACAGGTATGACTATCTTGATTCTGTCATAAAATCGTCATGGATGTACATGCATGACAAAAAACGTGACCTACTATGACAAACACGTATCATCACGGAAGTGTATTTTTTTGTAGTGGATGTACAAATCACATGACCGGTGTCAGGAACTTATTGATGGACACTGCTTTATCTCCATCTCATCTGAAGCATATCACCTACGCTGACAAAGGCAAAAGAAAGGTATTGGGTCTAGGCAGGTTTGCAATCTCAAAGGATAGACACATGGACAAAGTCATGCTTGTCGAGTCCTTAGGGTTCAACCTCATGTGTGTCTTAATGCTTTGTGATCTTGATATGGTTGTCGTCTTTGGCAAATATCATTGTATTGTGCTAATGGATTCAGAAAATTCCAAAGTCTTCGAAGGTTTTAGGAGAGGAGACTTGTATATTGTTGATTTTTCTGCAGGACCACAGCCTGCCACATGTCTACTTGTAAAAGCTTCGGAAGGCTGGTTATGGCATCAAAGACTTGGTCATGCTGGCATGAGGAACTTGCATACACTCGTGAAGAAGAAGCATGTCATTGGCATCGAGGGTGTCAAATTCCTCAAAGATCATCATTGTGGGGCTTGTGAGGCTGGAAAGATCACCAGAGCCAAGCATCCCTCAAAGACTATCATGACCACCTCTCGTCCCTTTGAATTACTTCACATGGATCTCTTTGGCTCTACTCGTTATGCCACATTCACTAATGTTGCGTCTCTATATGGCTTTGTCATTATTGATGATTATTCTCGTTACACATGGGTGCATATCATCACTTACAAAACTGAAGTGCAGGAAGTCTTCAAACAATTTTCCTCAAGAGCATCTACGAACTTCGGTGTGAAGATCAAGCATATCATGAGTGATAATGGGACCGAGTTCAAGAATACTGGTCTTGATGACTATCTTGATGAACTTGGTATTACTCGCGAGTTATCTGCCCCTTATACTCCTCAATAGAATGGCATTATGGAGTGCAAGAACCAGACTCTTGTTGAGATGGCTCGCACTATGCTTGATGAATACAAGACACCTCCTCGTTTCTGGCCTGATGCTATTGATACTGCATGTCACATCATCAATACGGTATATCTTCAAAAATTCTTCAAAAAGACCTCATATGAACTCCACATTGACAAGAAACCCAATGTAAGTTATTTCAAAGTCTTTGCTGCTAAATACTGGATTAGAGATTTGCACTAAAAGCACACGAGGGTTTAATGCTTGGTTATGGAAAGGACTTGCACACTTACAGATGCTTCAACACCTATCATCACAAGATTGTTGAAATTGTAGATGTGCAGTTCAATGAATGTAAGGGCTCGCGAAGAGAGCACCTACCTCCTGTGCTGGATGAAATGTCACCTAAGGAATCCATCAAGTTCAAGGCTACTGAGGATGTTATACCCACTGAAGAATCTGCTGAAGAAGTCAGTCCAGAATATAAAGAAAATCATGCTGGTGCTACTAAAGAAAATGGCCCTCAAGAAAATGTTGTGCAAAATCAAAGTTGTCAACCTGCTCATCCTCACGTTGCAATGAAGTGCAGATTGAGAGAATCATCGACGGCATCAACGCACCAGGTCCTCTCACACGCTCAAAAGCTTCACATTTGCCTAACTTTTCTGGCATTTTGCATTTGTCTCTATCATAGAGCCCACCAAAGTTGATGAATCATTTTCTGGAGCCTGAGTGGATTCAAGCTATGCAAGAGGAATTACATCAATTCGAGTTCAATAATGTGTGGGAGCTTGTCAAGCGACCAGACCCATGCAAGCACAATATCATCGGCACAAAATTGATCTACCGCAACAAGCAAGATGAAAATAGCCTTGTGGTGAGGAATAAGGCTCGTCTTGTAGCTCAAGGCTACATAGAGGTTAAAGGAATTGATTTCGATGAAACTTTTGCACCTATTGCTAGACTTGAGGCTATTCGCATATTGCTTGGTTATGCTAACCATCATAATATCATCTTATATCAAATGGATATGAAAAGTGCATTCCTCAATAGTAAGCTTGAGGAAGAAGTATATGTTGCTCAACCACCAGGTTTTAAGGATCCAAAATGTCCAGACCATTGTCTTCAGACTCAACAAGGCCCTCTATGGCCTCAAGCAAGCTCCTCGGGTGTGGTATGATACTTTGAAGGAATTCCTCATGAAGAAAGGCTTCAAACCCGGTTCACTTGACCCAACTCTTTTCACCAAAACATATGATGATGAATTATTCGTGTGCCAAATATATGTTGATGATATTATCTTTGGCTGTACTAACCAATGTTACAGTTATGAATTTGCCTATATGATGAGTGAGGAATATCAAATGTCTATGATGGGAGAATTGAAATTCTTCTTAGGTCTTCAAATTCGTCAATAACAGAATGGCATATCCATATCCCAGGAGAAATACCTCAAGGATGTGTTGAGGAAATTCGGCAGGCAAGATTACAAAGGCGTCAAAATCCCTATGCCCACAAATGGCCATCTATGCACCGATCAAAATGGTAAACACTTCGATCAAAAGGTCTACCGCTCCATGATTGGATCTTTATTGTATCTATGTGCATCTAGGCCAGATATTATGCTTAGTGTTTGCATGTGTGCCCGATTTCAAGCTACACTGAAGAAATCACACCATAAGGCTATGAAACATATTCTTCAATATCTACCTCACACTCCAACACTCGGATTGTGGTATCCCAAGGGCTCGGCTTTTGATCTCATTGGATATTCTGACTCTGACTATGATGCTGATCGGGTGGATCGCAAGTCAACATCAGGCACATGTCATTTCCTAGGATGATCCTAGGTATGTTGGTCCTCGAAGAAGCAGAACTATGTATCACTTTCTACTGCTGAAGCTGAGTACATTGTTGCAGGTTCTTGTTGTGCTCAATTGCTATGGATGAAGCAAACCCTCAAAGACTATGTCATAATGTGAAGAATGTGCCACTATATTGCGACAATGAGAGTGATATCAAGATTGCTCACAACCCAGTTCAACACTTGAAGACAAAGCACATCCAGATTCGTCATCATTTTCTTCATGATCATGTGTTGAAGGGCGACATCTCCATTGACCACGTGAAGACTGAAGATCAGCTGGCAGATATCTTCACAAAGCCCTTGGATGAGAAGAAATTTAGCAAGTTGTGGTGTCAGCTAAATATCTTAGAATCTTCGAATGTCCTTTGAAAAGGACACACATCCTAAGACTTACGCAAAATTGATGACTTAGATGTGCAACACACGAAGTAACATTTTTCTTCAATCAATGAAGACTAACCCTCTAAGTGTGAAGAAATTACTGAAGAATTTGATTCTCAGAACCCTACGACAATTGTACGCGGTGTCTGAAATCATCATTCTTATACGGTGGGTTACGCCACCAACCAAAGTTGAAAATCTTCAATTTGAGTTTTTTGCAATTTTTGCAATTTTTGAATTCTTCAACTTTGCAATTTCCTCAGTCTTTCCGAATATGTTCTTCATTGCTATATTATACTTGAGTTTTTCATGTCCTCTACAACATTCACTTATTGCTAATTCTTCAAGTTGCTTTTTCATCTAAGTGAATGTGATCGGACCCTTTCCCCCTCTATGCTAAACTCAACCCAGTCTGTTCACAAATTCTTCATGTGCATTCTATTTGAAACCCGTTCAAAATCTTCACTATGTCCTTGATAGGTGAAAATTTTGCAAACGAAACGTTAAAATTTTCAATTCTAATTTTTCGGCTTTTGTCGCTCAAATCCTTCCGCATCCCACGACAGGATTTATCTATTCACCCATGATCTATACGATCTCCACCTCTCAGTACGTGTGTGACACATGTCCCTAGGATAGAAAGGGCCAGGGGCACATTCGTCCAATTTCCTTGGACGAGCGGTTTTTCATCACGGCTATAAATACCCCTCGCCCTCCTCTGAGCTCATTTACTCCGCTCGATCTCTCTCCCTCGCTCGAGCTCTTTGACCTAGCACCGCCACTACTCTCCATCGTTGCCGGTGAGGAAGAGCTTCGCTATCTCGACCTCGTCGCCGTCGTACTCACGCCGGTCGTGGAAATCTTCACCTCCGCCGCTGTCGTAGCTGTCTTCCACCGCCAAGTTAGGGCGTGGAAGATCTGAATGGACGAACTTCTCCACTTCACCTCTCAGTTCATCGTATTCTTCGTCAAGGGTAAATAAAATCCACTTTTACCGCCCTTGTTGATTCTGATGATTTCCACAAATTCTTCAAAAGGTGTTTATTCTTCAACTTCCATATCCTTAAACACCAAAGTTGCTTATGTTCTTGATTTGTTTCTCTAAGATGTGTTTTTATTCAAGATTCCTCAATTCTATGGATTTAAAATCTATACAACTCTGGAACCTAAGACAAGAACTCTTAGTGAAATTCCTCAAGACTCCCCTGGTCAAATTCCTCAAACTTGATTCCTTTAAAAAAACTGAGAACGCATATGACCTCTCCAAATTCTTTGCACCTATACTATGTTCATAGGTACATATGTTTGCTGTGGAATGACTAGGTTCTTATCAATTTAACTCATTTGCAGCGTTTCTTGAAGAAAAATTGCATACCTCCTCAGAGACCTCAATTATTCAAAATCCTTAAGTGAAGAAAATGGCCGATGGTAAGCGTCCTTAGAAGGGCGGAAAGAGGCCTGAGACAAACACTGCTTTCAAAATCCCTAATGAAATATATGAAGAATATTGCATTCCTGATGAAGCCAAGCATGGCAAGGAGAACAAAAAATCAGCACAAAGTGCGCATTCGGCAGATTGAACGCAGATGGGCAAGAGAATGGAGAGAATACCACTATGTCACTCCAAAGTATATGAAGAAATTCACCGTTAATCCTCCATTCCCAAGACCTGTATTGGCTCCAGGCCAAGTTGTTGATCCCTCTAGCATCAAAAGAGGTGAGGAATTTCCCAAGGAGCGGGCCAAGCGCCAAAGAAAATTGGGCAAGGTAGCAAAATAAGCAGTGAAGAAATTCAATGAAGATTCCTCTACTTCTGCTGCTGAGGCATCTGCTAGCAAGCCCAAGAAGGCTATGATGAAGAAGTCTGCTGTGAGAACTTCTTCCTCAGCTGTAATGCCTTCACGACCAAGATCTTCCAAGCCCTCATGGCCTATTCCTCAAGCAACATCTTCAAGTGCAGCTCTTGCTCCCTCTACTTCAAAATCCTAAGCTGCACCTGCAAAGTCCTCAGCACCTGTGCATCTTGCCACGTGCCAATAGACGACTGGCATCTCAATTGCTTCAGGAGCCTCTGCTAGTTCCTCAGCTTCGCCCCAGTCCTCAAAAACTCCAACTTTGCTGAAGAAAAAGGCTAGTGCTGGACGCGGCACAAGGCCAAGTTCTCATAAGAAGCAGGTTGCCTTTGAAATTCTGTCAAGTGATGATGAAGCTGATGATGATGAACTTACTGAGATCATCAGAGACCGCCAACAAATGGCCGCTAGTGCCAAAGGCAGTGTTGTGCCTCTTTTACTAGATTCGAAGACAATCCTCGACTTCATTGATCTATGGCACAAGGATCCCAACACACCTCTGCCTGATTTGAATCTCTCGCTAGTGAAAGTCATATGTTGACTGCCTTTATCACTGAAAATGGAAATTTGATAAGTCCAAGCAAGTGAAGAAATCTCAGTACAAGGAGTGACTTCTGAAGAGGAATGTTGTGAGCATGTCTCCTAAAGAACTTGTTACTCTTCAGACCGAGATCAAAGCTTCGAGTGATGAATTTGATGCATATCGTGCAGATTGGCTAGGTGCCAAAGTCAGATTCATCAGATTGGCAAAAGGTCTCGAGACATAAGTTGCTCCTGAATCGCAACAAGAAACTCCTCAGGGTGAAGCATCTGCTCATCCCACTGAAGAACATGCCAGCACAACTGATGAAAATCAGGCTATTGAAAATACTGAGAATGCCAGGGCTACTGAAGAAATTCCAGCTCTTGATGAAACTGCCAAGGCAACCATTAATGTTGTAGATGAAAAACAACTAAGGCCAGCTAAAGAATCTGCTGCTGTGCCTGAAGAAACTAAACTTGCTAGGGCAACTACATCTGTAGCGCCTGAAAAAAGTGTGCCTCTTTCATCTGCTCCTCCTGCAAATTCGTCACAGATGAAAAGCTTCAACCTTCCTTTTGCATCAGAAGTGAAGAAGACAAAGGATGTGGAGAGGGAAGCAGTGAAGAAAAGGAAAGCATTTGCAACCTCAGAGTCCTCAGCTCCCAAGAAAGTGAAGACATTGACAAGTTAATTCGCCAACCCGATTGATGTTGTTCCTCTCTCAAGCATGCTATCAAAGGATATTATTCCCTTTGGTGAGGAATATGTGATCCCAGATGACAGTGATGAAGAGAATCCCTCTGCTGGTATGTCAGGGCAGTTGGATGAAGATATTGAAGTGGATACAATCCCTTCACCTATGCCGGTATCATCGCCCGTGCCTCAGTTCACAGCTGAAGAGGCAGGCGTTGAAGAAATTTATGCTGAAGAGGCAGGCGTTGAAGAAATTCACTCTATTCCTGAAGAACTTCCAGCTACTAATGCTGAAGAAATGGAGGCCAAGACTGTTGCTGATGAAACTGTTGTTGATATTCCTCAGTTTGTGGCTCCAGAAATTGTGCATCAAGAGGCTGTGAAGATTTCAGCTATAAATCTTCATCCCAAACAATAGAATCCTCATTCCGAGAAGCAGAAATTCAAAGCTGATGATTTCTTTGTTGAGCATCATTTCTTCACAGATTTCAATCCTTATGACTCTGCAAGACTTCCAGGCCAACACTTCTGGACAACAAGTCAGATGAACTACTACTCTACTATCCTATTTGACAAGGACAAGGTTTTTGAGCATCAGCAAATTCCTCATGTGCACATGGAATCACTTCCTTGCTTTCAACCTGTCCTCAGTGTTCTTCATGACGCTGTCCTGCTGAACTTCTGTTCTGAAATATGTGATTGAGAACTCATTGTTCAATTCTATGCTACTTTTCACCTCACTAGAGATGTGCAAGATGTGAATTCATGGTTGCTTAACTGGATGACTGAAAACACTCACTACAAAGCTCCGGCCTTTGAATTGCTTCACGCCATCCCAGTCAGTCCTCCCACTGAAGGTGCACTGCAACTCTATGAGGAACCTGAACTTTCAAATCATTTGATGCAAGTACTGATGAAGCCTTTGAAGGCTGGCCAAGATCCAAGGACCACATTCCTCGTGAAGGAATTATTTTATCTGGCAAGGATATTTTATCGCATACTGACCAAAACCCTTAGTCTAATCAAGGGCCACAACTCATATGAAGAAGAAGTTGTTGGTGACGGTGTCCTGGACTAGGGGGTACTCACCACGTCGTTTGCCGACCTGCTGGATCGGGCCGAGGACCCCCATGGACGTTCACTATTGGGCCAGTTCGGACAACCCATGCCTCATACAAGGGATATTCCACAAGACTTGGCGCCCAAGACGAGGACTCTCCTAAACCATAAGCCTCTAGTGCATTATATAAACCGAGGCCAGGCTAGTCAATAGATTAATCTCATATTCATTAGAACATCTCATGGTAGACACATGTACTCTATATTATCCCCCATACGAATATAACCAAAATCAGGACATAGAATATTATCTCTTCGAGAGAGCCCGAACCTGGGTAAAACCATGTGTCCGTGTTACCATAACTCCAAGATGGCTAGCTTAGGACCCCTACTACAAGATATGCTGGATATACAACCGACATTGGTGCTTTCATTCAGAGCCTGTTGGGCAATCGTCGCGGATTGATGGGACAATCAGGTGATATTTTTTCAATCAGATCTATTCTATGTAAATCGTCTCTTTTGCAAGTCATTGCTTTCATGTGGTGCTATATTGTTTGTAGTTAGATCAGGATCCATGATCTAGAAAAAATTTAACGACGGCGGCCGTAATGTCGCCTCTTAGTACACCGGATCCGAACTCTGATGCGGCTATTATGAGTACATCAGACCCTGTGCACCGTGAAAATTCCAGAAGAAGTACGCGCATGCGGCTGCGGCCCAGAGTTGGGGGTTTACTGCATGGGTCAATGAAAAAAGTTAAAGCAACAAAATTTAGTTTGGCCGGCGGCAATCCAGACGAGACATGAAGCATTGCACATGGTCCGATCAGAGTTTGTCCTGTGGAGCACGCATCAGGGGAATTCTCTTTCTTTCCTTTTTTAATTTATCTCCTACTTGGCTGCTGGACCTTTGGAATGTTTTCTGAAAAGTGCATAGACGCAGAGTACTACTAACTTAATTGACTACTAGTCTTGCAGCACTGTATCTTAGATTTGGTACGTGGATTCTAGTAATCTGAGTACTACTACTCCATGTAAAGAATCGAATAGGGCATCGGTCTGGCCAAAATGTAGCCGTCATCTAAGTCGTCCGACCTGTGTGGACATTGCTATGCCACAACACCGTCACGCCATCGAGTAGACCTTGGAGCTCGTGCCATATTCACCATATTATTCACTTCGCACAAATTAATGATGCATTTTTTCTTTCTTTCAATTATTATTATTACTTGCTTGCACTATTCTATGTGTGCAGGTAATCAACTTCGACTTCATCACGTGGTTAACTCTCTGGGTCGACGTAGTCGTCCTGCGTGCATCAATCAAGTTGCGGCGTTGCCTTAGCTCGCATCCCTGTGTCGGCATGTCCGCGGCAATTCTATCAGGAGGACCTCCGCGTTTGGGACATATTTCTTTAATTATCTATTTTACTTAAGTTAACTAAGTAGAGGATATTTTTTATAAAACATATATATTATCATCTCTGGCCTTGCACTATTTTATCTATGCAGGCAATTGACTTACACCGGGCATTACCTGACGCAACGAATCCCATTGCGGTCGAAGAGCGTTCGGCTTGGCGCAACCACAGGGAGATTCGACCTTCTTTTTTTCTTTCTCCCTCTATATTATTTAATTCAGCAGGTCCACCACACTTTCTCTAATAGTTTATCTTGCATGCAGTTCCTGTGATGCAATGAGTACTAGTACTATAGATGAGCCACGAGCTAGCCTACCTAGTGACTTCCATGCGAAGCTATATAGTCACTTTGGGGTAGTTCTCTCACTCCTATGGCTACATCCGGATCAGGTGCTATTCATCGAGGGGCTTCGTCATCACTTCAGTAACCCCACACCGGGGACTTCGGCGTCATACTGTTGGCCTGCTCCGTCACCTCGGTCGGACTGGGGATCCCACCTCGCCACATTGGTCGTGCTATGTCGCCACTTTGGAGTGTCGAGCTCTTCGCTCCACCACCTCGAGATAGGCTTGGGGGCTGGGATCTCGTCCCGCCATAAGCTCGCTCCGCGCATCGACACCAAGTACATTAACCAGCTAAGTCGCTTCCATGCTCAGTTTCTTTTTAATTCTTGTTCGGTTTGACCAAATATAATATTTGTGTTAAAAAATTAGTTTTTCAACAAATTTTGTTTGTTAAAAACACTTCCTTTCCCATGTTAACTTGGGCTCTTAAATTTATATGAGCTGTTTTATAATAAGTGTTCTTCTTCTAAGTCGTTGCAAAGTCTTTTTCTACCACTCCTTTCTCGACTCAAGTTTGTGGTCAATCGCCAGATGGCCTAGTTTCTCTCTAAAGCCGCCTGGGTTTGGTTTGCTAAACTGGCCTAGGAAACACACTCCGCCTTTGGGATAGGGAGGTTGAAGCTGAAGGGTCATCCACTTGAAGTCTAGAGACCGGATGTGTCATGTTAAAGCACGACGGAGCAAAAAATAATTTAAGACCAATTTCGGATTAGCACCAAAAAATTGATTTAGTTCGGACATAAAGTTTTTACTAAAGTTTTTGATTTTCAAAGCTTATGGGACTTTTAACCTATTTATATGTTTATAGTATAAGTCTCACAATACAACGTCGGACACCTTTAAAGCTTTGGCAATATCAACGTGGGGCTGCGACTACGGCCAAACCCACCAAAAGCCAAGGTACTCCATCTACTCCTCGGTAAAACATTCTCGGATATTGCTTTATATGCATCTGTTTTGAATTGTATTTTTGGTCAATAGTTGGGTTGCCCTGCTCTTGTGCTTGCTTCCTATGTTCCGCTTTGTTCGGCTAGGTGTGCAAAAGGAGAACCACTACGATTGTGCTTCCAGCTCAAATGGTTAAGCGCCTTAGTGGAGAAAGCCGAAAACTGGCTGTAAAAATGGGCATAAAGTAGTCAGCGATCCGATGACTGTGTTAAAACTATAAGATCGATGGAGGTCACTGTCGGTGTCAAAACCAGCGGAACTCGGGTAGGGGGTCCCGAGCTGTGCGTCTAACGTTAATGGTAATAGGAGGCTGGGGACACGATGTTTACCCAGGTTCGGGCCCTCTCGATGCAGGTAATACCCTCCTTCCTGCTTGATTGATCTTGATGATATGAGTATTACAAGAGTTGATCTACCACGAGATCGTAGAGGCTAAACCCTAGAATCTAGCCTATGATTATGATTGTCCTTGTCCTACGGACTAAACCCTCCGGTTTATATAGACACCGGAGGGGATAGGGTTACACAAAGTCGCTTACAGAGAAGGAGATCTACATATCCGAATTGCCAAGCTTGCCTTCCACGCAAAGGAGAGTCCCATCCGGACACGGGACGAAGTCTTCAATCTTGTATCTTCATAGTCCAACAGTCCGGCCAAAGTATATAGTCGGGCTGTCCGGATACCCCCTAATCCAGGACTCCCTCAGTAGCCCCTGAACCAGCCTTCAATGAAGATGAGTCCAGTGCGCAGATTGTCTTCGGCATTGCAAGGCAGGTTCCATCTCCGAATACTCCATGATAAACTTCGAACACATGAATCGTGTCCGGCTCTGCAAAACAAATTCCACATAACACCATAGAGAGCATAATATTCCTCAAATCCAAACTACTGACAGCTTTTCCTAGTGTGATATCATGCCGTGGCCCGGTCATTACGAATCGTTTTTCCCAGCCTGCCACCACGTGTTGCGAGGAGGTTTTATTGGCAAGTCTTGTCGAAGGAGAGATCGTGTTCCCCTTATCACGGGATTCTCATCAATACGGGCGTGGGTAACCCAACTACGCATGTTGGTATGATTCCTCAATTTTAGGCAAGTCCCAAACGGTCACGCTGAGGATGCTTGATATTCACCCCCTTTATAGAGGGACCGAGGCCTGTCCCTTTCTTCCCACGCTTGCTCCTTCCCCCACCTCGAGTTCCAACACCAAAAGCTCGAGCTTAAGCACTTCGGACCTTCAATCATGTTCGGATTCAACCTTCAAGGTCGGTGGACGGCCTATTTTGTCACAGAGGAGGACATTAAGAAGCTCAGAGAGGCCAGGTATCTGACCTCTGATATCCAGCATAGGCTTCCTGCCCAAGGGCAAGTCATTCCCACTCCCGAACCCAACAAGAGCGTTGTATTTGTTTCACACTTCCTCAGAGGCTTAAGCTTTAGTCTTGATCCCATTGTGAGGGGGCTCATGTTTTATTACGGGTTAGATTTTCACGATCGAGCTCTGGATTCCATCCTTCACATCTTGTCGTTTATCGTCGTGTGCGAAGCCTTCCTCCACATCACCCCACACTTCGGTCTATGGCTCAAGACCTTCAATGTAAAGCCGATGGTTATTGATGGGCGACACACGGAGTGCAGAGGCGTTGTAATAAGCAAAAGCATCGATGCCCCATGGCCAGAAGGTTCCTTCTCGGAGGTGTCCGGTTTATGGCAACGGAGGTGGTTCTACATCACAGCTCCCCGAGGCACAAAGTGGGCGGCTGCCCCTGCCTTCCGCTCGGGCCCTCCGCCGCAACTGGCATCGTGGGCAAACGTGGGACTGGACTGGGGGCCTGCTAATGACGTACCGACATTGTAGAGCCGTATTCGGGATCTTCTTGAGAGGGATGTCAGCCTCATTAAAATAATTCAGGTAATGCTAGTCCGTCAGGTCCTGCCGTGCAAATGTCGACCTCTCTAGATGTGGGAGTTCAACCCAGAAGGACCGTGAACTATTCAGCAGTTCTTCGGCATGACGCTCGAAGGGATGTATCGGTTATTCTTCGGATCACGCATAAAGTGTCCGGACACCACTGAGGATGTGGGTTTGAACTGCAATCGTCCAGATACCCAAGTAAGTAACTCTGCAACCGAACACTCTGTTCATATTTATCACAACATTTTTCTGAAAAACTATCCGCGGCTAGGATTGGCTCAGCAAGGCGGAGAGTATCAGGTGTCCGGCCCCGCTTCCCGAAGGCTCACCGAATCCTGTGTTAACCAAGATGCTTAAATGCGCGCTGAATCAAGTCCCATCGGGGAGGGATGAAGGGAAGAGTAGAGAAGCCGAAAACGAGCTTCATACATTGTACATCCAAACCGGGGGGATTAATGTCTCCACGGAGGATAATCGGGGAGGTGAATCTCAAGTTCCTTCCCCCCGCGGGAAGAAAAGGGTTGCCTCCGAAGACCCGGAAATGGAGGCGTCCACAGTAGGGAAGAATCCTTCGCCAGGGAGCCCCGCCCCAGAGGGCATCCTTGCCGCGCAACGCCCGCAAACGGGCTAGCCCTCCACCGAGCTGTAAGTTAATTGGAAGTATTATATACTGCCTTTTCCTCCGAGAACAATAACCAGGACCTATCTCTTGCAGTACGGCTTGTATCCCTTCTCAACATAGTTCGTCTTCGGGGGATCTTCTTCCGGAGATGATGGTGAGTGAAACTCCACCTACCTCCCCGCCCCATGGGGCGGGCAACCTCGAGCTGTCATCACGGAGGATTCCTGATCCGTCAAGGCGAGAAGTCAATGCTTCGGCCACCCGAAGCCCGGAGTGTCCGGCTCCCAAAGAGGTCAGTAGGAAGAGTCCGGGACTGTCCGGCACTCAGCCGGACACACTGACGGACCTTCTGGAGCGAGCTGCTCTCTCAGAGGCTCACCGTACTTTAATGGGTATGGTATTCGAGAAGATTTCATCCGCCAAAAGTGGGTTGAATGAAGCTTTTACGAGCCTGCTCAAAGGCTTTGAGGTACGCAAAGAAATACGCAATCTTTCGGCTATACCGCACACGCTAGGTGTGCTTCGTATAGATAGTAGCCCCTGAGACTCTGGTTGCCAGCCCCCGGGCGGCAAACGGAGGATCATATTCCCAAGTAATGATCGCGCTGCGTTATGTGCAGACGTCGACGACTAAGTGTCCGGTAGTTGACCGGACTGTTTAGTTTGCCGAACTAAGGCGATAGCTTGATGTGGCGGATGCCGACATCACACTTGTGAACAAGCGGCTTGCCGAGGCACAGGGTATGTTGCTGCTTATCTTTTTTGTCAGCAAATATTAAGAGGAGCATGACGCTAATATAATATGCTATGGCTGTAGATGGAGTTGTTGCCGTGGAGGCTCTAAGGGCGGAACTTGCCCTAGCCAAAGAACAAGCTAGGATAAGCGATGCGGCCGCTCTAAAGGCGGCCGAAGAGTTGAGAGCCGAACAGGCTGGTCATCGCCGAAGCGAAGATAAAATAGCCGAGATGGCTGTGGAGCTGAAAGATGCCGCCAGTCGATATGAGCTCCTTGAAAAGGAGAGCCAAGAGAAAGCGGCTAACCTGAAGAAGTCCTTGGACGCGGCCAAGGAAACGCGCTATGAAATCAGAGCTGCTCGAGAGGAGCTTTGACAAGCCGGAGATATCGTGGCTGGGAGGCCCTTCTTGTTGCAGATGAAGTTTGGAGATCCGAAGTATGCCCCTATGGATCAGCTATGGAGTGTTGTAGACGCGTATGCGGACCTAGCAAAAAGTACTGCTCATGCGACCAAGTTTTTCAAAGACCAAAAAGATGATGAGGTGGAAAAGCTATTCGGGTCGCAGTTCAGTTCCCCGACGCGTCCTCTGCCATTGAATGAAAGGATGGCCGCATGGGCCGACCTCCATAGGTTGTTCGGACTTGCCATGAGGTCATTCGTAGACCATCTCTGGCCGAAGGGACCAAGCCGGACAGTTATTTTGGTTTAGTGCAACAATTCCTCGGCGCTGTGTCGCGTATCGATGCCGTGAAGAGGTCGGCATGCATAGAGGGTGCACGGATGGCTCTTGCCATGTTAAAACATATTGGGAGGATATGGAGGCCACCGGTATTGAAACCTGGGTCCGGCGGGTGGTCAGGACCCGGCCGAGCATCATTTTGAACAAGTCCTAGAAGGCGCCCGTGTAATAGAGGCTCAGTGCTCGAAGAACATCATGTTTGAGTGACATATATCTCAATTGTAAAAAAATGTGATTCTAATTATAAAGGTTGTATTTATACTTTTGCCCGAAAGTATTGTAGTGCCTCCTGTGCGGCCGTTTATGTATGTATATAACCTGAAAGTTTGCAGTCGTCGGCTTCAGCCCCTATGCATACAATGCGGGGGTGTTCGAAAAGGCATGTAATCACACTTGATCCAACGTCTTGGTCCATTAAGGAGGTGATCGCTCGTCGAACTAGGCAATCAGACTATATTGCTTTAACACTTTCACTTAGCCATAGGAGTTTGACAGCGGGGCTACTATATAGCCCCTAGTACTTCCGGGTTCATCCGAATTCGGTGTGCGTACGTACATGACCGGTAAACCAGTCCTTCATTAATGCGGAGGAATCCTGAAGAATCCGATTAGTAATCGAGTGGTTGACCAGTCTCTCATTGTATCATGACATTCAGTTTTTGGCTTTCTCTATTGAGGTGCTTATCCGGAATAACCAGGGCACAATCGCAGTAGTTCTCCTTTGGCCACCTTAGCCGATAAAACGAAACGTAAGGTAGCAAACCCAGGACCGGGCAAACCCAACATTTGACCAAAGACATGATTTAGAGCTGATGCATATAAGGCCAAACTCGCGACGCCGAACACTCCCGAAGGTATTCAGACTTTGTAACATATACTGGACTAAGTAACGCCCTCGAGAATGAACCCATAGTTTCCAGGTACGTGCATTTAATCTGTCGTCGAGAAATGCCAATAACGCATGTATCCCTTGTGGGTGTATTAAGTACCCATGGGATGTTAAGCAACAAGAGACATTAAAGAAGGTCTACGCGGGGGCTTAATCTAAAGAGAAACCTTTGAGCGGGGCCCAGCTGCACATCTACGCCTTTGTCTCTGTTGTGCCGTATCCTGGAAGGGTGTCGCACGATTGGTATCTGTAAAAAAGGAAAACTCAGGTAAAAGAGCCTAGTGTAATCGTGCGAGAAGGTGGTTATTCTCAATGAATCATGAAAATGCAATATATTGTTATATTAATAGGGTCAAGCCGAACTGTGGGCTTTGTTACATGTTTGCAGCCCCTAGTACCACCTATGGGGGTATATATATAGACCCCAGCTCAGGTTTATCTGGGATATTACCACCGGTGGTGAGCCGGACTCGTCTAACCGTGTCCGTGGTCTTGAGGACCGATCATGTATTCTGGTTGAAGAGGCTGCTTAGTATTCGGCTGCTAGAGCCGCCACATATTCTTACGTGCGTAAGGAATGCTCTGTGTTTCCACTAACTGTGATGCCGCCATGTGGACCGGGCATCTTGAGTTTAAGGTAGGCGTAGTGCGATACCGCATTGAAGCAAGTGAAGGCCGGTCTTCCGAGTAGTGCGTGACAGCCGCTTCGGAAAGGAGCGATGTCGAAGATTAATTCTTCGCTTCTGAAGTTGTTGGGAGATCCGAATATAACCTCTAATACGAGGGAGCCCATGCAGCGGGCCTCAACGCCTGGTATCACTCCTTTAAAGGTAGTGTTACTTTGGCTTATTCTTGACAGGTCTATCCCCATCTTGTGGACAGTGTCCTGATATATCAGATTAAGACTACTGCCGCCATCCGTAAGGACTCGAGTGAGATGGTATCCATCAATTATTGGGTCGAGCACCAAGGCAGTCGATCCTCCGTGTCAGATACTAGTCGGGTGATCCCTGCAATCAAACACTACTAGGAAAAGGCATGCTAGTGGCGCACCGGTTTTGCCTACTAATGGCACACTACTGGTGCGCCACTAGCATCACGCCATTAGAATTAAATTCTAATGGCGCACCACTGGTGCGCCATTAGTTTCTGGTGTTCTAATGGGGCACCAAGTAGTGCGCCATTAGTATAGCCCACAGTGCGTCATTAGAATGCCTCCCAGGGGGCCATATGTACCCATGTGCTTTGGCTTACTAATGGCGCACCAGTGGGTGATGCGCCATTAGTGTGATTATCACAGTGCGCCATTAGTGTCTTATGTGGTGCGCCACTATTATGAATATTAGGGATTTTTTCTTTTCTGATATTTTCACAGGTTACAAAATATATTATTGAACATAATTAGACAAGACCACACAGCAACAGCAGATTCATCGAATACAATAGAAGATTAGACTCCGAGTACAATTCATCATATTAGTCTACGAATTCAAAAGACCGAACAAAGATAGAACATTACAAGTCTCGAGACCGCGAGTAGCGAGTTTGTCTTCACACTACAAGTCGATATCGGTCATCTAAACTACCATCACATAGAAGAGAGTTGCGGTCATCACGATGAGCATCATCATGATGAAACTGGTCTTCACCCGGTTCCTCCAATGATCCCTCCTCTCTCCCGCTAGATAGCGGGCGTATCTAGATTCCACCTCCACCCTAGTGGTGTACCCTTTGTAATTGTTACCGCTGAAACGGTGAACCTGTCTCTGACACTCCTCCCAGTCGTCGTATACTCCGGGAACCTTACCCTTGTACACGACATACGACGGCATCTCTATGGACAAGCCAAACAACAGACAATACATAAGCAATATATAAGTATGCAACAAAAGGATTGGAAGAGAAAAGCAAGACATTAATAGCACGATTCATGGTCCTACTAATAAATAACATCGATTACATCTAAGTTGAACGACTGTCCAAACCAAAGAGACATACAAGTTCATTAAAGTTTAATTACAACATGAGCTAATCGATGTTTCAGAACTACAAATAGCATCACTACTTTCGACTTGACTCATGGGACCGGAGCGTGGATGAAGCCGCCGTCTTTTGTGATGGTCATGAAGTCGCGAGCGTTGTTAGCCTGCATTTGAAGTGTTGTGTATATCTCACTGTTGGACGGTTGCTCTCTGAGGTAGAACTGCCCCGAGGTACGAAGGACATCTTGATGGATGATTTCTGCAAACTCTGACTGGATGCGAAAGAATTCTTGTCGGAGGTCCGCGTCCTGGATTGCCGCCAAGCTTGCGGCCCAATCTTTGACATTATTTGGTAGCAGAAGGTGATTATGGTCCCGTACGATCGCCCTCATGTGATGGAGGGCGTAGTAGGCATCCTTCTGACCGCCAGGCGGCTGCTTGATGCAGGGGAACGTAGTATTGTGGGTGAACACGTGCTCGCCGTACCTACGAACTGGCCTCTTAAAGGTGCCTCCAGATGTGGCGTAGCCGGGGAGAGCATCATCAAGAACTTTCTTGATATTTGTGTAGTCTATCTTGGAGTCATGGTCCTGGTTGAAATACGTGGCCGTGGAATATTTCGGGCTTAAGAGGGTGAGTGCGCAATGTGTGTCACTACACAGAAAATGGAATGTTCGAAAAAAAAGAACGATCGAAATCTAAGAAATCATATGTTACGGGGCGGTGAGGGGATGACTTACTCGGGAAAGTAAGGGACGAGGAAGTTATCCTTATCTGGGTTTGCCAGAATGACGCTTCGAGGTGTGAACTCGCGACTTGCCGGTCCCCAGCGCTGCCCAAGATCTTGGCACGCATGTAGAAGGGTTCAACTATCACGATGTCTGGGGTCTTGTCTCGAATAATCCGCGTCTCCATACTCAGTGAAAACAGCCGAACGAAGGTGTAGTGCAGCGGTCGAATATTAAACATAGCAAAGATGTCATCAAACCGTAGGATGATCGTACCCCCGATGGTGCCATCCAAAAAGCCCTTGCCCTCTGGAACCTTGGCCACGAAAACTGGGTATGCCACATCATTCTGGGAGAGACGCATCTTCTCCAAAGAAAGAACGTTGTCATGCAGACTCCTCATAGCACTGGTTGCAGCATTGAGCATATTTGTCGGTAGCATCGCCCTACCCGCCACATGCACCCTCCTCGAGATATCCTAAGGTGAAGGTGGCCCGTCCTGAGCACGGATCGTACTCGGTGCCGGCTGGCTCGCACCGGCGCCCTTGGCAGTCTTTCGTTTCCATCCCTTCTTCTTGATCTGCTGTAATGGGACCGAGTTCTGCTCACAGACCGCCTTCTTGAGCATGTTGGGGCTAATAATATTTTGCACCTCAGCTATCTTAGGCTCGGTGAAGGCGGGAGCTGGAGGCGTCTCCTGAGAACTGAACGCCAGATGATGCCTGTTGCAATTGGATTTCTCCACCGTACCAGCTAGATCACGGTCATCTTGGTTGGGTTCTTGAGAAGGAGGCCCGCCGAACTCGTCACCGTACCAATGTTCGGCAAAGTACTTATCGACGTTGGTAAATGTACCGTCGTTGTTGTCGTTGTCGTCCGGATCCTGTGCCATATGCATGTATGGATCCTGTGCCATAGGGATGTCTGGCATGTCCGGTAGCGTTGTGGCGTTCTTGCCATGGCGCGGCGCCGGCACGACTGGTGGTCTTGTCTGTGGGGTGGTGTCCCCCACCCCCAAACGAATCTGGCTCTTCGGCCAAAGCAGGGGCCAGCATAGGCAGGCGCTGAGGGTCATCAGATCTTCTTCGTCGGCCCCGGCGGGTCGAATCGGAGGTAACAACTCATCGCAGCCTCGCAGCACCCGAACCAGTTGAACCCTATACACGATGGGTGGCATCGGTTTACCATGGAACACGGGGTTGCCCGGTTGAACGATTTTGCCCTTGGCGACATTGACCAACTCGTCATTCACGAAGTGCAGGAGAGTGCACGGAACGTCGGCGGTGCCCTGCGAAAACATGTAGGGCGTCAGGGATGCCCAGTCAAAGGCAAAAGGAGATGAAGTCCTCGGCCGAGAGGCTTAATTAGTTACCATGATGATGGCGTCGATCTCGGCTAATGTCGAGGCACCACCAATAGCGGGTGTGCAACTGACGGAGCGGCTGCTTGCTGGCGAGGTGCCGGCCGGCATACACCCGGGTGCATTAAGCTCCAATGCTCGTGCCGGCGCCAGAGACACAAATACTGCCACCGCCGATGACACCAATGGCGTCGCCAGAGACACAAATGGTGCCGCCTGCGTGTTGTGCAAGTTGCTACCCGTGAAGCTGGGAATCGGGGGCGGCCCCTGTTGGCCACCCGCTATCCACGTCGTCAGCCCATGAATCAAGGTAGGCATAATGCTGGTGAGCGTCGTTCCCAGTTGTTGTTGCACTTGCTCTTGGATAATCTCCGGAATTCGCGCCACTTGTGCCTTGAGTTCTTCAACCTCGCGCGACTGGCTTTCCGAGCTGGTCTTTTTCTCCTTTCGCCCACCAGCGGTATAGTATGACGACCATTTTGTGGACAAGCCTTTGCTGGCCACACGACGAGCTGACGACGGCTTACTGAGCTTATCCTTGTTTTTCATTACATTCAATGCCCTATTTAGAGTGCTGTCCCAAGCAGGGGTGCTCTGAGACGACCCCGCGCTACTACGTTCAGTCTCCTTCGCCAGAACAAGCTCAAGCACCCTAGTCTTCGGATTCGTGGTAAGCTCCTTTGTTATTGGGTCCTCCTTGTACCGGGCCCTGACAAAGTTCCTGGTCTGCTTGTCACTGCTGTATTTCTCGAAGCGGGGCGGTAGGCCTTGCTCGGCACGCTCCGCGTCCTCCTTGTCCCATATAGGCTCTGCCACTCTGTAACCGCCGGGACCGAGTTTGTGTTCCCCTAAGTTCAACTCCCACATTTCTTTCGCCCACTGACTTGATTCGGAGGTTGCACTGCTCTCGCACTTGATCTTGAACTCCTTGTAGTCATCTTCACTGATCGAAGGATTTTTCGCCTTGATCTTCTCATAACTATCACCTTTCTCAATCATTCTCTTCACCGCGCTTCTCCAAGTAGACAGGGTCGTGCTCATCCTCGTGAGGGCGGCACTGTTCACTTTATTCCCTGAGAGGCGTGTGTTTTCAAATTCAGCGGGGAACTTGTATCATTCGTGCAGCTTCGTGAAGAGGAGGTTGCGCAAATTCCCTCGGTCCTTATGCCTAAGGTTCTCGATGTTGATCGAGACGGTGCTCTTGAGAATGCACCCGAGCTGAACCGAGTACCCCTTGACTATATGTTTGGGATCCGTTGGATGCCCGTCGGAGTCCACTTGAGTAAATTCCTCCTTGTCGGTGCGGAGCACGTTCGGGCGCTGGTCCTTCCGTTGCTTCTTCGGTTGGCTGCCATCTGTGCGTGCGCCGTCATCATCAGTGGTGGCATCCTCGGCGGCACCATCAGTGGTGTCATCCCCGATGCCACTAGGGGTTGTGTAGCCAGGATCGGTGTCTTCTGCAGCGTCCTCATAGCGGTGATGTTGTTCCTCCATCTCCTGGGATAGCTCCCAGAATTGCTTGCCGCCCAAACCGCCGGCCTCATCGTTGTTGGCCATGTTTCGCTCTAAATAGGAAAAAAGTTTCGTCAAAAAGTTGGTTATTGTCAAGGAACAAGATCATGGTCTCATCATTTAGGGTTTGTCGACACCGAGGCATCCTAAAAGCTAAGCTTTTATCATTTAGGGTTTGTCGACGCCGAGGCACCCTAAAAGCCTAAGCGTATATCATTTAGGTTCTCATCGACACCGAGGCACCCTATAGAAGCCAATGTTTCATCATTTAGGGTTTGTCGACGCCGAGGCATCCTAGGTTGGGCCTAATCACTTGGCACTAATCACTTGGCTCTATTGCCACCTATGTTGGGTTTATCATCTAGGGTTTATCGATGCTAAGGAGAAATCTAAGTTGGGCCTAATCACTTGGCTCTATTGTCACCTATGGTTTAATGCAGCAAGAATAAAGGGGCGGTTGATCCTACTTAACTAAGTACTAAGATACCCCGGCCCATGCATTAGTCTCAAGTACCCCATATGTCCTATTTTTAGCAAAGTCATGCTAAAATTCACGGAAAATTTCAGCATGACCTTTGCTGAAAATAGGACATATGGAGTACCCGAATTTGCCGGAACGGAAGTTAATCGACATTCCTGCAAACTCAAGGGCCTCTCGAGGTACCTGCAAATTCATCATGACACAATGGTCGGAGACAAAACCCAACAAACTAGCACCACAATGTGCCTCTACTTTCATATGGATGAAAGCCACAGACCATATGGACAAAAATCATCTCAACTTATGTGAGCTTGCATTCCAGATCTAATAGGTCACCCAACAAAAAATCATCAATAGCAGCTTTCTCCCCATTCCTTGCTTCTCCAAACTAAATAAGAAAGCAAGCAGAGTAGCAAACAAGCAATGCAATAGGTAGATAATATCACAAGTAGTCCAGTGAGTACTGACAACACAACTAGCAGCAGCACATCACCAGCACAATTAATGAATTAAAGCTTTAAACAGTTGCTAAGTAGTTATAGCAGCACATCACAAGTAAGTACTAAGTAAACAGCAGGTCAGCAGCACAACACAACTAACTAGCAGCAGCAGAGCACAAAACAACACACTATGTATAGCAACAAGCAACAGTGCAGCATAGCACAAGGAAACACAGTACAGAGCACCACCGCACCAGTATACCAGCAACCAGCAGCAGCAGAGCATGACCAGTTGCAACTATGATATAAGATTGCTTGTTTTCCATTGTAACTGAAGAACTAGCTGCTGCTGCTCCTGTGCCCGTGCTACTGATGCTCCTCTTCCGCTGATCCAAGTGACTGTGCTGTGCTGCTGCTGATTAGAACAATTTTTCTCCTCTGCACTCTGAAGAAGGTACTCCGTCAGAGTATTGTACCTGAAAATTAATGAAGTTGATTTAGTGTTAACTGAATCATGACAATGCCAATAAAGGAGTAAATTCAGTTGTTAACTTAAAATGCATGGAGTACATTCATTTTAATACAAAAACTGCTGCTGATCATTGTGAAAAAAATCATGGATTGTTGTTAACTAAAAATCATGGATTGCTTATAACTAAAAATCATGGGTTGCTGTTAACTAAAAATCATGGATTGCTGTTAACTAAAAAAAATCATGGATTGCTGTTGACCTAAACACTAGTCAAATACAGTAGGAAATATATTACATCCAACTATCATAGATGAAGTGCAAGTGTGTAACTACTGACAGCTACTGCTGTGCTCCTTGAGCTCAGCCCTTATATTTTGAACAATCCTATACAGCTCTGTCTACCTGAATATAACATGACAGTTTTGACCAAACAATCAACAAGAGGAAAACAATCAAACATCTTGATCAGCAAATGAATTAGTACTGATTTATTCACACTACTGAACTTTTGCCCTTATACTTGCTCTTATAACATATAGTCTAGATAAACATGACGTAACCGTACAACAAGCATTTCAGAGGGATAGCACCATCTAGAGAAGCTGGGTTGAAGAGATTCAAAGAGGACTACTCATTCCTAGCTTATAGCTTTCTTTTGTTTAATATCATCCCATAACCTTATGATACTTCAACAAGCCATCTATGTTGTTATTTTTGTCATATACTTTGTGATGGCAGTACGACACTAGATTGCACGAAACAAAGAGCATGCACAGTCTCACTGAAAATTTGTGGATTATTTAATGATGGTAGCTATAGTCCAAAATTTAACTTGTTGAGATGCTTGTTTTAATCTTCCTGCAGTGTCATTCTTCAGTGGTAATCAAAGTGTGGTTTTTTTCCTGGAATGTCAACAAATACTATCAATGAAAGGAAAAGAGAACAGGTTTACTCTGTAATCTATAGCAAGTTTCATACTGTTTATCCATACATCATATCAGTAATCTGGTTACTTATATTTATATAGCTAGCTATGAGTACAACACGTCTTGCTATTGCTTGGCCTCATACAATGGAGGTAAATCGAAAACATACATAGTTGTTCCAGTGGAAATACTTTGTTTAATTCAACACTTCTACTAGGAGTAGCCTTTTTAGTGCTAGCTGAACTTTGAGTAATGGCTTTTGAGTGGAGTCCACAACAAATGCTTTTGGATTGAAGCTCTTGCCTGCCTAAAATGAAAGACCCTTGGCCTTGGGTTACTGACCACACTAGCCAAGTGGTTTAGACCATTTAATTCCCTTCACTGAAGAGGGAAACACATACCTATTATGCAAATGGTTCTGTTTATGGCTGCAGTTATATGTGATCATGATTAAAATATTATTGCATCTATAGGGCATTCTCAGCATAGAACAGATGGGTTGCTGACCAAAATTAGCATTTTCTGAACCTAATTTGACCTAAATTAGAGAGGGATTTGACCTAAACCTAGCAATAGAGAGAAGAAGAGGGCATGGCCGGGAGGGAGGAGAGGAGGAAGAGAGGAGAAGAGAGGCAGAGGGAGGAGGGTTACCTGACCACGATGAGATGGTGGCCAGAGCGGAGACGACGGAGGGCGGAGACGGCGAGCTTGGGGGAGGCGGGGATAGACGGCGGGGAGGTCACGGGACTCCTCTCCTGGTGGACGCGGGGCCTCCTCTCCTGGTGGACGTGGGGCGACGCCGAGGCTCCAAGTCTCCGGCGGCTCTGAGGGTTAGGGAGGGAGGCGAGGGAGGCGACGCTTGTGGGGGAGGCAGGGCTCGGGGGGGGGGGGAGGCGGCGCTTGAGGGGGAGGAAGGGAGAGGGAGGCGGCGGGGGCGCGTGGGCGGCTGCGGCGGACGGAGGGGGCGGAGCAAGGGTGCGGCGGCGTACGGTTGGGGTCGATCGAGTGGGGAATCTGGCGAGGGAGGGAGGGAGGCCACAGTGCGAGGGGAATAGGTGGAGTGGGGGGAGGGTTCTAATGGCGCACCTCCCCCTAGTGCGCCACAAGTGCGACGATTCTAATGGCGCACCTCCCCTTGGTGCGCCATTAGAATTTTGTTTTAATTACTAGCCCGACTAGTCAGGTTATATTCCACCTAACCCTATCTACATCAGAACACGCCCACTAGCCCGACTGGTCAGCACGCAACACACACACTAGGAGGTCCTCGGTTTGATTCCCAGGCTCCCCAACTTTTGTTTTTATGCATTTAAAATGCTGTTTGATATTTATTTGTGTTTAAATATGTTCAAACTTGTTTAAATCATAATAGTAATATTTTTTTTATAAAAACACTAATAATTTTTTTTTAAAATATCATCAAATTTGTTATTTGAAAATATTTATGAATATAAAAAAATATCATCAAATTTGTTATTTGAAAATATAATCAATTTTTTTCAAATAACACGGGGGTCGTCGGTGGCGGAGGAGTGGGCGAAGGTGCGGGCCGGGGGTCGGCGGCGGCGGCCGGTGGAGCGGGGGAGGGTGCGGTGGGTCGTCGGCGATGGTGGAGTGGGGGAGGGTGCGGGCCGGGGGTCGGCGGCGGCGGCTGATGGAGCGGGGGAGGGTGCGGTGGGTCGTCGGCGACGATGGAGTGGGGGATGGTGCGGGCCGGGGGCCGGCGGTGGCGGCCGGTGGAGTGGGGGAGGGTGCGGTGGGTCTTCGGCGACGGTGGAGTGGGGGAGGTAGCGGGTCGGGGGTCAGCGGCGGCGGTGGAGTGGGGGAGGGTGCGGGGGGTCGGCGGCGGCCGGTGGAGCGGGGGAGATGGTGCGGAGGGTGCTCGGCGGCGAGGGGGACCGGATCTGGCGAGGTGGGAAGCGATCGAGATGGAGGGGGATCAAGATCGAGTGTCCATGAAATTTAAAAACATTCATGAGTTCAAAAAGTGCCCATGAAATACAATCGAGAAATGAAGGATACAATTTAAATACAATCGATCGTAGCTAGCTATCTGTTCACAATCTTCTTGCCCTTATTTTTCGTAAATGGAGTTCTTCTCTTGAACGGACGTCCTTTAGGTAGGGTGGTCCTTCTTCTTCTTGTGGTGTATGCTGATACTTCATCGTCGTCGTCATGTTCCATCTTCGGGTCGCCGTACTTGTCGAAGTCTTGCTCATTGGCGACTCCATCCATTCCGATGATCTTCCTTTTGCCTCTCCTCACGACAACATGACTGGGCTTTGGCGGGTCGGTAATGAAGAAGCATTGGTCCACTTGGGAAGCCAGTACCCATTGCTCATTTTTCGCGGTGACGTTTGCGCCCGCGGTCTTGGATTTGGCTTCGGGTATAACCATGGTTGTGATATACCGGTCTTCTTTTATGACGCTCTTGGCCTATCTGACACGGAACATCGGGACCTTCTCTCCAGCGTAGCTCAGCTCCCAGATCTCCTCGATCCTTCCGTAGTATCTGTCCTTGTCGTTACCGGTGTAGGATTCCATCGTTACCCCGGAGTTCTGATAACCATCGCTCTTCATGTCCTTGTCCTCGGTGTAGAATGTGTAGCCGTTGATATCGTACGCCTCATAGGTCATCAGGTTGTGCTCGGCGCCCTGTGACAAGGCGAATATGAGTTGTTCTTCCGTGGAAGAATCCTCATGTAAAGGGTACGACAGAAGCTTCTGCTTGAACCAACGCGTGAAACATGAGTTGTGCTCTTTGATTATATCTCCGTCCGTCCTCTGTTGGCCTCGGTCATTGTACGTCTTCTCAATAAAGGTTTTGTGCTCTACCACCCAAGGATCGACCACGTCTATGTGTTGTAGCGCGACTAGGTTTGCTCTTTCAAAGTCGGCGAGTCGACCCTCGAAGTCGACATGCATTTCGCGGCGACCCTCACGGTGACCCCATCCAGCGAGCCTGCCGAGGTGCCTGTTGACGGGCAGACCAACGGGGTCCTCGATGCCTAGATAATTCATGCAGTAGGAGATGCACTCTTCGGTCAGAAAGCCCCTGGCTATGCTTCCCTCTAGACGTGACATGTTGCGAACGTATCCTTTGATGACACCATTCATCCTTTCGAACGGCATCATGCTGTGTAGGAACGTCGGCCCGAGTTGGATGATATCCTCCACGATATGGACCAGCAGATGCACCATAACATCAAAGAATGCGGGCGAGAAGTACATCTCAAGCTCGCATAGTATCACCACGATCTCTTCCTGTAGCCTTCTGAGTTGCCTCACGCCAACCGACTTTCGAGGGATGACGTCGAAAAAGTTGCATAGGCCAAATAGCATTTCACGGACATGCGCGTCCATGATCCCACGGATTGCAACTAGAAGTATCTGCATCATCAGCACATGACAGTCGTGAGACTTCATCCTGCTGAACTTCTGCTTCGCTGGGTTTAGGTATCTGCTTATCTTCCCCGCGTAACCGTAAGGAAGTTTTACTCCTACAAGGCAGGTGAAACACTGATCGATCTCCTCCTGACTTAGAGTGAAGCACGCGGGAGGGAAGTCATTTCCGGTCTTCTTGGCCTTTTTGCCTTTGCGATGACTTTCCGTGTCCTGCTTCGCCTCATCATCATCATCATTAGCGTGAAGCTCCTCCCTGATGCCCATTGATTTCAAGTCTGCCCTTGCTTTTGGCCCATCTTTGGTCCTCTCTGGCATGTTGAGTAGGGTACCAAGCAGACTCTCGCACACATTCTTCGTGATATGCATGACATCAAGGCTGTGAGGCACACGGTGGATCTTCCAGTACGGCAAGTCCCAGAAAACAGACCTCGTTTTCCATACCTTCAGCAGCGGCTCTGGCGCCTTTCGCTTCTTTCCCGGCTCTGGCGCCTTTTGCTTCTTTCCCGGCAGTGGGCAATCTTTCCAATTTTTCAACAGCTCGTCTATTTCCTCGCCACGGCTCGTACGCGGGCGTCTTCGGGGTTCGGTTTCACCATCGAACAGATCCTTGCGTTTCCTCCACGGGTCATCATCGCGAAGCCACCTTCGATGTCCCATGAACACGGTTTTCGAAGACCCGGGATCTCTATCTAGCTGGCGATACGTTGTGTCATCCATGCACCTAACACATCCAGAAAATCCGTGGACCACCTGCCCCGCGACATATCCGTAACCGAGATAGTCGTGCACCGTCGTGAGTAGTGCGGCTCTCATAGGGAAATATTCTTTCTCTGCGGCGTCCCACGTATTGGCTGGAGTTTTCCACAGCGTGTCTAGCTCCTCTTTCAGCAGCCCCAGATACAGATTGATGTCGTTCCCTGGTTGTTTCGGCCCTTCAATTAGCATACTCATGTGAATGTACTTCCTCTTCATGCACAACCAGGGGGGAAGGTTGTACATCCACACAAACACAGGCCAGGTGCTATGTGTGCTTCTCTGGCTGCCAAACGGATTGACTCCATCGTGCTCGCGCCCAGCACGATGTTCCTTGGATCCTTCCCAAATTCTGGGTGTTCGAAGTTCAACGCTTGCCACTGGCTCCCATCCCTAGGGTGACTCAGCATCTTGTCTTTTTTATTTATCTCCGGGTCATTTGCGTCATCTTCTTGCTTCTTCTCCTCCCTATCCGTGTGCCAACACAGGAGCTTTGCTACCTTAGGGTCCGCGAAATACCACTGCAGACAAGGAGTGATCGGAAAATACCACACCACTTTTCGAGGAGCTTTCTTCCTCTTCTTGTATCGAGTGACACCGCACATCGGACATATGGTAGACTCTGCGTGCTCGTCCCGATAAATGATGCAATTGTTCATGCACACATGGTATTTCACGTGCGGTAAATCCAGAGGACACACCATTTTCTTCGCCTCCTCAAAACTGGTCGGGCACTTGTTCCCCTTGGGAAGACGTTCACGCCAGAATGACATGTTCTCGTCGAAGCATGTGTCGGTCATTTTGTGTTTTACCTTCATCTCCAGAGCCATGAACGTTACTTTCAGGCGGGTATCCTCGGGCCTGCATCCTTCATACAATGGAGTAACCGCGTCTATCTCCAGTTGATCCAGCTTGGCTTTCTCTCGGGCGGCAGCTCTTGCGTTATCCGTCTCGTCTGCTTGAGAAGCAGCTCTTGAACATGAGGGTCCTGCACCCAGCCCATCGATGGTCCATCGTCGTCTGCTCCGCGGCATCTTCATCTTCATGATCATGCCCTTCGTCTGCTCCGGCATCTTCCTCATCATCATGTCCTGCATCTTCTACATGATGACTGTGTACAGCATCACCGTTCGTGATCATGTCCTGGAGATTCTTCGTCTTCTCGCCCGCCCGAGCCGCGGTGGTTGTCTTGCTGCCCTTCCTCATTTCTTGCCCGGCCCCCATGGACGACTTCATAGTCATCTTCATCACCTTGCCACCGATAGCCATCCATGAAACCACGCAAGAGCAGGTGGTCCCGCACCTGCCCGGAATCCGGGTCCGCAATAAGGCTCTTCAGCTTGCATCTTCGACACGGACATCTTATCTCCGTCTCGTTCTTTTCAAGCATCTCGGCCTTCGCGGAGCTCAAAAACCTATTCACGATGCCTTCGGTCATCGTGCGGACCATGGTCGCCTGCGGGGTAGAGCAAAACGATATTTTAGAACCAAGAAAAAATTTGGCATGACTTTCCCTAAAAATAGGACCAAAAAGAATGCATAGTGCCAAAATTCTCGCCGAAACGGAAATGAATCAACATTCCGGCAAAATATTGGCAACTATCGCATTTCAAATACCGGTACCTGCAAACACAAACATATATGCAACACCACAAACATATGCAACACCACGAACATACATAGATCTAGCTAGGCCACAAAAAGTGCATGTGCACGTTGTTGGAGAGGGAGAACAACATAAAGATAGCTTCCCCCTTACTTACCTATCAAAAAAAGGTAATTTAACCACTTAATTTGGATGAATCTATGGTGCAAATGAGGTGAGGAGGAGGAGGCAGCCGAGACAAGCTTGGAGGAGGAGGTGGAGAGAATGAAGTGGGGAAAGTGAGTGGGTAGGTGGGCTGTCCAAAATATCTTGTTGGTCCCAGGTTACTAATGGCGCACCACCTGCAAATGCGCCATTAGTAACCCTGGTTACTAATGGCGCACCTGCTGCTGGTGCGCCATTAGAAGTTTTGCAAAAAATAAAAAAGTATATATTCTAATGGCGCACCGTGGCACAGTGCGCCATTACTAGTTTAAACTAGTAATGGCGCACTACGCTAGGGTGCGCCATTAGTAGTTTTGCAAAAAAAGAATAAAAAAACAACAGTAGTGGCGCACTATGTGGCCGGTGCGCCATTACTAGTTAGCACTAGTAATGGCGCACCTTGCCATGATGCGCCATTAGTATGTTTGGAAAAATAAGAAAATTTTTTACTAGTGGCGCACCGTGTGGCTGGTGCGCCATTAGTGTCTTCCACACTAATGGCGCACCTGCACATGGTGCGCCACTACTATATAGTAGTGGCGCACCACATGACAGGTGCGCCATTAGTGGCCATTCCATCTATAGCCCTTTTCCTAGTAGTGAAAAGTGATCGGACAGGCCGACCAAGGGTTGAATTTGGGGGCGATGGGCTCTACAATGTATACGTCTCTGAGTGCGTGTTTGTGCCTTCTCTTCGGTATATGAGTTGCGTAGATCATATTCACTGTCTTTGACTTCTGGTGGGAATTTTTTCTGTCCCCCAGTGTTCGGCTGGCGAGGCTCATCCTCATCGTCACTTGTTTTCTCCCTTCCTATGTGTTCAGCATTTAGCTTGCCGGCCTGCTTGAAGACCTGGTTTGCAGGTTTTTCGGGGGTGCCATGAATTTGAGATAATCTGTCCAAAACCTTATTTAGGCTGGACAGTCCATCACTGTTTCCTTTAAATGGCTTTTTTCCGTTGACCGGGTCAAGAGCCCCTGAATTCGGCATTGACCGCCATGTTATCTGGGCTGTCTTCATTGTTTCGACGCTTGTGTTTATTGCGTCGCGGCTTCCCATTGCCATCCCTGAGTTCGGATGTGCCTGGGTCGCTGGTACCTCTACGGGCCAACCAGCTGTCTTCTCCCGTGCAAAAGCGGGTCATAAGGCTTGTTAGGGCTGCCATTGTCCTTGCCTTTTCTTGGCCGAGGTGTCTGGCAAGCCATTTGTCTCGCATACTATGCTTGAAGGCTGCTAAGGCTTCGGCATCCGGACAATCAACGATTTGATTCTTCTTAGTGAGAAATCTGTTCCAAAGCTTACGGGCTGACTCTCCGGGTTGTTGGATTGTGTGACTTAAATCGTCTGCATCCGGAGGTCGGACATAGGTCCCTTGAAAATTGGCCCTGAAAGCATCCTCACGTTCGTCCCAACTTCCAATTGAGTTTTAGGGGAGGCTTTTCAACCAATGCCGAGCTGGTCCTTTCAACTTGAGGGGCAGGTATTTAATGGCATGGAGATCATCTCCGCGAGCCATGTGGATACGAAGGATAAAGTCCTCAATCCAGACCCCAGGGTCTGTCGTTCCGTCGTATGCCTCGATATTTACGGGTTTGAATCCCTGTGGAAATTCATGATCCAACACTTCATCAATGAAGCACAGGGGGTGTGCAGCACCCCTGTAATTGGATGTGTCGTGGCATGCTGTCGATGGTTGTTGTGTCCGGGGTTGATTCCAAACTGGTATTCGATCAGTATAATCATTTTGGTGGCTATGATCTTGCGCCGGAGCGTGTCCTCTAGATCCATAGATGGATCTGGTCGCACCAACCTTTTTGTCTAGGAGCTCACGTAAATCGTGTGTTGGCTTGTGTGTAGTGTCAGTAGCTGCTCTGTCACGGCCACGAGGTGGTCGGTCCGGCTGATCGGTCATATTATTCTTCAGTTGGATGGGCTCTGTGGCCTCGTCGTCGAATTTGTGCAGCAGCTTGCGCTTTGGGTAGCTCTTTGTGTGGCGATCATCGTCATATTTTTCTTCAATGTCTAGCACTTTGTTCCATCTGCGGTTCAGGGTATCCTGTGCAGCTTTAAGGCTTTGCTTCTGGTTCTTCAGGCTTCTTGCGGTGGCCATAAGCCTTCTGTGGAGGTTCTCTTGTTCCAAACGTTTTTCCGGGATGATGAATGTGTCGTTATCCAGACTGTCCTCCTCTCCGGAGGCAGGTTTATGAGTTTTACCCTCGGGATCGCCGTGATCGGGCATCTGCTCTGGGCTATGTTTGGCGTGCCCTGGCTAATCCTGCTCCATCACTGGGTCCATGGGGTCGTCATTTCCTTTGGAGTCGATCGGGGTATCAATTTTTCTTGCGCGGTTATCGCTATTTTTACTGTGGCTGGACATAGAGCCGCGCCTGCGCCGTCGCTTTGGTTTCTGCCCGGGGGGATTATCCTCTGTGGCGCCCTTTTTGTCGTCGTTGTTCTCCTTGGGTGTGTCCACCATGTATATATCATATGATGGGGTGGTTGTCCAGCGCCCTGTGGGCGGTGGTTCTGTATCATCTCCCGCATCGACGTCCATACCGTCGATGTCTTCGGAGTCGAAGTCAAGCATGTCGGTTAAGTCATCGACAGTGGCTATTAAGTGGGTGGTGGGTGGGTAGCGAATTTCTTCGTCATCCGTATCCCACTCGTGCCGGACATAGTTCGGCCAAGAGTCTTTTGATAAAGAGAGAGACCTTAATGAATTTAGCACATCACCCAAGGATGAGTGTTGAAAGATATCCACGGAGGTAAACTCCATGATCGGTGCCCAATCTGATTCGATAGGCACGGACGCACGCGGTCCGGAACCTGAGACCGGAGACAGGTCCGGGGGTCCAGTGACACAAGTTTCCTTAGGGGTGGAGCCTATGTTCGGCTCCAATGCTGATGAGTGTCCAGTCTTCGTGGCGGGGTCCATCCACCCGTCCTCGGATGGCACGATCTACTCCAGATTAAAGGCCGGGGCAGCTGTAGGTGCGATAGTCCAAATACCGTCCGAGGGCAGATCCAAGTCATGTCCGTCGTGACTGTTCGGCACTCCCAGTATAGGCTTGAATCCGTCGAAGATCATGTCTCCACGAATATCAGCCGTGTGGTTTAAGTTTCCAAATCTGACCTGATGGCCAGGGGCGTAGCTATCGATCTGCTCCAGATGGCCAAGCGAGTTGGCCCTTAGTGCGAAGCCGCCGAATACGAAGATCTGTCTGGGGAGAAAAGTCTCACCCTGGATCGCATCATTGCTAATGATTGAATGAGCCATCGAGCCTTATAGCGACGACACAGTGGAACTCTCAATGAAAGCACCAATGTCGGTGTCAAAACCGGTAGATCTCGGGTAGGGGGTTCCGAACTGTGCATCTAAGGCTAATGGTAATAGGAGGCTGGGGACACGATGTTTACCCAGGTTTGGGCCCTCTCGATGGAGGTAATACCCTACTTCCTGCTTGATTGATCTTGATGATATGAGTATTACAAGAGTTGATCTACCACGAGATCGTAGAGGCTAAACCCTAGAAGCTAGCCTATGATTATGATTGTCCTTGTCCTACAGACTAAACCCTCTAGTTTATATAGACACCGGAGGGGGCTAGGGTTACACAAAGTCGGTTACAGAGAAGGAGATCTACATATCCGAATCGCCAAGCTTGCCTTCCACGCAGAGGAGAGTCCCATCCGGACACGGGACGAAGTCTTCAATCTTGTATCTTCATAGTCCAACAGTCCAGCCAAAGTATATAGTCCGGCTGTCCGGATACCCCCTAATCCAGGACTCCCTCAGTCACCCCATGTTAAACGATGGGCCGTTCATAACATTGGCCGAAGTGTTAACGGCTTGACCTCCGTTGACGCCGAATACTAACCGGGGGCAAGTAGCTGGCCTCCCAACTTTAAGCTCCTATGACTAAGTGAAAGTTATAAAGCCCGTATATCTGATCCTTTCCACTAACACAACCGCCTCTGGGCACCGAGACGTCGGCTAAGGGTTGTCTTCTTAGTATGGAAACACACTGTGTAGCATCTACAAAGGGGTAGAATTCGACGATGGGTCACTTTCAGATTATAAACGGTCGCAAACAAAGTCAAAATAAACATATATCATCAGCATTCGTATTCAAATATACAAGAGCTGCCTTCCATAATTATCATTATAATGCCTTAAATATGCATCAATTTGACTTAAGATTTTGGCCAAGTTGGGTTGCCTAGCCCCTGTGTTTACACCCTACGTTCCCGATTGTTCGGCTAGGAGGTAAAGGGAGCACCTCTAAGGTTGTTACTTTCGGGTCATTCGGGTTAGTACCTCAGACTGGGTGAAGCCGAAAGCTAGCTATCCTAAAGAATATAATTGGTTGGCAACGATGGAAGTGAAAATTTTGGTTCATTAATACCATAGAGTTCGGGAACTTTCCTCGAACTAAATCCTCAATATTTTCCTCCCATATCGATCGAAGGTGAGGTTTCACGATCATGATCAGCATGACAACCCAAAGAAAGGAATAGATAGCGGGAATATTTTCTTTGGAAGTGTTTCTTACATTAAATAGTAATATAACATATCTCTCCGTGTACCTTTGTTTACAAAACCGTATGGCCGGATTGCCTTGTTTTCTATACATCTTTGCCCTTATGATGGATTTATAAAGTAGGAAAACACTCCTCGGCAATTGGCCAAAGAGGTTGAAGCCGATGGTCGGTCAACAAAGTTTTGTACAATGCGGATCCGAGCATCAATGATGTAGAGTACTTGGATACATAGAATCATTACAAATAATTTGTAACTTTACTATGGATATCGATCCTTAATTCAGCCACCCATGCCCGCATTAAGGCTCGGGGTCTACTGGGCTTCCGGCTTATCATTACAAATATTAAAGGGGCACATCGATCCCCTGATCTGGTGTTGCCACCCGACCAGTGGCTCGGGGCCTGCTGCATTTCCTATTCAATGCAGAAAATTCAAAGTGCTTAGTGTTCGGCATTACCAAACTTTGGGAAACGCATCTTTGGACAACAATAGGTACCGTCTGGGGCTTATCCAACATTAATCTCGGTTGTGCTCCTTCAAACTTTTTCGAGCCAAGGTGATCTATGACACCTCGTACACAGTCCGCCGTTGGAGCTCGGATACAGTCCGACGTTGGAGCTTGGATACAGTCCGGCGTTGGAGCTCGGCTACAAAAAGACACCTTGGATGGAGTCCGATATTGGAGCTTAGATACACTCCGGTATTGGAGCTTGGATACAGTATGGCGTTGGAGCTCGGACGCGAGAGGACACCGCCGCACGGGAAACACTTTAAACCTGAGGTGTGGTGTAAAAAATTAACAAGGCATTCATAAAGGCCGCAAACTTAAAGGGGCTCCTCGGATACCCGATGTGTAAACTCTTCGGATCCACTTCGGCGATCCTCAAGATCAAAGATGAGAAGATTTGTTGAATCAGTTTTCAAGACCGGCGACTGAAGATGAAGAACAGTTCAGAAGAATCGAGGAGCGTCCCCAACTTGAAGAATGGTTCAGGGGGCTAATGACGGTGTCCTGGACTAGGGGGTACCCACCACATCGTCCCGACCAGCTGGATCGGGCCGAGGACCCCCATGGCCATTTGATACGTCTCCAACGTATCTATAATTTTTAATTGTTCCATGCTATTATATTACCTGTTTTTGGATGTTTATGGGCTTTATTTTATACATCTTTATCATTTTTGGGACTAACCTACTAACCGGAGGCCCAACCCATATTGTTGTTTTTTTGCCTATTTCAGTATTTCGAAGAAAAGGAATATCAAACGGAGTCCAAATGGAATGAAACCTTCGGGATCGTGATTTTTGGAACGAACAATATCCGGAGAGCTTGGAGTGCAAGTCAAGAAACAGCCGGAGCCTCCACGTGATAGGAGGGCGCGCCCCCCTGTAGGGTGCGCCCCCTGTCTTGTGGGACCCTCGGGCGTCCACCGACGTACCTCTTCCTCCTATATATACCTACGGACCCCGAAAACATCCAGGGGCACCATGAAACATAATTTCCAACATTGTAACCTTCTGTATCCACGAGACCCATCTTGGAGCCTTCGCCGGCACTCTGCCGGAGGGGGAATCGACCACAGAGGGCCTCTACATCAACATCCTTGCCCCTCCTATGAGTTGTGAGTAGTTTACCACAGACCTATGGGTCCATAGTTATTAGCTAGATGGCTTCTTCTATCTTTTTGGATCTCAATACAATGTTCTCCCCCTCTCTTGTGGAGATCTATTCGATGTAATCTCTTTTTGTGGTGTGTTTGTTGAGATCCGATGAATTGTGAGTTGATGATCAAATTTATCTATGGATATTAATTGAATCTTCTCAGAATTCTTTTATGTATGATTGAGTTATCTTTGCAAGTCTCTTCGAATTATCGGTTTGGTTTGGCCTACTAGATTGATCTTTCTTGCCATGGGAGAAGTGCTTAGCTTTGGGTTCAATCTTGTGGTGTTCTTACCCAGTGACAGAAAGGGTTGAAAGACACGTATTGTATTGTTGCCATCGAGGATAACAAGATGGGGTTTATATCATATTGCATGAGTGTATCCCTCTACATCATGTCATCTTGCTTAATGCGTAGCTCTGTTCTTATGAACTTAATACTCTAGATGCATGCTGGATAGCGGTCGATGTGTGGAGTAATAGTAGTTGATGCAGGCAGGAGTCGGTCTAGATAACATCATAATTATTCGCTTTTCTATCAATTACTCGACAGTAATTTGTTCACCCACCATAATACTTATGCTCTCAAGAGAAGCCTCTAGTGAAACCTATGGCCCCCGGGTCTATCTCTTATCTTATTTGCTTTCAATCTACTTTTATTTGCATATTTACTTTCTTGCATCTATATTATAAAATACCAAAAATATATCTATTTTATAATACTATCTCTATCAGATCTCACTTTAGCAAGTGGCCGTGAAGGGATTGGCAACCCCTTTATTGTGTTGGTTGCGAGTTCTCCGTTTGTTTGTGTAGGCGCGTGGGACTTTGGAGGAGCCTCCTACTGGATTGATACCTTGGTTCTCAAAAACTAAGGGAAATACTTATGCTACACTTGCTGCATCACCCTCTCCTCTTCGGGGAAAACCAACGCTAGCTCAAGCCGTAGCAAGAAGGATTTCTGGCGCCGTTGCCGGGGAGGTCTTCGCTCAAGTCAAGACATACCAAGTACCTATCACAAACTCCTCCCTCGCATTTACATTATTTGCCATTTGCCTCTTGTTTTCCTCTCCCCCCACTTCAGCCTTGCCGTTTTATTCGCCCTCTCTTTCCCAATCTCCTCTCCGCCTTTGTGTTTGCCTTCCCGTTGCCATGGCCGAATCAAAAAGAACTAAGGGATTCCTCCCGAGTTCTAGTGACTTGGATAACCCCTCTATCCTCTCTAAGCCCATAAACAATGATGCTACGGAAAGACCCACTGGGGTCACCAATGAGAGTTTAAATGATTTTGATGAAGATGACTCCGGAATTTTTCGCTATTTGCTTGATGAATCTTTAAAAGATGCTTGGGATAGGTTATTAAGGATTTGGGCTAGCTATGTGCCTCAATATCAAATTAATGTTTACTTAAAAAGTTTCTATGTTGGCTTGCCCACTTCTTTCAAACAAGTTCTAGATTCAATTTTCGAGGAAGGTTTTCTTGAAGGGGATGCTATAGATACCTATGAAAAAATGAAAACCATATTTGGGCACCCTTTAAATGATAAAGTTGAATCAACCACTCTATTGTGCTTTTATCAAAATGAAATTATCAAAGAAATGAAGTCTAGCTTAGAAGCAAATTTCCGTAACGTGCTTAATCTTACTTCATCCATTAATGGCAATGTTATCACCCTAAATAGAAGGATGAATGCCATAGAAAGGAGATCCTCTCTTGCTACTTATGAATCAAGTGCCAAAGATGGCACTCGTTAGATCTATCTTCGCTTTTATGCCTAGCTAGGGGCGTTAAACGATAGCGCTAGTTGGGAGGCAACCCAATTTTCTTTATGTTTGTTGTTTTTGTTCCGGTTTAGAATTAAATTTTGTTTCTACTTTCTGTTTAGATGTGTTTTTATCTTTTGTTTAGTGTTTTTGCCAAGTAGAACCTATAGGATAAACTATGATGATGGTTGATTTGATTCTGCTGAAAAACAGAAACTTTGCACTCGCGAGAAAGAATTCAATAAATCACAGAAATGTGCTTTTGCATTGATTCTTTTTGCTGCTGATCAATAAACAAATTTTCCAGTACATCCTATTTTGGTAGGATTTTTAGAGTTCCATAAGTTTGCGTTAGTTACAGATTGCTACAGACTGTTCTGTTTTTGACAGATTCTGTTTTTCGTGTGTTGTTTGCTTATTTCAATGCATCTACGGTTAGTAATTCAGTCTATGAACCATAAAGAAGTTGGAATACAGTAGTTTTAACACCAAAATAAATAAAGAATGAGTTCATTGCAGTACCTTATGTGGTGGTTTTGTTTTCTTTCACTAACGGAGCTTATAAGATTTCCTGTTGAGTTTTGTGTTGTGAACTTTTCAAGTTTTGGGTAAAGCTTTTATGGTATGGAATAAAGAGTGGCAAGAGCCTAAGCTTTGGGATGCCCAAGGCACCCCAAGATATTCAAGAATAGCCAAAAGCCTAAGCTTGGGGATGCCCCGGGAAGGCATCCCTCTTTCGTCTTCGTTCATTGGTAACTTTACTTGGAGCTATATTTTTATTCACCACATGATATGTGTTTTGCTTGGAGCATCGTGTATTATATTGGTCTTTGCTTGTTAGTTTACCACTATCATCCTTTCTGTACACACCTTTTGGGAGAAGCCTATTTGATTAGAATTTGCTAGAATACTCTATGTGCTTCACTTATATCTTTTGAGCTTGATAGTTTTTGCTCTAGTGCTTCACTTATATCTTTTAGAGCATGGTGGTGGATTAATTTTGAAGAAATTGCTAGTCTCTCATGCTTAACTTATATTATTTTGAGAGTCTTTTAGAACAGCATGGTATTTTCTATGGTTATAATTTGGTCCTAGAATGATGAGCATCCAAGTTGGGTATAATAAAAACTATCATAGGATGTGAATTGGATGCAATGATCAATTTGATGCTTGATAATTGTTTTGAGATATGGAGGTAGTGATATTAAAGTCATGCTAGTTGGGTGATTATGGATTTAAAGAATGCTTGTGTTGAAGTTTGTGATTCCCGTAGCATGCACGTATGGTGAACCGCTTTGTGATGAAGTTGGAGCACAATTTTATTTATTGAATGTCTTCCTTATGAGTGGCAGTCGGGGACGAGCGATGGTCTTTTCCTACCAATCTATCCCCCTAGGAGCATGCGCTAGTGCTTTGGTTTTTGATGACTTCTAAATTTTTACAACAAGTATATGAGTTCTTTTGACTAATGTTGAGTCCATGGATTATACGCACCCTTTCACCCCTCCATTATTGCTAGCCTCTCTTGTATCGTGCAACCTTCGCCGGTACCATACACCCACCATATACCTTCCTCAAAACAGCCACCATACCTACCTATTATGGCATTTCCATAGCCATTCCGAGATATATTGCTATGCAACTTTCCACCGTTCCGTTAATTATGACACGTTTCATCATTGTCATATCGCTCTTTGCATGATCATGTAGTTGACATCGTATTTGTGGCAAAGCCACCATCATAATCTTCATACATGTCACTCTTGATTCATTGCATATCCTAGTATAACGCCGGAGGCATTCACATAGAGTCATATCTTGTTCTAGCTTTGAGTTGTAATTTTTGAGTTGTAAATCCATAAAAGTGTGACGATCTTCATTATTAGAGCATTGTCCCAGTGAGGAAAGGATGATGAAGACTATGATTCCCCCAGAAGTCGGGATGAGACTTCGGTCTTTAAAAAAAAGATAAAGGCCAAAAAGAAAAAGAAAAAAAGAAGGCCAAAGAAATAAAAGAGAAAAAAAAGAAAAGAAAAAAAGATTGAGAGAAAAAGAGAGAAGGGACAATGCTACTATCTCTTTTTCCACACTTGTGCTTCAAAATAGCACCATGATCTTCATGATAGAGAGTCTCATATGTTGTCACTTTCATATACTAGTGGTAATTCTTCATTATAGAACTTGGCTTGTATATTCCAATGATGGGCTTCCTCAAAATGCCCTAGGTCTTCGTGAGCAAGCAAGTTGGACGCACACCCACTAGTTTTCTTTTGTTGAGCTTTCATATATTTATAGCTCTAGTGCATCCGTTGCATGGCAATCCCTACTCACTCACATTGATATCTATTAACGGGCATCTCCATAGCCCGTTGATACGCCTAGTTGATGTGAGACTATCTTCTCCTTTTTCTCTTCCCCATAACCACCGTTCTATTCCACATATAGTGTTATGTCCATGGCTCACGCTCATGTATTGCGTGAAAGTTGAAAAAAGTTTGAGATTATTAAAGTATGAAACAATTGTTTGGCTCGTCATCGGGGTTGTGCATGATTAAATATTTTGTGTGATGAAGATAGAGCAATAGCCAGACTATATGATTTTGTAGGGATAACTTTCTTTGGCCATGTTATTTTGAGAAGACATGATTACTTTGCTTAGTATGCTTGAAGTATTACTATTTCTTATGTCAATATGAAATTTTATTTTGTATTATTTGGATCTGAACATTCATGCCACATTAAAGAAAATTACATTGAGAATTATGCTAGGTAGCATTCCACATCAAAAATACTTTTTTTATCATTTACCTACTCGAGGACGAGCAGGATTTAAGCTTGGGGATGCTTGATACGTCTCCAACGTATCTATAATTTTTGATTGTTCCATGCTATTATATTACCTATTTTGGATGTTTATGGGCTTTATTTTATACATCTTTATCATTTTTGGGACTAACATACTAACCGGAGGCCCAGCCCATATTGCTGTTTTTTTGCCTATTTCAGTATTTCGAAGAAAAGTAATATCAAACAGAGTCCAAATGGAATGAAACCTTCGGGAGCGTGATTTTTGGAACGAACAAGATCTGGAGATCTTGGAGTGCCAGTCAAGAAACGGTCAGAGCCTCTACGAGATAGGAGGGCACGCCCCCCTATAGGGAGCGCCCCCCTGTCTCGTGGGACCCTCGGGCATCCACCGACGTACATCTTGCTCCTATATATACCTTCGGACCCCAAAAACATCTAGGGGCACCACGAAACACAATTTCCACCACCGTAACCTTCTATATCCGCGAGATCCCATGTTGGAGACTTCGCCGACACTCTGCTGGAGGGGGAATCGACCACAAAGGGCCTCTACATCAACATCCTTGCCCCTCCTATGAGTTGTCAGTAGTTTACCATAGACCTACGGGTCCATAGTTATTAGCTAGATGGCTTCTTCTCTCTTTTTGGATCTCAATACAATGTTCTCCCCCTCTCTTGTGGAGATCTATTCGATGTAATCTCTTTTTGCGGTGTGTTTGTCGAGATCAGATGAATTGTGAGTTTATGATCAGATTTATCTATGGATATTAATTGAATCTTCTCAGTATTCTTTTATGTATGATTGAGTTATCTTTTCAAGTCTCTTCGAATTATCGGTTTAGTTTGGCCTACTAGATTGATCTTTCTTGCCATGGGAGAAGTGCTTAGCTTTGGGTTCAATCTTGTGGTGTTCTTACCCAGTGACAGAAAGGGTTGAAAGACACGTATTGTATTGTTGCCATCGAGGATAACAAGATGGGGTTTATATCATATTGCATGAGTGTATCCCTCTACATCATGTCATCTTGCTTAATGCGTAGCTCTGTTCTTATGAACTTAATACTCTAGATGCATGCTGGATAGCGGTCGATGTGTGGAGTAATAGTAGTAGATGCAGGCAGGAGTCGGTCTACTTGTTATGGATGTGATGCCTATATACATGATCATGCCTAGATAACGTCATAATTATTCGCTTTTCTATCAATTGCTCGACAGTAATTTGTTCACCCACCATAATACTTATGCTCTCAAGAGAAGCCTCTAGTGAAACCTATGGCCCCCGGGTCTATCTCTTATCTTATTTGCTTTCAATCTACTTTTATTTGCATATTTACTTTCTTGCATCTATATTATAAAATACCAAAAATATATCTATTTTATAATACTATCTCTATCAGATCTCACTTTCGCAAGTGGCCGTGAAGGGATTGGCAACCCCTTTATTGTGTTGGTTGCGAGTTCTCTGTTTGTTTGTGTAGGCGCGTGGGACTTTGGAGGAGCCTCCTACTTGATTGATACCTTGGTTCTCAAAAACTGAGGGAAATACTTACGCTGCACTTGCTGCATCACCCTCTCCTCTTCGGGGAAAACCAACGCTAGCTCAAGATGTAGCACCATTCACTATTGGGCCAGTTCAGACAGCCCATGCCACATACAGGGGATATTCCACAGGACTTGGCGCCCAATATGAGGACTCTCCTAAAACCCTAGGCCTCTGGTGCATTATATAAACCAAGGCCAGGCTAGTCAATATATCAATCTCGTATTCATTAGAACATCTCGTGGTAGACACATGTACTCTGTACTATCCCACATATGAATACAATCAAAAGCAGGGCGTAGGGTATTATCTCTTCGAGAGAGCCCGAACCTGGGTAAAATCCTGTGTCTGTGTTACCATCGCTCCAAGATGCCTAGCTTAGATCCCCTACTACAAGATATGTCGGATATAGAACCGATAGTTGGCATCATGAAGAATCTGCTCTTTAATATCATGCATGATATTCCTATCAACTACCACGATTTCTTCATGAGGACTTTAGCCAATGCTGCTTTGTCACCTTTTGAGTTCAGGCCTTATGCTCCCTGGATGATGAAGTTCATCAGATGAAGGTCTTCAATTCATTACAAGGCTGACTTTCAATATCATCTCAGCTTGTCAGATTTCGGGTTCCGGCAAAACCCTTAAGGTTGGAACTCTGGGGTGCGCACGAAGATCTTCTCCCTACCAAAACACGCCCACAGCCTCACTATGATTCTAAGCTAGCACGATGAATAACACAAGGGACACAAAGTTTATACTGGTTCGGGCCACCATTGTGGTGTAATACCCTAATCCAGTGTGTGGTGTGGTGGATTGCCTCTTGGGCTGATGATGATCAGTACAGAGGAAGAACAACCTCGCTAGGAGAGGTGTTCTTGTGGTGGAGTGTTGATGAGCAAGGTTCGGATCAGATTATCCGATGGCTTATACTATGGTGGCTTGCCCTATTTATAGAGGCCCTGGTCCTCTTCCCAAATATTGAGCGGGAAGGGAGCCAACAATGGCCATTTCGAACGGGAACAACTAGTACAAGCTATCCTGACTAAAGGTGGTCTTCAACTGCCAAAGGCACTGGTGATGACACCGCCTTGGGCTCCACGGTGACCTCCATCCTGCCGTCCTGCTAGTCTGGTTTGTTGCACTGATATGGAAACCTTTTCCTGATGCCTCGGTAGTCCGCGTCTGTGCTTGCCCCCTTTGCACCAAAGAGGAAACAAGGACACCGCGCAGGCTGGCGCCCGCCTGGCGCCCACCTGGTCTTGATCGTCATGGCTTGCATCATGAGCACCTCACGAGGTACCCCTTGCCTTGATCTCTCCGCCTCCTCGCGAGCCTGCCTGATGAGGCCGCGCCTGAGGATGCCTTGCATTGTCTGCCCCACGAGGCTTGGCCCCTCGCGAGGGTCTTGAGTGTTTGTTGATGAAGACGGGTCATACTGGGCCACAGGTTGAGCCACGCTGCAAGCCGCAGGCAGGCAAGTCTGGGGACCCCCATTCCCAGAACACCGACAGTAGCCTCGGGGCCCAAGGCGCGCTGGGACTTGGCTTAGCAGCAAAGCCAAAGGGCAAGTGCGGAGTGCCGCGGGCCCCAACAGTCTGCGGCCTTGGTTGACGTGTGGCAACTGATTGGACATGGGCGTCTCCGCTTCCCCGCGATGCCTCAGCAACTGCCCGATTTGACGAGTCCCTGCTGCATGCAAAGAAAAGAGTCATCATTACCTGCGATCATGGAGGTCGACAGTTGGCCTCCCTTGGGATATAAATGAGGAGGGGCGATTACCCCCATTGTCCATCTCTTCTTGCTCCGCCTGCTTCTTCTCCCTCTTCGCTCCGGTTGCTTGCAGCCTCCCATGGTGCCCGTGAAGAGGTTCTCGGACACGGAGAAAGGAAAGGCTTGCCAGGAAGGGCCTGACTCTCCTCCTCCAAAGCGCGACCGCGTCGCCCTCGGAAGCGTCCTGCGACCCCTGCCGTGGCTTCCCATGGTCGCGGTGGTGGCCTTTCACGCGGAGATGGCCGCCCGTGTCGAGGCGGCCCAGTTGGTGGGGGAAGGCGCGCCGTGGCTGCGCGGCCTCCCCGACCGCACTTCCATTCAGCAGAGGTGTTGCCGGAGTTTGTTGTGTGGTCGGACAACCCGGCCGGCAATTGGCTCCAGCTCCCTCGCTTCTTCGCTGGTGAACTGCCGGCCGCTGGCCCCAGTGGGCTCTGGTTGCAAGCGGACGACTGCTGCAGCAGGGCCACCTGGGTCACGTTGGAGATCTCCGTCACCGGAAATGTGACCCTGGCTTGGGGCTGGCAGACATTTGCCCGCACGTGTGGCCTGGGCAGGCGATGCACCCTCCACTTCAAGTACGACGGCAATGCGACCCTCTACGTGAGGGTGTTCGGAGAAGATGGCCGCCGCGTTGGGTGCTGCCCTGAGGACGATGATGGCGACGAGGTGCTCGGCCTTGGTGACAGCTGTGACGAGGGCGTAGGTGAACCTGCCCGTGGCGGCGACCTCAGCTCGTCGAGCTTAAGTGGCTCCTCCTCCAGCGACAGCTCCTCCAGCGGTGGCCGCGATCAGCCACCATGGCACCGTGCCCGCTTCGAGGGTGGTAGCGGGTCGTGCCGTTGCCGCGCCCCGATGAAGCGCAAGGCGGACTCTGATTGAGCTCTGGAGGACGACACAGATCCCTCCTCGTGAGCTATTGCAAGGCGCATGTTGTTTTTATTTTGTTTCCCTCCTTTTCCTGCATCGAGAGAGAGAAGTATGGAGCCCCGTGGGGGCGTGCAACAGACTATGATCCCCGAATTATCGTACTACATTTATTGTTCTTGTGATGTGTTATATTGTCATTGTTGTCGGCATGCGCGTATGAACAACTTAGCTCGGGACGTTTGCAGTAGTTTCCGTCTCGCGAGGTGCCTGCTTCATGCCTTGCCGGGCGCCTTAAGAGCTGCAAAAATCTGTTGGGAGAGTTACTTCCGAACCTTGGTCACGAGGATTGCCGGCCGTGGTCCGGTGCTTCGTGTCGTGATGCCCGAGGGGCATGGACTGGGAGGGGTGCTCCCTCTGCGAACTCGAACGAGAGAGCCTCACAAAAACTAAGAAAGGAAAGGCTCATGAGGGCGCCCGCGCAGCCCCCTCGCGAGGTTTGCGCGAGAGAGAGCGAGCCAGACCAAAGCCGAAAATAGAGAACAGGGGCAAAAGACGGCAAATAACACCAGAAGCAACTTCAATAAAGATTCAAACGAGGGAGAACAGGCCAACTGCGGAAAGCAAATGAAAAGCCGCGTCCGGCACCTAGTCTAGTCTTCGACGTCTTCTCACCAGTGTGGAGCTAAGTGCTGCCACTAGGCGTGGACGGGAGCCCCCATGGCCAGAGGGCGGCCTCCAGAGACTCTGGGGCGTGTACAGCCCCAACTCATTATTACGTGAGAGTGTGACGGGCGGCGAGCTTCATAGGCACTGGGCCTTCTTCACAGGCACCGGGCCTTTCTTTTTGGGCGGCAAGCTTCACAGGCACCGGGCCTTCTTTAAGGGTAGAACTTCCGAAGGTGTTGAATGTTCCAGGCGTTTGGTATGGGCACCCCCTCCCGAGTCTCCAGGCGCGCGGCGCCAGGCCTGGAAACATGGAAAACCTTCAACGGGCCCTCCCACATGGGCGAGAGCTTATGCAGTCCTTCCCTGGAGAGCACCCACCTGAGTACGAGGTCACCTACCTCGAGAGTGCTGGGGCGGATGTTGTGGCAGTGATACCACCGCAGCGCCTGCTGGTATGCTACCTGCAGTGTGGCTTCACGACGGCTCTCCTCCCCAGCACGACGTCCATCCCCTGCATGGCGTCCTATTGCGCTTCATCAAACGCTAGGACCCGCGCAGAGCGATGGCTGACTTCGTGAGGGAGGATCGCTTCTGCTCCGTAGACGAGGAAGAACGGGGTCTTGCCAGTTGGCTTGGTGGCGGTAGTGCGGATGGACCACAACACGGACTAGAGCTTGTCGTACCAGCCCCTGCCGCAGGCCTCCAACTTCTTCTTGAAGGTCCTGGTCTTGAGGCCCCTTAGGACCTCCGCGTTGGCGCGTTCGGCCTGACTATTGCTCCGGGGGTGCGCCACCGAAGCGAAGCATATCTGCGTTCCAAGGTTAGCACAATATGTTTTGAAGAGATTGCTGGTGAACTGCAAACCGTTGTCAGTGGTGATGTGGTTAGGGACCCCAAATCGGCTCACGAGGCCCATGATGAACTTGACTGCAGAACCAGCTAGGATGGTGCGGACGGCTTCCACCTCCGCCCACTTGGTGAACTTGTCGATGGCGACGTAAAGGTAGCGGTAGCCCCCAGGCGCTCGAGGAAATGAGCCCAAGATGTCTAGCCCCCAGACCGCGAACTACCACGAGAGCAGGATGGTCTGCATGCCCTGAGCTAGCTGATGGATCTGCTTGGCATGGAATTGGCAGGCCTTGCAGGACTTCACCAGCTCGATTGCATCGTTGAGTGCCGTAGGCTAGTAGAACCCGCTACGAAACGCCTTGCCAACGAGGGTCCGTGATGACAAATGGTGTCCGCAATCTCCATCGTGTATGTCGGCCAGCAATTCCTTCCCCTGTTCCCTGGAGATGCAACGTAGGGAAACATCATTTGGTCGCTTCCGGTGGAGCTCTCCGTCTTGGATGCAGTAGGCCGTGGCCTGCCAGGCCACGCATTTCACGTCCTCCTCTTTCTCTGGCAGCGTCCCTTGCATCAGGTAGCCCTTGAATTCTATGGTCCAGCATCCCTCCCGAGGCTCCAGCCCCAAGAGTAAGCGTGCTCCCGAGGTCGGGCCACATACCGGGGCTCCTGTGGCAGGTGGCTGAGGGAGTTCCTCCCGAGGCTGTGTGGTGCTTGAAAGTGATGGTGCCGTTGATGGCTTGAAGAGCCGCTCCTCGAAAACGCCAGGCTCCAGAGGCAGTTGCCTGGACGCCCTCCTGGTGATGTCATCAGCCTCTTGGTTGGTGCCGCGGGGCACATGCTGCAACTCCATCCCCCAAAATTGCTTTTTGATCCTGTGCACCTCCGCAATATACGCTTCCATGTGCTCGTCCTTCGGCTCACACACCTTGTTGGAGAAGTTTACGAGGAGCGGTGAATCGCCCTTGATAACGAGGCGCTTCACCCCCGGTGCTGCTGCAGCTTTCAAGCCTGCTATGAGGCCCTCGTATTCTGCTATGTTGTTGGAGACCTTCTCGCCCTACTGGAAATAGAGCTGCACGGTGTAATAGAGCTTGTCTTGAGTGGGGGATATAAGCACTGCGCCAGCCCCCGTGCCATGTCGCGAGAATGCTCCATCGAAGTACATGACCCAGCCATCTGGTGCATCACTTCATGGGGAAAGTGGCCGATCCTCGCCTGCTTCGAGCCCTGGCGCCTCTATCCATTCTGCCACAAAATCTACAAGTGTGGCTCCCTTGACAACCCTAGTTGTGCTGAATTCCAACTGAAACACTTGCAGCTCAATGTTCCATTCTGCAACCCTTCCAGCGGAGTTGGGGCTCCTGAGTACCCTTTCCAATGGGTAGGCCGAGACGACCTTGATGGGGTGACCTTCAAAGTAGTGCAGCAGCTTATGCGAGGCCACCAACAGTGCGAGTAAGAGCTTCTGAGGTATGGGGTATCATGCCCTTGAATCCCGCAACACCGTGTTGACGAAGTACACCGGATGCTTGACGAGGGTGGGTGCGCTGACGGGGTCTATGCTCTCCAGAGGGTTAGGTGTCTCCTGAGACGACGGAGCCCCCAGTGCCCGTCTGCCTAGCTCAGCCTCTTCAGCCCCAGGGGCACCTTCCTGATGAGGCTGGTCTCCATCTGCTGAGGTCGTGGTCTTTGCGAGGCCCTCTTGGTCTTGTGCAGCCGCGGCCGGGGTCATGGCCGGTCATGACGCAGCCTTGACCTGGCGCCCCTCCCGAACCGCCACTAGAGCTGCACTGGCGGAGTAGGGTGTGGCGGTGAGGTAGAGCACCAGGGGCTAGAGAGGGCGTGGTACCACCATCACAGGAGGGCTGGTAAGATATTTCTTGAGGTCTTGAAACGCTTGGTCAGCCTCCTGTGTCCACTCAAACAAGCCCTTCTTCTTCATCAACTTGAAGAAGGGCAGGGCATGCTCCCCCAGCTTGGAGATAAAACACCCCAACGCAGTTATGCGCCTAGCGAGCTTCTGCATTTCTCTGAGGGTTTGCGGTGGGCTCATGTCTACGATTGTCTTGACCTTCTCCGAGTTGGCCTTGATCCCTCTGTGGGACACGAGGAAGCCTAGAAGCTTGTCGGAAGGAACGCCAAACACACACTTCTCCGGGTTGAGCCGTAGGTCCACCTTGCAGAGGTTCGCGAAGGTCTCCTTCAGATCCGGGATCAAGTTCTTCGCCTCCTAAGACTTCACCACTATGTCGTCGACGTAAGCCTCGGCATTTTTTCCGAGCTGCTGGCCTAACGGGATGTGCATCAGCCGCTGGAAGGTTGCGCCCACGTTGCGCAACCCGAATGGCATGCATGTGTAGTAGTACACCCCACTTGGGGTCAGGAACGTTGTCTTCGCCATGTCTTCTATCTCCATCTTGATTTGGTGATAACCCGTAAACGCATCTAGGAAACACAGCAGGTCGCACTCGGCGGTGGAGTCGACAATTTGGTCGATGCGGGCTGGAACGGATCTTGAGGGCATGCCTTGTTGAGATTGGTGAAGTCGACGCACATGCGCTCCTTTCCTCCCTTTTTTGGCAAAACAACAGGGTTTGCCAACCATTCGGGGTAGTGAACCTCACGAATAACACGTGCTGCCTCTAGCTTGCGAGTTTCTTGGACGATGAAGGACTGCTTCTCGGTGGACTTCCACCTTACTTTCTGCTTCACGAGGCGTACATTGGGGCACACATTCAGTTGATGCTCAATCACCTCCCTTGGGACCCCCGCTAGCTTCTTGGGTTCCCACGTGAACACATCCTCATTCGCGCGCAAGAACTTCACCAGCGCCTCCTCTTGGTTGAGGTCGAGGTTGGCACCTATGGTGAAGGTGGCGCCTGAGGACGCATCCTCCTCAACTGGCACCTGCTTGGTCTCCGCCTTGTCCTGGGTGAACAACTGCTTCTTCTTGGTCGGTGCATCCCCTTTGGCCTTGGAGGTGCCTGTGCCGGCAGGCTGCGCTGCCACGACTGTCTTGAGGGCGAGCTTGAGCGCTAGCAGAGCATTCTTGGTATCTCCAGCTACGGTGAGGACGCCGCTGCTCCCGGGCATCTTCATGAGGTTGTAGGCCGGATAGGTCGCCACCATGAACCAAGCCGGAGCTAGGTATCCGAGAATGGCATTGTACGGGAGGCCGATGCGGGCGATGTCGAAGTCGATCAGCTCCATGTGGTAGTTGTTGTGGGTGCCGAAGGTCACAGGGAGGTGGATCTACCCCAGGGAGCCGGAGGAACCGCCTCTAACGCCCAAGAAGGGCTTGCTGGGTCGGAGCCGTTCCAGTGGTACATGGAGGAGGCTGAAGGCCTCCACTGAGAGCATGTTGAGGCCGGCGCCACCGTTGATGAGGGTCTTGGTGACGGCCACCTGGCAGATGGTGGGCGTGCAAAGCATTGGGAGCGCACCCAAGCAGGCGGTGTTGACGGGGTGGTCATCCGGGTTGAAGGTCAGGTCGGCCTTGGGTGCCGCCCAACCCGGAGGAGCTCCTTGCCACGTGAGGGCAGCGCCGACCTGGCGGAAGAACGGCTTGGTGCGTCACTCTGAGGGTGGCGCCTGCGAGCCGCCCAGGAGAGCTGCGACAACCGGGGGCGCCGGCCCCGCGTAGTGGGTGAGGAAGAGGTTGCGTAGCTCCTCCGAGCAGGCCACAGAAGATGTTGGCGGGTTGAGCAGCCAAACGCGCGGGGCGTCGATGAGGGCCATGGGAAACCAGTTGGCCATGACCTTGTCGTCGCCTCCGGCCTTGAGGACGGCCTCCTCGCATGCCAGCAGGAAAACCAGTGGGTCCACTGTGCTGTCATAGCGCGGCGACATCTCCAGCTTGAACTTGTGCGGCCACTGCACCTGCCGCAAGGTAGGGGCCAAGGCTCGGAGCCCCCTGGCCCCAACGCTGGCATCGGCCGCCGGAGCTGGAGGCGCGTTGTCCGCCATGAGGGCAAAGCGCGATGTTGGTGGAGAGCGAGTCGACGGAAGGGAGAGCTCCGGCGCACCCCTACCTGGTGTGCCAAATGTCGGATATCGGGTTCAGGCAAAACCCTTAAGGTTCGAACTCTGGGGTGCGCACGAAGATCTTCGCCCTACTGAAACACGCCCACAGCCTCACCGCGATTCTAAGCTAGTGTGATAGCCTGGTTTTTTGCTCTTTCTTCTTTGCCTGATATTCAGTTGGTTTGAATTTGAAATTTGGAGTTTTGAATCTTTTCATAAGGACTTAACCACTTTGGTACCCCCTGGCTTTCACCCAAGTGCCTCATTTCTCTCTCTAACCATCATTCCCTCTTTGGTTCAACTCAAAATAATATTTGGAATATTTTTCTTTAATGAAAAATATTCATTTTCCCCTCTTAAACCCTAGATAGCTCAATGTGCTCCAAAGCAACCCCAATTTTTCTTGCCCATAAAATTCTGAGAAAAATCCCAATTATTCTTTGAACCATAGGGCACCTTTCTGGGCAAAAATATTTCATCACTTTTTGGAATATTTTGGCTACATAAAATATTTTCTGTTCTGGACAGAAATGGAATGGTAGTTTCTACAGCAACTACCATTTTACTTGCTCTTCTATGGCTGGTTTTTCTTGTGCTTCATCACCTTAGTAGATGATTGCTAACCTCCAAAGCCCAGCCCCCAACTCCCAGTAGTTTGACCACAGTAAGCTCTCAAAATTACTGTCCAGAAACTTACCTGGCGTGTGAAATCATTTCTACTGCACCTGAAACCAAACCCAAGCGTGGTAACGTTCAAAACTGCCATGAACAACAAGCCAGACATGAACTTTGAACTTAGGTCGGCCCGAGGGCAAAGTTCACGTGCTGACCGCGTTCGTCCAGGCATGCTGGCATGCAACCGACGCGCTCTAAGTGCAGCCGAGCGCTCTGTTGCACGCGTGCTCGCTGCCCCGCCTGCCTGAGCGTGCCAAACTGCGCCACAATCATTGTCCAAACCCCCTTAACTCCGCCTTGGCACTCGCCGATGCCGGAGCTCACCGCAGCGAGCACGGGCACGTTCCGGCCACCACAATAATGCACGGCGCACTGTGTTGGTCGCCTTCCTCTCGCCCCTGTGCTCGTCCCCGTTCGCCAATAGTTCCCGCATGAGCTGCGTCTTCTTCTCCCCCTCTCATTGACGTCGTTTGTCACCGGGCGCCGTGGCCAGGTGTCCACCGGCGGAGCCCGATTCCCCCTTGACGCTGGGCTAAAAATAGAGCCCTCCTCAGCCTCCTCGAGCACCATCCACCACTCCCACACACTCCACGATCAAGTAGATAGCCATAGCCCAGCCAGGCAGGCCGCGGGCCGCCATCCCCGAGCTCGACTCGTCGGCGATCCCCTCGGATCGTCTCCGTGGTTCCAGCCCCTCCCAGGCTAGGGCAACCCTTCCAGGGCCTCCGCCACTCTCCGGTGGTGCCGCTCCGCCTGGTTGGAGCCTCTGGAGTCGCCTCCGTTTGACGTCATCTTCGTCTCCGGTGACCTCCGCTCTCTGCCTCCGCTGGAGAGGCTGATTCGGGCACCGTCCGACCACCCCTAGCTACTCTACGGGTACGGGCAGGTGCGCCTCCGTCTCCTCTCTTGACCCCTTCCTCTCGTTTTGGCCAAGGAGCCCTCGTCGCTGATGTGCGCTCTGGCGAAGCCGTGCCGTCCTCTGTTTCCTTCTTTCTCTCCCCCTCACCTGACTAGCGGGGCCCGCTAGTCAGCCACTCAGTACACGTGTGAAGCAGTACGAGTGGTGGCGCCCTGAGGCTTTACGCCTTCGACGTCACCCCCCTCCCAGTCTGTTTTATTTAAATTCAAATTTTATTATTTTTACAGAGAACTTCAAACAGCCAAAACTCTTTAAGCTTAAGTCCAAATGAATTGATTCTTTTTGCATTGTGTTCTTTGTCCAGAAATCTAATAGCTCACCAAAGATAGGATTTTTTCCCCGGTGTCTAGATTTTCTGGTGAATTTCAAAAGGTTTTTTGATGATTTATTTTTTATGTTTTTAAATTTTTTCAGAGGGTGAGGCTTGTCTTGAGGATCACCCGGAGGCTTGTGAATCTCATCTGCACTAAGGCAAGCCACACCAACATTTTCATGGTGCCATTACAATATTTGTGATTTTTCCTACTTGACCAAATGATTTAATCCATGCATTTAAATATTTATTATGTTATTTATATTCTGTTAGTTGCTTGTTTTAGCTAATATGCTGGTTTGACAGAAAGTTTGAAGTTAACTTAGATGGTAAAGCATCAAGGATTATTTTGGTTGATGGAAGAATAATATGGTTATGGATATAAATTATTAGTGGAGTTATTTTCTTGCATGAGTAAAAATGGTAATATTTGCTAGAAAAGATTCTGTTTAAAGTGAGCACTAATCTTAACCAGAGAAGGGCCATGAGTTGTTGATGTTTATGCTTAGTGTGGATATAGTTGACTCAGTCATTTCTGTTATTATGATTTGATGCATATGTTAGTGTTGCATTTCATGGCATACTATGACACCGGTTGTTTGCATGTTAAGTTGAACCTGATAATAACACAACTTGAATATATTGTTGATCGGGTCATGGTGCCGCTGAATCGAGTTTTTCCCAGTGCAACCACATTTGCCTTTATGGGAAGGCCTTTATTCGGTCTGTTGTCATGCCTTTGGTCAGTGCCTCCTACTAGGGAAGGTTATGAGCGTGCGTTACCCTGGACCGGTGAGCAGACATAACCTTGTGTGCCTCTTGTTGAGTTTATGGTACCGGGTCCCCGAGTCGGATCATTTATGTTTTGGCTACGATGGTGGTTGTTGTGTCTTTGGTAGACACGGGCCACCCAGGACTAGCCCAATGGGGAGTGTGAGTCAGAGTGGCCGAGAGAGTGTCATGGCAATGGAGGGGTTTCGTCGGAATACCGTTGGTCCACCCGAATGGGAGTACGAGGCCATGGGTTCCGTGGTGTGGGTACAGTGCGCTACCTCTGCAGAGTGTATTAATCTATCGATAGCCGAGTCCACTGTTATGGACACGCTCGAAAGTAGGTCACACCATGGGTCAACGTTAATAAATTTTGCACACTAAGTTATGAACTTTGCACTATTGATGATGACAGAAAGGTCATCTTGTTGTTTGAGACCAAGTGTTAGTCATGGTTGTGATCGCCGGAAGGATCACCGTTTAAGACCAAATATTGGTCGTGGTTGTGATTGCCGGAAGGATCACCGTTTAAGACCAAATATTGGTCGCGGTTGTGATTGCCAGAAAGATCATGAGATATCTCTAGTTAATACCTTGAGGTTGATACGTTGGTGATCCAAGAGCGATCACCATCGGTAAGCCAGTCTGGGTGACTTTTATCAGAAAAGCATGATCACAACATGTTGGATATATTGTTGCATTGTTATCAATTGGTTACTTATCATGATATTGTTTGTCATTATGTTTATGTTTGTTGTGAGCTCTCAAGTACATTCAATGTACTAACCTGGCATGTCCTGCCAGATTTCAGGAAAGTCTCGTTGGAAAGGAGTGATGTCCAAGTCTAGATCGTGTCCACATTGGTGTCCCTGTGCTATGGAGTTCCGCTACGGCGTTGTTCCGCTGCCGCGTAGTTGTGATGATCGAGGTCCCTTTATGTTCACTAAATAATGTACATATTTTTCAGCCGCACCATGCATGCCGCTTGGCCTTGCTATCTGTTGTAATGTAAAATTTGATCCGCTAGCATCAATAAAGCGCTTGTTTTCTGTACCAAGATGTTGTGTGTTGCCAGAAGACATGGTCTCTTGGCTGGCAATGCATGGTAAACCGGTTGCTCTGAGCCAGGGTGCCACAACGCTTGGTATCAGAGCCACGCTGACTGTAGGCCACGCTAGACTACGATGTGTTAACTGGATGTTTGATACGAGTTTTAGTTGAGTGCCGGTAGCATTTGTAGCTAGTTGTTACATTACATGCACTTGTTTTATTTTTATGCTAACCTGCTAATGGTTGTGAGTGTAGATGGCTCCGGTGCCGTATCCGTGCCAGTTGCAGCTGATGCCGTACACGTCTCCGCATCTCCTTCGTAACGTGTGGCATCGACTGTACCCCCTCAATGACGACCCAGCCTATCATGTGTATCGGGAGCGTCTAGCAGACTCAGTCTATGAGTATCACGCCGTGGTTACTCTTCGCACCAGTTCGGATTCCAGCACTTACACTCATACTTCTCGGAGCGGTTACGCTTCTACCGCTTCTCAGGCTGTCCAGTTTGCTGCATTTGAGGTCCTTGTCGATCTTCATTACAATGAGGTCCGGATGCAGAACCACCCAGGTTTCTACTACTATCCTTCTCTGCACGATAATGGTCGTGTCCATTTCCCTATCATTGATCCGGAGTCTGATAGTGTTGCTAGCCACCTTTCTCGTTATATCACTGCTAGCTATCTTATGATCCATGAGATGGCTCGAGAGATGACTCGTGCTCGTACTGCTTTAGCCTCTACTAGATCTGTCACTGCTCCAGCATATGTGGGATTTACTCCTTATAATTCTGCCAGTTCTAGTTCCCCGGTTTCACCGGTTACTCCTCCAAGTAGCTCGGGCACTGTGACCGTGAATCCTCTCAGTGCTCCTGCTGACTGGGTTTCACTTCTCTCTACTCCTGTAGCCCCGATGCTTCACCCTACATCTGCCCCGGAGGGAGAGCCCTCGAGGCAGCGTCGTCGTGTTACCTTTAACCCGGAGGTCTCAGTTAACCTCATTAGTTCAGGATCCAAGTCCGCTTCAGGAGGGGACCCCGCAACACCAGCAGAGCAGTAGAGTTTCTGAGTATTCGCGGTCGTCCGGTTGGTGTACGAGTGTAGTCGTACGAGTCATGAGGTTTCGTTTCATGTATGAGAGTAGTTGAACCTGGCATGTTGTTTATGTTTCATGTATGAGTCTATGTATAATTATGTTGGAACTCTATTTTATTTGTCGTATTTCCTTCATCTTTTCGGTTTTTCTCGGGCTTTTGTTGCTGGCTTTCCACAATTTATTATGAATCTTTCTCATCTCGGTTGTGTTGTATTGGGAAAAATCACAATAGGATGATGCGGGGAGGCAGCAGTAGCAATGTTCGCGAGGGTTCTCATGTTCGTCGTTCCGCATGACAGGCATGACACTCCCTCGAGCCGTACGTTCCACCACCGCCTCCACCGCCAAATCCTCCTTCCATCGAGCAAATTCTGCGTATGTTTGAGGAAAGACAGAATAATGATCTGATTGAAATATTAAGAAGTGTTCAAGCTGTGGTTGGACAGAATGGAAATCAGAACGGTCATCATTCCAAGCTGACAGATTTTCAATGGACCAAGCCTCCCAGTTTCAGTCAGGTTATTGACCCCTTGGATGCAGACGATTGGTTGCAAACTATTGAGAAGAAACTTGAGATTGCTCGTACTGAAGGAGATAAGGTTCCATTTGCAACTCATTATCTTGAAGGCGCTGCTGCCATATGGTGGGAAAATGCAAAAGCCATGTGGCCGGCTGATGAAGAAATCACCTGGTCAAAATTCAAGGAACAATTCCAGAAATATCATATCCCTACTGGAATTATGAAGACTAAGCAACGTGAATTTCTCGCACTCCTCCAAGGAAATTAGTCTATCACGTCACTCCCTATATGACGTGGCCACTAAAGAAAGAAAGATTGACAGATTTCTTGGTGGATTAAACCCGCAACTCCGGTGTACTCTCAGTATGTTTGATTTCCCCAATTTCCAAACTCTGGTGAACAAGGCTTTCATTGCTCAACAATTCTTGCTTTAGTTGTGGGCAAACCGGACATTATGTCAGGCAGTGTCCCAAGAACAGCAAGGCGAATGCTCTATTCAGGCCACAAGTCAATTATATGGAGTCATGCCTGAACCAGCAAAACATCACTGGGCACGTTCATCACCTCTCCGCCGATGAAGCCCAAGAGAACCCCGAAGTCGTCATTGGTATCTTTTCTGTTAATAACATACCTACAGTGATTTTATTTGACTCTGGGGCTTCCCACTCTTTTATTTCTCGGAGTTTTGTTGCCCAAAACAAATTTCCTTGTTTGCTTTTGGGCAAGAATATGCTGGTACAAACCCCGGGATCCTTAATCAGGAGCAATCTGGTCTGCCATAATTTGGAAGTCAATATCAATGGAGTCTGTTTTCCAACTTTTTTGATAATTATTGAGTCTGCTAAGTTGGATGTTATCTTGGGTATGAATTGGTTGACCCAATACCAAGTATTCATAAATTGTGTGACCCGAGAAGTCACTTTGACCGGTCAGAAAGGGAAGACTATAAAGTTTTATGCTCGCAGAAGTATACCCAAGAAAGAAATAGTCTTCACCACTATGGCTGAATTGGAATTAGTTCCTGTGGTCAGTGAGTTTCCTGATGTATTTCCAAAAGAACTGCTAGGCATGCCACCAGATCGAGAGCTTGAGTTTGCAATAGATCTTGTGCCCGAAATCGCAACGTTACACAAGAAGTATTACCGAATGCCCTCATCAGAATTAATAGAGCTAAAGAAACACCTTAATGAAATGCTCTAGAAAGGATATATCCGTCCCAGCTCTTCACCATGGGGATCACCTACTTTATTCGTGGACAAAAAGGATGGCAGCCTCCGCATGTGTGTGGATTATCATCAGCTAAATGATGTCACCATCAAAAACAAATATCCGCTGCCAAGGATTGATGACTTGTTTGATCAGCTCAGTGGGGCCAGGGTATTCTCCAAGATTGATTTACGAACTGGATATCATCAGCTCAAGATTAAAAAGGAAGATATTCCTAAGACCGCATTCACCACTCGATACGGTCTTTATGAATATACAGTTATGTCCTTTGGTCTCACCAACGCCCCTTCCTTCTTCATGCATATGATGAACAAAGTATTCATGGACTTCCTCGATAAGTTTGTGGTAGTCTTCATCGATGACATACTTATTTATTCAAGAAGTGAAGAAGAGCACAAAGAACACCTACGAGCAGTGTTACAACGACTTCGTGAACATCAGCTATACGCCAAATTCAGCAAATGTGAGTTTTGGCTCAGCAAGTTGGATTTCTTGGACATGTGCTATCTGCTAAAGGTATAGCCGTGGACCCAAGTAAAGTAAAGGATGTACTTGATTGGTTGCCACCCACAACCATATCTTAGATCCGGAGTTTTCTTGGATTAGCCGGATATTACCGTCATTTCATTGAAGGATTTTCCAAGATTGCTAAACCCATGATGGAGCTGCTCAAAAAGGATAAGAAGTTTGAATGGACTAAGGACTATGAGAAAAGTTTCAATGAGCTAAAGATACGGCTGACGACCGCACATGTATTAACTCTTCCAAATATCTACCGCAGTTTTGATGTGTACTGTGACGCCTCCAAACAAGGACTTGGATGCGTACTTATGCAAGATGGCAAGGTAGTAGCCTATGCATCACGGCAGCTACGCCCCCACGAGGGAAATTATCCTACTCATGATCTAGAATTGGCCGTAGTGGTTCATGCTCTAAAAATTTGGAGACACTATCTCATTGGGAAGAGGTGCCAATTTTTTACCGATCATAAAAGTCTCAAGTATATATTTACTCACCCAGATTTAAATCTCTGTCAACGAAGATGGCTTGAGTTAGTCAAGGATTATGATCTTGGAATAAATTACCACCCGGGTAAGGCCAACATGGTTGCCGATGCACTAAGTCGGACGACTGTCAGCCTAAATGTCATATTGGAATCCTTGCCTCCTAAACTTCAAGAGGAGATTGCTCGGCTCAACCTGGTCATAGTTGATGATGGCCTTGCTAATATTTTGGAAGTTTCCCCCACACTTGAGGAAGAGATCCGCAAGGCCCAGCTAGCTGACACCGTTATGCAGAAATGTGCCAAGAGTATGGTAGCAAGACAGACTCCAGATTTCTCAAAGGACTAATTCGGTACCCTACGATTCCATGGAAGGATTTGTGTACCCGATCAAGCGGATTTGAAGCAGAAAATCCTGTTGGAAGCACACGAATCCTCTTATTCTATTCACCCTGGAGGTACGAAAATGTATGAAGACCTTCGACAAATATTCTAGTGGGATGGAATGAAGAAAGATATTGCCTATATTGTGGCCTGTTGCAACATATGCAACAAGGTGAAGGCAGAGCATCAGAAGCCAGCCGGACTTCTCCAACCGCTGCCAGTGTCGCAATGGAAATGGGATGACGTCTGCATGGATTTCATCACAGGACTACCTAAGACTCAGGAAGGCAATGATGCAATCTGGGTCATAGTGGACACCTTAACCAAGGTGGCCCACTTTATTCCGATCAAAACCACATATCGAGCCGATGAACTTGCACAGTTGTATGTATCCAGAATAGTCAGCCTGCATGGATTACCCGAACAATCACTTATGACCGAGGTTCACTTTTTACCTCCGCTTTTTGGTCATGTATCCATCAAGCCTTGGGGACAGCACTGATATATAGTACCGCTTATCATCCTCATACTGATGGGCAGACAGAGCCGGTAAATCAAATACTCGAAGATATGCTACGAGCCTGTGCTTTGGACCAAGGATCTAAATGGGAAGACTGTCTTTCGTATGCCGAGTTCTCATATAACAACAGCTTCTAGACCAATTTAAAGATGTCACTGTATGAAGCTTTGTATGGCCATAAGTGCCGCACTCTGTTAAATTGGTCCCAAACTTGAGATAGCCACATTTCCGGAATGGATCTCATGCTGGAAGCTGAGAAACAAGTTAAGGAAATCCGAGACAGATTGCAATTGGCCAAATCTCGACAGAAGAGTTATTATGATGCAAAGCACTGACAGATCAGTTTTGAATCTGGAGAACACGTATACCTCCGAGTCACTCCTATGAAAGGAGTCAAGAGATTTCAGACTCATGGAAAGTTGGCACCCAGATTTATTAGTCCATTTCTAGTTATGTCCCGAGTAGGTATTGTTGCATATCAGTTTTAACTACCCCCTGAGTTGTCGGACATGCACAATGTGTTTCATGTCTCACAGTTGAGACGATGCATATCGCCGCCTGAGAAAAAGACTGCTATAACTGAAATAGAGCTGGCCAAGGATTTAACATATGAAGATAGGCCGGTTAGAATTTTGGATCAGATGGAAAGGGTCACTCATAGTAAAGTAAGGAAGTACTACAAAGTCCAATGGGAGGATCACACAGAGTCCGAGTCAACGTGGGAACGGGAAGAATTTCTAAAGGCACATTATCCATAATGGTTTTCCCAAGCAACCAAATCTCGAGGATGAGATTCATTCTAAGTGGGGGAGGTTTGTGACAGTCTCGTTTTTGCCCTCTCTTCTTTGCCTGATTTTCAGTAGGTTTGAATTTGAAATTTGGAGTTTTGAATCTTTTCACATGGACTTAACCACTTGGGTACCCCTTGGCTTTCACCCAAGTGCCTCATTTCTCTCTCTAACCATCATTCCCTCTCTGGTTCAACTCAAAATAATATTTAGAATATTTTTCTTTAATGAAAAATATTCATTTTCCCCTCTTAAACCCTAGCTAGCTCAATGTGCTCCAAAGCAACCCCAATTTTTTTTGCCCATAAAATTCTGAGAAAAATCCCAATTATTCTTTGAACCATAGGGCACCTTTACAAGGAAAAATATTTCATCACTTTTTGGAATATTTTGGCTACAGAAAATATTTTCTGTTCTGGACAGAAATGGTAGTTACTACAACAACTACCATATTACTTGCTCTTCTGTGGCTGGTTTTTCTTGTGCTTCATCACCTTAGTAGATGATTGCTAACCTCCAAAGCCCAGCCCCCAACTCACAGTACTTTGACCACAGTAAGCTCTCAAAGTTACTATCCAGAAACTTACCTGGCGTGTGAAATCATTTCTACTACACCTGAAACCAAACCCAAGCGTGGTAACATTCAAAACTATCACGAACAACAAGCTAGACATGAACTTTGGACTTAGGTCGGCCTGAGGGCAAAGTTCACATCGTGACCGCATTCATCCAGGCATGCTGGCATGCAACCGACGCGCTCTGAGTGCCGCCGAGCGCTATGTTGCGTGCGTGCTCACTGCCCCGCCTACCTGAGTGTGTCAAACCGCGCCAGAATCATCGTCCGAACCCCCTTAACTCCACCCTGGCACTCGCCGATGCCGGAGCTCGCCGCAGCGAGCACAGGCACGGTCCGGCCAACACAACAGTGCACGGTGCACTGTGCTCGTCGCCTTCCTCTTGACCCTATGCTCGTCCCCGTTTGCCAATAGTTCCCGCGTGAGCGGGGTCTTCTTCTCCCCTTCTCACTGACGCCGTTCGTTGCCGCACGCCATGGCCAGGTGTCCATCGGCGGAGCTTGATACCCCCTTGACGCTCGGCTATAAATAGAGCCCTCCCCAGCCTCCTCGATCACCATCCACCACTCCCACACACTCCACGATCGAGTAGATAGCCGTAGCCCGGCCGGGCAGGCCGCGGGCCGCCGTCCCCGAGCTCGAGCTCTCCGGCGATCCACTCGGGTCTTCTCCACGGTTCCAGTCCCTCCCAGGCCAGGGCAACCCTTCCAGGGCCTCCGCCACTCTTCGGTGGTGCCGCTCCGCCTGGTTGGAGCCCCTGGAGTCGCCTCCGTTCACCGTCGTCTTCGTCTCCGGCGACCTCCGCTCTCTGCCTCTGCTAGAGAGGCTGATTTCGGCACCCTCCGATCACCCCTAGCTACTCTACGGGTATGGGCAGGTGCGCCTCCGTCTCCTCTCTTGATCCCTCCCTCCCGTTTTGGCCAAGGAGCCCTCGTCGGTGGTGTGTGCTCCGGCGAAGCCGTCCCGTCCTCTGTTTCCCTCTCTCTCCCCCTCACCTGACTAGCGGGGCCCGCTAGTCAGCCACTCAGTACACGCTTGAAGCGGTATGAGTGCTGGCGCCCGGAGGCTTTACGCCTTCGACGTCACCCCCAGTCTGTTTTATTTAAATTCAAATTTTATTATTTTTACAGAGAACTTCAAACAACCAAAACTATTTAACCTTAAGTCCAAATGAATCGATTCTTTTTGCATTGTGTTCTTTGTACATAAATCTAACAGCTCACCAAAGATGGGATTTTTCCTGCTGTCCAGATTTTCTGGTGAATTTCAGAAGGTTTTTTGATGATTTATTTTTTAAGTTTTTAAGTTTTTTTCAGATGGTGAGGCTTATCTTGAGGCTCACGAGGAGGCTTGTGAACCTCATATGCACTAAGGCAAGCCACAACAACATTTTCATGGTGCCATTACAATATTTGTGATTTTTCCTACTTGAACAAATGATTTAATCCATGCATTTAAATATTTATTATGTTATTTATATTCTGGTAGTTGCTTGTTTTTGCTAATATGTTGGTTTTACAGAAAGTTTGAAGTTAACTTAGATGGTAAAGCATGTAGGATTATTTTTGGTGATGGAAGAATAATATGGTTATGGATATAAATAATTAGTGGAGTTATTTTCTTGCATGAGTAAAAATGGTAAAATTTGCTAGAAAAGATTCTGTTTTGAAGTGAGGACTAATCTTAACCAGAGAAGTGTCATGAGTTGTTGATGTTTATGCTTAGTATGGATATAGTTGACTCAGTCATTTCCGTTATTATGATGTGATGCACATGTTAGTGTTGCATTTCATGGCATACTATGACACCGGTTGTTTTCACGTTAAGTTGAACCTGATAATAACACAACTTGAATATATTGTTGACCGGGTCATGGTGCCACTGAATCGAGTTTTTCCCAGTGCAACCACATTTGCCTTTATGGGAAGGCCTTTATTCGGTCCGTTGTCATGCCTCTGGTTGGTGCCTCCAACTAGGGAAGGTTATGGGCGTGCGTTACCCTGGACCGGTAAGCAGACATAACCTTGTGTGCCTGTTGTTGAGTTTATGGTACGGAGTCCCCGAGTGGGATCGTTTATGTTTTGGCCACGACGGTGGTTGTTGTGTCTTTGGTAGACACGGGGCTACCCAGGACTAGCCCAGTGGGTAGTGAGTCGGAGTGGCCAAGGGAGTGTCATGGCCATGGAGGGGTTTCATCGGAATGCCATTGGTCCACCCGAATGGGAGTACGAGGCCATGGGTTTCGTTGTGTGGGTACAGTGCGCTACCTCTGCGGAGTGTATTAATCTATCGATAGCCGAGTCCACGGTTATGGACACGCTCGAAAGTAGGTCACACCATGGGTCAACGTTAATAAATTTTGCACACTAACTTATGAACTTTGCACTATTGATGATGACGGAAAGGTCATCTTGTTGTTTGAGACCAAGTGTTGGTCGTGGTTATGATCGCCGGAAGGATCACTATTTAAGACCAAATATTGGTCGTGGTTGTGATCGCTGGAAAGATCACGAGATATCTCTAGTTAATACCTTGAGGTTGATACGTTGGTGATCCAAGAGCGATCACCATTGGTAAGCCAGTCCGGGTGACTTTTATCACAAAAGCATGATCACAGCATGTTGGATATATTGTTACATTGTTATTAATTGGTTAATTATCATGATATTGTTTGTCATTATGTTTAAGTTTGTTGTGAGTTTGCAAGTACATTCAATGTACTGACCTGGCATGTCATGCCATATTTCAGGAAAGTCTCGTTGGAAAGGAGTGATGTCCGAGTCTAGATCGTGTCCACAAAGGTATCCCTGTGCTATGGAGTTCCGCTACGATGTTGTTCTGCTGCCACGTAGTTGTGATAATCGAGGCCCCTTTATGTTCACTAAATAATGTACATATTGTTCAGCCGCACCATGCGTGCCGCTTGGCCTCACTATCTGTTGTAATGTAAACTTTGATCCGCTAGCATCAATAAAACGGTTGTTTTCTGTACCAAGATGTTGTTTGTTGACAGAAGACATGGTCTCTGGGCTGGCAATGCATGGTAAACCGGTTGCTTTGAGCCGGGGTGCCACAACTAACACGATGAACAGCATAAGGGACACAATGTTTATACTGGTTCAGGCCATCGTTGTGGTGTAATACCCTAATCCAGTGTGTGGTGTGGTGGATTGCCTCTTGGGCTCATGATGAACAATACAGAGGAAGAACAGCCTCGCGAGGAGAGGTGTTCTTGTGGTGGAGTGTTGATGAGCTAGGTTCGGATCAGATTATCTGATGCCTTCTACTGTGGTGGCTAGCCCTATTTATAGAGGCCCTGGTCCTCTTACCAAATATTGAGCGGGAAGGGAGCTAACAACGGACATATCGAAAGGGGACAACTAGTACAAGCTATCCTGACTAAAGGTGGTATTCGACTACCAAAGGCATTGGTGATGACGCCACCTTGGGCTCCACGGTGACCTCCGTCCTACCGTCCTGCTGGTCTTGGTCTCGTTGCACTGATATGGAAACCTTTGCCTGATGCCTCGGTACTCCGCCCCTGTGCTTGCCCCCCTTGCACCAAAGAGGAAATGAGGACACCACGCAGGCTGGCGCCCGCCTGGCACCTGCCTGGTCTTGATCATCATGGCTTGCATCATGAGCACCTTGCGAGGTACCCCTTGCCTTGATCTCTTTGCCTCCTCACGAGCTTGCCTGATGAGGCCGCGCCTGAGGAGGCCTTGCATCATCCACCCCACGAGGCTTGGCCCCTCGCGAAGGTCTTGAGTGTTTGTTGATGAATACGGGCCGTACTGGGCCACAGGTTGAGCCATGCTGCAGGCCGCAGGAAGGCAAGTCTGGGGACCCCCGTTCCCAGAACGCCAACACAACTATTTTCCCCTAATTGAAGTCCTCAAAAGTACTATTTCCTCAGCTCACGAGAAGGGCAAAGCAGCTGTCATTGATGAAGCCACTCGTCCTTTGGATGGTCAATTTCGCAAGGCTGCTTCATATTCGACCAATGATGACTCTGCAACACAAGATTCTGCTGCGAAAGCTTCAAAGCAAAATCCTCAAGCCACTGCTCCACGTGTTATGACTGATCATGAGCTTCTGCTTAGTCTTCACCAGAAAGTTGATAGAAATCACAAGTGGGTCAAGCGTCAGTTTGGTGCTATTCTTCAGAACATGACTGAGGGAGTCCTGGATTAGGGGGTGTCCGGATGACCGGACTATGACCTTTGGTCGGACTCCTGGACTATGAAGATACAAGATTGAAGACTTCGTCCCGTGTCCGGATGGGACTTTCCTTGGCGTGGAAGGCAAGCTTGGCGATGCGGATATGTAGATCTCCTCCCATTGTAACCGACTCTGTGTAACCATAGCCCCCTCCGGTGTCTATATAAACCGGAGGGTTTTAGTCCGTAGGACGAACAACAATCATACCATAGGCTAGCTTCTAGGGTTTAGCCTCTCTGATCCCGTGGTAGATCTAGTCTTGTACTACCCATACCATCAATATTAATCAAGCAGGAGTAGGGTTTTACCTCCATCGAGAGGGACTGAACCTGGGTAAAAACATCGTGTCCCTTGTCTCCTGTTACCATCCGCCTAGACGCACAGTTCGGGACCCCCTACCCGAGATCCGCCGGTTTTGACACCGACATTGGTGCTTTCATTGAGAGTTCCTCTTTGCCGTCATCTTTAAGCCCGATGGCTCCTCCGATCATCAACAATGATGCGGTCCAGGGTGAGACTTTTCTCCCTGGACAGATCTTCGTATTCGGCGGCTTTGCACTGCGGGCTAATTCGCTTGGCTATCTGGAGCAGATCGAAAGCTACGCCCCTGGCCATCGGGTCAGATTTGGAAGCTTGAACTACACGGCCGACATCCACGGAGACTTGATCTTCAATGGATTCGAGCCACGGCCGGGCGCGCCGCACTGTCGCAATGGGCATGATCTAGCTCTGCCGCCGAACAATGCCCAGGAGGCCGCCCCGGTGTCCACTCCAACCCTTAGTTCGGAGCCGACTGCGCTAATCGACGACAAATGGCTCGACACCGCCTCAGGGGCTTCAATCTCTACGGCAATCGAGCCAAACACCAGCCTTGTCCTTTGCGAAGCTCGCGACTCCAAGGTGCCGGACTCCTATCCGGACTTTGAATCTTCCGCGCCCCTGCCGATCGAACCCGATTGGGCGCCGATCATGGAGTTCGCCGCCGTGGACATCTTTCAGCACTCGCCCTTCGGTGACATTCTGAATTCATTAAAGTCCCTCTCTTTATCATGAGAGCCCTGGCCGGACTATGGTCAGCAAGGATGGGATGCGGACGACAAAGAAATTCAAAGCCCACCCACTGCCCACTTTGTAGCCATTGTCGACGATTTAACCGGCACGCTCGATTTCAACTCCGAAGACATCGACGGTATGGACGACAATGCAAGAGACGAACAGGACTCAGCGCCCATAGGGCACTGTACAACCACCTCATCTCACGATGTATACATGGTGGACACACCTAAAAGAAATGACAACGAGGAACAGAGGGACACAACGAGGGATCGTCCCCTCGAAAAGCAATCGAAGCGGCGGCGTAAGCGACGCGCCAAACCCCACCTCGACAGAGACCCAGCCGTAGAGCAGGGAGAACCGGCGGACGACAAACATGCCATCGAGCAACCGTCCGAACATGGCAATATGGGTAGACAAACTGAACAACCCGCCCCCGGTGAAGATAATAGTCCGGACGACCTCACCCCGGACAAGCTACCGGAGCAGAAGAACCTCTACAAAAGGCTCGTCGCCACTGCGCGTAGCCTGAAAAAGCAGAAGCGGAAGCTCAAAACAGTGGAAGATGCACTCAGAATTAGATGGGGCAAAGTACTCAACACCGCAGACAAGTACGGCGACAATCGTCACACAAAAAGCTATCCGAAGCGGAAATTGCTACCGGAATTTGATGAGGAGGCCTTAGAGCCCCCGCAATCAAAGAAATAAGAAAGACACCCGGTCGAATAAACAACCCCATGGCCATCATAGAGCGGCAAGGGGCGCCGCACTCAAGTCGGCACGTGATCCGCACAAGGATTCACATCAAAAAGACGGACCAGACAGATCTATCTATGGGCCAAGAAAGCAAGCTCTAGTAAGCAATGCAACGCAACAAGTATCCGAACATCACGGCACACCCAAATATAGGGGTGCCGCACACCCCCTATGTTTCACCGATGAGGTGCTGGACCATGAATTTCCAGAAGGGTTCAAGCCCGTAAGCCTAGAGGCATACGACGGAACAACAGACCCTGGAGTCTGGATTGAGGATTATATCCTCCACATACACATGGCTAGAGGAGATGACCTCCACGCCATAAAATATTTACCCCTCAAGCTCAAAGGGCCAGCCCGGCATTGACTTAAAAGCCTTCCCAAAAACACCATAGGAAGTTGGGAAGAGCTCGGGGATGCTTTTCGGGCAAATTTTCAAGGGACTTATGTCCGACCTACGGATGCAGATGATCTAACTCATATAACTCAACAGCTCGGAGAGTCAGCCCGGAAACTCTGGAACAGATTTCTTACTAAAAAGAACTAGATAGTCGACTGTCCGGACGCCGAAGCCTTAGGAGCTTTCAAGCACAACATTCGAGATGAATGGCTCGCCAGACACCTCGGCCAAGAAAAGCCAAGAACAATGACCGCATTAACAAACCTCATGACCCGCTTTTGCGCAGGAGAAGATAGCTGGCTGGCAAGAAGCAACACCAGCGACCCAAGTACATCCGAATCTAGGGATGGAAACGGAAAACCGCGACGTAGCAAGGACCAGCACCAGACCAAGGGAAGCAGCCCGAAGAGCACGGCAGTCAACGCCGGATTCAAAAGCTCTCGGCAGAATCGGAAAAAGCCGCCCCTCAAGGATGACAGGGACGAGCTCTCTAACCTCAACAAAATTTTGGACAAAATATGCCAGATCCACAGTACTCTCGGGAAGCCCGCAAACCATACCCACAGAGATTGTTGGGTCTTCAAGCAATCTGGCAAACTTAACGCCGAACACAAGGGGCTTGACATACCAAGCGAGGACAATGACGAACCCCGCAAGCAGAGCACCGGAGAACAAAAGAAGTTCCCACAAGAAGTTAAAATAGTAAACTCACTTCATGTGACAAAAGGGAAATACAGAGTGGCGCCTATGGAGATACGCGCCATACGGCCTGTCCCAGAGGAGTCCCGCCACTGGTTGTTACAACCAATCACCTTCGACCATCAGAATTACTCTAGAAGTATCTGGAACGCAGGCTGTACTGCCTTGGTCTTAGACCCGATAATTGACGAACTCCACTTCACACAAGACCTAATGAACAGCGGCAGTGATCTAAACCTGCTATACCAGGACACAGTCCGCAAAATGGGGATAAACCCAACAAAAATTCGCCATGGCAACACTTCCTTTCAAGGGGTAACGCCAGGCTTAGATACCCATTGTACGGGTTCTCTCCCGCTGGAAGTTATGTTCGGCTTCCCCGACAACTTCCGCCGTGAAAAGCTAACCTTTCACATCGCCCCATATACAAGTAGCTATCAAGCACTACTGGGACGCGAAGCTTTCGTTCGCTTTAACGCAATACCGCATTATGCATCCCTTACACTTAAAATGCCCGGCCCACGAGGCATCATCTCATTAAAGGGAAATATCGAGTTTTCCTCGAACGCGGAAGACTGTGCGGCTGCCTTGACAGCCACACACTAAACCAGCTTTACTAGTCAAAGCACCTGAACAGGTCGTTCAGACCCCGGACATGGCTAGACGAGTCCGGCATAAACATACAAAGGCTTACTAGCCGCACACCCCTGTACAAGGGGCTCCGCGCGTATACAGCAAGAGACAATTAAGCTCAATTCTACCCATTTTCCGAATTATACTTTGTTTATTTCGTATAACATAGCTTTTCGCATGATTGTTTGCAACTAAGTTCCTCTCTTTTACAGATGATCACTGTGCTACACCCGTCCAGGATACGGCACAATGGAGACACAGGCGCAGACATGTAGTAGGGACCCGTTCCACGGATTCTTTTCAGAATAAGACCCTGCGTAAACCTTTTTTACTGTCTCCTGTTGATAACATCCCCCGACTTCTTTTTATAACCGAGGAGGAGGCTGGCGTCTTGGCATTTGGCCACGTCAGAATTTTGCGCGTACCTGGACACCAGGGGCTTCTTACCAAGGGCGTTGTTCAGCCTGTTTTCATAAAGACCGAACACCTTAGGGAGTGTTTGGCGTCGCGAGTTTGGCCTTATATGCATCAGCTCCGAATCATGTCTTTGGTCAAATGTTGGGTTTGCCCGGCTTTTGTGTTTTGTTGCCTTATGTTTCGCTCTATCGGCTAAGGCGGCACCAGGAGAACTACTCCGATTGTGCCCCGGTTCGGCCAGGCGAGCACCTCAGTAGAGAAAGCCGAAAACTGACTGTCATGATACAGCGCGGGACTGGTCAACCACTCGATGACCCACCGGAATCTATAGAATTCCTCCGCATTAACAAAGGGCCATTTCCCGGCCAGGCACATACGCGCCCCGGATTCGGGTGAGCGCGGTGCCCCTAGGGGCTATATAGTAGCCCCACTGTCAAACTCCTATGGCTAAGTGAAAGTGATAAAGCATTATAGTCTGGTTGCCTAGTTCGCTGCGCTATCACCTCCTTTATAGGACCAAGACGTTGGATCAAGTGTGAAAATGCGCCTTCTGCGAACACCCCCGCATTATATGCGTGGGGGCTGAAGCCAAAGACTACCATCTTTCAGGTTATATATACATATACATTAACGGTCGCACAGGAGGTATTTTAATTCTTGAAAGCACACAAGTATAAAAAGCTTTTTCCATCGAAACACTGTTTTACAATGATACATGTTATTCGAACATTACATCCTTTGAGCACTGCGTCTCTATTAAACGAGCGCCCTGCAAAACTTCCTGAAAATAGTGCTCGGCAGGTACTCGGCTTTCGTCCGAATCTTGGGATGCAACAACACTGGCCTTCATATCCGCCCAGTATGTCTTGACATGGGCAAGAGCCATCTGTGCACCTCTATGCACGCCGACCTCTTCATTGCATCAATATGTGGCACCGCACCGAGGAACTGTTGCATCAACCTAAAATAACTCTTCGGCTCGGGCCTTTTCGGCCATAGATGACTCACGACATGATTCATGGCGAGTCCGGATAACCTATTCAGCTCCGCCCATGCGGCCAAACGATCGGATACTGAAAGTGGACGCTCTGGATTGTGGAACTGCGACCAAAAACGCTTCTCCACTTCATGGTCATTTTGATGACGGAAGTGTTCGGCCGCGTCCGTGGCACTCGCCGCCAAGTCTAGGTAAGTGTTCGCCGCACTCCACTTCCGGTGCAACGGAGCATATGTAGGATCCTCGAACTTCATCCGCAGCATATAGGGCTTTCCAGCCATGATATCTCTGGCCTGACGTAGCTCCTCCTTCATAGCTCTCATCGCAGAGCGAGTATCCTTGGCCTCGGCAGTGACCTTCTCTAGGTCCTTCTGTGCCATCCGATCTTCTTTTTCAAGAAGCTTGCAGCGGTCGGCAGCATTCTTCAACTTTTCAGCCATCTCGGCCATTTCCTTCTTGCTTTGGCAATGAGCAGCCTGTTCAGCTTTCAGCTTTTCAGCCGCCTTTAAGGAAGCTGCATCGCTTTTCTGGCCTGCTCCTTGGCTCGGGCAAGTTCCGCCCGAAGGTTCTCCATGGCAGCGGCACCATCTGCATCAAGCACATATGTTGTAAGGTACGGGCATCAAGCTCCTCTTACCAAGTGTCTTCGGAGAAATTATATACCTTGTGCCTCGTCGAACTGCTTGTTGACAAGCGCGATGTCGGCATCTGCCATGTCAAGTTGCCGCTTTAGTTCGGCAAATTCATCAGTCTGGCCAGCCACCGGACACTTCGCCACCTACATAGGAAAGGCGCAGTATTATACCTAGGATTATGATCCTCGGCGCACCGTCCTTTTTGACAACGCACTAAGTCTCAGGGTCTACTATCTATATAGGGTGCATCTTATATATGCGGATCTGTCAAAAGGTACATCGTTTCACGTACCTCAAAACCTGTCAGTAAACTCCTGACGGCCTCGTACAACCCGCTCTCCGCAGATGAAATCCTTCTAATCACCGTATCCATCAATGCACGGTGTTCTTCTGAGATAGATGCTCGCCCGAGCAGATCCTTCAGCTCCTCCGACCGTGCACCGGACGGTGCCGGACACGTCCGATGACCTTCTTCGAAGGCCGGACATGGAGGGCCTTGGGGGGCTATACGACTACCTTCCAGCCCTGTCGGATTCGGAGAAACCCTCCGTGACGTCACCTCAGGGTCGCCCGGCTGGCAAGGCGGTACGGCAGGGGGAGGCATTCCGCTCTCCATCATCTCCGGACGAAGATCCCCTGAAGATGAGCTCTGCTGAGAAGGGCGGAGATCCGAACTACAAGGTAAAATTTCAGTTATCTTCCTCAGGAACGGGGATGTCTCTTATTTTTAAACCCCCCTTTTTTACTTACGGCTCGGTGGAGAGCTGATCCCCTTGGGGACGCAATGCGGCCGAGGCACCTCCCGGCACCGGACCCTCTGACGAAGATTTCTTCCCCCGCTTTGAGGCCATAGCCTCCGGGTCTTCAGAGGCAGTCCTCTTTTTCCCCTGGATGGAGGAATTCTCGATTCCTCCTTCCCTGACAGCCTCCTTCGGGGAGGCGCTAGCTTCCTTGTTCCCCTATTTGCCTTCTTCCAAAGGTGCAACCTCTAGCATCCTGGTTAACACGGGATCCGGCGTGGTCTCAGGGAGGGGAGCCGGACACCTGATTAATTTTGCTTTCGCTATCCACTCCTGTTTAAAGGACAACTCTTTTAAGGGCAATTTTATGATAAATATACGGATAGCGTGTCCGGGTACAAGGCTACTTACTTGAGTATCCGGGCGATTGCAGCTCAGACCTGCGTCCTCGGACGAGTGTGGACACATTGCTTGTGATCCGAAGAACAATTTATACATCTCCACGGGCGTCGTGCCCATAAAATGTTGGAGAGCTCGTGGTCCTTCCGGATTAAACTCCCACAGGCGGAGGGGACGGCATTTGTAGGGCAGGATGCGACGAATCATCATAACCTGCGTCACTACGGCCAGATTGATATCTCTTTCTAGGAGATCTCGAACGCGGTCCTGCAACAAGGGCACATCCTTGGACGGCCCCTAGTTAAGCCCTTTATTGACCCATGATACTAGCTGTGGTGGGGGACCCGAGCGAAAGGCAGGTGGCGCCACCCATTTGGTGCCACTGGGAGTTGTGACATAAAACCACTCTTGTTGCCACGAGCCGAACTCCTCTTGAAAAGAGCTCTCGGGCCATGGGGTGTCGGCAATCTTGCTTATAACGACACCTCCACACTCCGTGTGCTGCCCTTCGATCATCTTCGGCTCTACTTTGAAGGTTTTGAGCCACAATCCGAAGTGAGGAGTAATATGGAGGAAGGCCTCGCATATGACAATGAACGAAGAGATATGGAGGATGGACTCCGGAGCTAAGTCGTGAAATTCCAGCCCGTAGTAAAACATGAGGCCCCTCATGAAGGGGTCAATCGGGAAGCCTAGCCCCCGAAGGAAGTGAGACGCGAACACCACGCTCTCACCGGCTTGGGAGTGGGAATGACCTGCCCTTGAGCAGGAAGCCTATGCAAGATTTCACCGGTTAGATACCTGGTGTCTCTTAACTTTAACACGTCTTCTTTCGTAATGGAGGAAGGCATCCACCGGCATTGAAGGTCGGAGCCGGACATCATCGAAGGTCTGAAGTGCCTGAATCTGGAGCTTTGGGTGTTGGAACTCGAGGCGAGAGGCGGATTTGATTAGGATTGAAAGAAAGGAGTCGAGCCTTGGTCTCTTTATAAAGAGGTTGAATACCAAGAGCCCTCCCCATGAACGTTTGGGACTCACTTTCGATTAAAGAGGCATACCAATGGCACGGTTGGGTTACCCACGCCCATATTGATGAGAATCCCGGAATAAGGGGACACGATCTCTGCTTTGACAAGACGTGCCAAGGAAAATGCCTCGCTAAACGCGCTGAGGTGGGACGTAAAACGATTCGAAAAAGGCTTGGCCGTGGCATGATGTCACGCTGCGGAATAGGTCAGCGGATTAGATTTGTACAAATATTATTCTCTCTACGGTGGTATGTGGAACTTATTTTGCAGAGCCGGACACTATCCTTGTGTTCAACATCTTCTATGAAGTATTCGGAGGAGGAACCCGCCTTGCAATGCCGAAGACAATTTGCGTGCTGGACTCGTCGTCATTGAAGCCTGGTTCAGGGGCTACTGAGGGAGTCCTGGATTATGGGGGTGTCCGGATGACCGGACTATGACCTTTGGCCGGACTCCTGGAGTATGAAGATACAAGATTGAAGACTTCGTCCCGTGTCCGGATGGGACTTTCGTTGGCATGGAAGGCAAGCTTGGCGATGCGGATATGTAGATCTCCTCCCATTGTAACCGACTCTGTGTAACCCTAGCCCTCTCCATTGTCTATATAAACCGGAGGGTTTTAGTCCGTAGGACGAACAACAATCATACCATAGGCTAGCTTCTAGGGTTTAGCCTCTCTGATCTCGTGGTAGATCTACTCTTGTACTACCCATACCATCAATATTAATCAAGCAGGAGTAGGGTTTTACCTCCATCGAGAGGGCCCGAACCTGGGTAAAAACATCGTGTCCCTTGTCTCCTGTTACCATCCGCCTAGACGCACAGTTCGGGACCCCCTACCCGAGATCCGCCGGTTTTGACACCGACAATGGCTGTTACTCAGAACACTTTGAAGGAGAATCATCATTATCTGCATCAAGTGTTCGACCGCACCTGGGCTATTCTTTCACATCTATACACTGCTGAAGAACTCAATGAAATGGACTTCCAACAGGACTTTGACTGGTCTCACCCACCTCCGAAGAAATTCAAGAAGGTCAAAGTTCCCCAACTGGTTGCCAGTTCATATTCTTCATCGTGCGAGACAAATGAAGCTAAAGATTTGGACGACACTGCGGCAGGCCCTACACCAACAAACGACCCCAACAACGCTGGCGCTCCTCCATCAGCATCATGATGATACTCTTCAGGGGTGTTAGTCCTCATTTTTGGTCCCTTTTGGTCATTTGATGACAAAGGGGGAGAAATTTGAGTTAGTCTTCAAGCGGGTCTTTATTATATGGGTGTTTTTTTGTTAAGTTACAACTCTTTCTCTTCTGAAGTGTTTGCTCTGCCGAGTTGTAAACTTAAGTCCTATGGTGCTCTGATACTTTTGACTGCTTTCTGCATGCTTATTTCCTCAAGTACTTTAATGCATGCATGCTGACTTAAGTCAGACACCATATTTCATCACGCATTTCAAATTCTTCATATTATATGTCAAATGCGTGTATGAATTACAAGATATAGGGAAAGATCTCTATGATATTACTCTACAATGTTCATTTGCTATCCAAAGCAAATTCGTCAAATATGCACATCTTCAGGGGGTGTTCTTCTATATGTTTCAATCAGATTCCTCAATATTAGCATTCACACTTCATATGTTTATCCCTGTTGAAAACTTAACCTATTTGTCATCAATCACCAAAAAGGGGGAGATTGTAAGTGCATCTAGTGCCCCTTAGTGATTTTCGTGTATTCAAGACTTATAGGTTAAGGGACTAATATGTTTGTGAGTGTACACATGCTCTATAAGTTGATGAGGAGTTTGATCTTTATGATGAAAGTTGACTCCTAAAAATGTATGTCTTCAGCTGAAGACTTTGGTTCTCCTGAAGACTTTGAAAGTGAAGAAATTGGTGTGACCTTGAAGACTTGGATATTCATATGAGGACTATGAAGCGTGAAGACTTTTGTTTTCGTAGTTTCATTTTCTCTTTCTTGAGTTATAGGAAACACCGTACTGTTAAAGGGGGTCAAGGTAAAACTAAGGAAACACTTTCCAAGTCATGCTAAACTCAAATCCTACACCTACCCAATCCTTTTGAGTGAAACCATTGGAAATCTCATGCAGTGCATTCAAGTTCTTCAGTGACAGAGACGAAGATCTTCTATTCTCTGAGGAATTTGTTATAATTGAGGAGTTAGGAATTCACCAGTGTGGATTGCCTACACAGTGAGGAACATGATAGCCCCGAGAAATTTGATACTCAAATATCCGACCATTGCTGTGATATGCGCCAGCTATCCAAAATATCTACCCACCTAACGGTCATATCATTGAAGGGCATTTATGTCTTATCATGTTGGGCTGCTCCCTAGGCTATAAATAGTCGCCCCCTACAACCACTAGTTGGTTGGCTGCTCGAAGAGAAACCGACACTTCTCATTGAGAGCATCCTATCCTCCGAGGACTTTGAGCAAAAATCATCAAGTGAGGAAAAACCCAAAACCCAAACACCTATAACCCAAAGTGATTGAGCATCACTGAAGAGATTATTCTTGTGTGGAACCGGCACTTGTTACCTTTGAGGACTATGCATCCTCCAGACGGTTAGGCTTCATGGTCTGAGCATCCAAGAGGAATTGTGGATCACCGAGTGACCAAGTCTGTGAAGGTTTAGAAGTCACCTGAAGACTAACCACGAGTGAATGGGGGAGGTCTATGTGACTTTAGCTCAAGGAGAATACGGTGAGGACTGTGTGTCCTCAGGTTTAAATACCCAGCCGCTCCAACCAGATGTACAACTGTTGCAACAGTTGGTACTGGTCTACCAAATCATCGTCTTCACCAAGCTATTGGTTCTATTTCCTCAACTCTTTCATTTCCTCATTCATGTGTTGATGAACCTGATCATTACTGTTTGAAGACTTTGACTGAAGACTTTCTCTATTTCCTCAACCCTATTTCTTCAGTCACATTGTCTTCATCCTTCTTATCCTGTTTTCATGCTACTTGTACTCCGTGCTTGTCTTTCATTTCATCATGATGACTATGCTTTTTGCTCTTTTATATTATACCTGAGTACTTATTCTGCTGCTAGTGTGTCATTGCTTAGGAATTTCTTCATCTAGAAATTTCTCAGTGACGAATTTGTAAAAATCGCCTATTCACCCCCCTCTAGTCGATATAACACACTTTCAGACCATATGGGTACACACCCCAGCAGAAGAATGAAATTGAAAGACAAATCAAAGAGATGCTCCATAATGGTATCATCCGCCCCAGCTCGAGTCCCTTTGCTGCCCCAGTGCTACTTGTGCGCAAGAAGGATGGCACGTGGCGTTTCTGTGTGGACTATCGCCAACTGAATGCAATCACGGTCAAGAACAAACATTCAATGCCAATGGTGGATGAGCTATTGGACGAGATCTCAGGCGCAAAATGGTTCACCAAGCTGGACCTTCTCTCAGGTTATCATCAGATAAGAGTGGCCGATGAGGATGTGTTCAAAACAGCCTTTCGCACTCACCAGGGCCTGTACGAGTTCCTGGTAATGCCGTTTAGCCTCTCGCGTGCACCCGGCTCCTTCCAGAGCATGATACACAAGGTTCTCAATCCTTTGCTCAGGCATGGTGTTTTGGCGTTTATGGATGATATTTTGGTGCATACAGGTACCTTGGAGGAGCTCCTATGTGAAGTATTGCAGTTGCTGCGGGATAATGATTTGGTGATCAAACACTCTAAGTGTGCCTTCGCCCAGCCTCGGATCGAATACCTCGGGCACGTCATCAGTGTTGCGGGCGTGGCTACTAATCCGGTGAAGGTTGGGGCAGTGCAGACTTGGCCTATTCCCACTTCTGCCTGGGCTGTTCAAGGGTTCTTGGGTCTCACTTGGTACTACCGGAAGTTCATTCAGCATTACGACGTGATTAGTCAACCACCGACAGAGCTGTCAAAAAAGGCAAAATTTTCCACTGGACACAACCAGCAGAAACAGCTTTCCAGCTGCTCAAGAAGGCAATGATCGCAGCTCCGGTGTTGGCAGTACCCAATTTCTAGCAAACATTTGTCCTGGAGACCAATGCATGCAAGGATCGCATCGGGGCAGTCCTCATGCAGCAAGGGCACCCAGTCGCTTACTTGAGGAAAGGACCCTGTCTAAAGAATCAGGCACTCAGCACGCACAAGAAGGAATGCCTCGCCATCCTGATGGCCATGGACAAATGGAGGGCGTACCTACATCACCAAAATTTCATAATACACACAGATCAGCAAGCCCTCTTGCATCTATCTATCAAAGATTGAGCACGGGGATCCAGCACAAGGCCTTTGTCAAACTGATGGGATTGGAGTACACTATCCAGTACAAGCGTGGCATCACAAACGCAGCAGCGGATGCTCTCTCCCGCCAGGACTAGCAGCAGTTTGTACTCGCCATATCATCAGAAATACCCTCATGGATGGAAACCCTGGTTGCTGGCTATGAGGAGGACACTAGTTCCAAGCAACTCTTGACCGAACTATCAGTAACAGGGAGAAATGACAAGGGCTACTCATTGGATAATGGTCTGCTTCGCTACAAAGGGCGTATTTGGGTTGGCCAAAACCCTTTGGCTCAGCAACACATTATGCAGTCCCTCCATGCCACTGCACTTGGCAGCCATTCGGGGGTGCTTGGGACATATCAGTGTGTCAAGAAACTCTTTGCCTGGGCCAAGATGAAACGAGATGTTACAGAGTTTGTGCAAGGCTGTAGCGTGTGTCAGCAGGCCAAGCCGGAACACTATCTTCTACCTCGAGTTCTTCAACCTCATGAGATTCCCCCTCATCCATGGCACACTATAAGCTGGGATTTCGTGGAAGGGTTGCCTAAGTCAAACGGCTTCGAAGTGATTTTGCTTGTTATTCATGAGCTCACCAAGTTTGCCCACTTTCTGCCGCTCAAGCACCCATACACAGCTCACCAGGTGGCCCTTGTGTTCTTCGATCAAGTGTACCGCCTCCATGGCATGCCAGCAAGGATCATCTCCGACCGAGATCTAGTCTTCACAAGTACGTTCTGGCAAGAACTGTTTTGACTTTCAGATACCATCCTCAACATGAGCTCATCCCGACACCCCAAGACAGATGATCAGACTAAACGCCTCAATCGGTGTCTCGAGGCTTCTCTTTGGTGTTCGATTCAAGACAAGCCAGTCCAGTTGTCCAAATGGTTGACAGCAGTGGATCATTGGTACAACACATCTTATCACACAACAGCAGAATGTACTCCATTTGAAGTACTATATGGGTATCTTCCTCAACCATTTGGGATATTAACTCCGGCGTCCACAACTAACCTCGAAGACTTGGTGGCCAATCGGGAAGAAATCAGAGAGCTACTATGACAACACTTGACGTGAGCTCAAGCAAGGACGAAACGGCAAGTGGATAAGAATCGCACGGAACGCTCCTTCCAAGTGGGCGATCAAGTGTTCTTGAAGGTTCAACCCTACCTCCAGAACTCCCTCGTGGCACGCTATAACCAGAAGTTGGTGCTGAAGTTCTACGGGTCGTCGCAAGCCCTCTAGCGAGTCGATGCAGTCTCTTACAAGCTCTAGCTGCTAGCCAACTCCAGGATCCACGACGTCATCCATGTTTCCTAGCTCAAGAAGCAAGTTCCTCCATGGTTCTCCATCGAGCCGGGCATGGGCATGGTCGAACAAAGGAGCTTGACACTACTTCAACCCGCGACGATCTTGCAGATGAAGCTCGTTCAGCAATGCGGTGCGATCAAGCCAAGGTTCAAGATTCGCTGGAAGGATTGACCAGACACCCACGACACTTGGGAAGACAAAATGGTGCTACATCAGTTTCCCTGTCTGACAGCTTGGGGGCAAGCCACTGCTCAAGGGGTGGGGAGTGTTATGCAGCAGCCCAGCCTAGGAAGAAGGCTCAAGGCCTCATGACGCTCCCTGTTGCTGGACCGGGCCTGGAGGACCCAGAAGGACAAGAGAGCAGAGACCAAATACAAAAGGGGGCTCACTGGAACAGAAGAATGCATCTACTAGCAGAAGAGAAACACTTTTCCCCTTTTGTTGTCCTCCACTGGTGTACCCAGATTCATCTTCCTTCCTCTATAAACGAATTCGTGTATCCAGGAGCATAACATAGTGCTACCGTCGTTCTAAGCAAAATAAGATGCATATAAGATAAACATCACATGTAATCAAAATATGTGACATGATATGGCCATCATCATCTTGTGCTTTTGATCTACATCTCCAAAGCATCGTCATGATTTCCATCGTCACCGACTTAACACCTTAATCTCCATCGTTGCATTATGGTCATCTTGCCAACTATTGCTTCTACTATTGCTAACTCATAGCGATAAAGTAGAGCAATTACATGGCGTTTGCATTTCATACAATAAAGAGACAATCATAAGGCTCCTGCCGGTTGCCTAATATCTTACAAAACATGATCATCTCATACAATAACGTATATCACATCATGTCTTGAGCATATCACATCACAACATACCCTGCAAAAACAAGTTAGATGCCCTCTACTTTGTTGTTTCAAGTTTTACGTGGCTGCTACGGGTTACTAGCAAGAACCGTTCTTACCTACGGTAAAAACAACAATGGTGATTCGTAAAGTTTGATGTTTTAACCTTCTTGAAGGAACGGTGTAGTCAAATTCGATTCAACTAAAGTAGTAGAAACAGACACCCACCAGCCACCTTTATGCAACACTAGTTGCATGTCAGTCGGTGGAGCCGGTCTCGTGTGCGTGGACATGTAAGGTTTGTCCGGGCCGCTTCATCCCACAATACCGCCGAATCAAAATAAGACGTTGCTGGTAAGTAGTATGACTATCACTACCCACAACTCTTTGTGTTCTACTCATGCATATCATCTACGCATAGACCAGGCTCATGATGCCACTTTTGGGAATCGTTGCATGGAAAACAAAAATAATTCTACGCACACGCAGTTATCTATCCATGGGGATGCATAACAATGACAGGGAGAGTGTGTCTACGTACCCTTGTAGACTGTGAGCGGAAGCATTTCACAACGCGATTGATGTAGTCGAACTTCTTCACGCTTCAACCGATCAAGTACCGAACGCACGACACCTCCGTGTTCTGCACACGTTCATCTCGGTGACGTCCCTCACCTTCTTGATCTAGCAAGATGTCGAGGTAGTAGATGAGTTCCGTCAGGACGCCGTCATGGTGACAGTGATGCTGAAGTGATCTCCGCAGGGCTTCGCGTAAGCACTACAAAAATATGACCGGGGGTGTAAACGGTGGAGGGGGCGCCACACACGGCTAGGCAATTGTAAATGGTGGACGGGGCGCCCCCCAACAACATATATATAGGTGGGAGGGAGGGAGGAGCATCCATAGGAGGTGCCAAAGTAGGAGGAATCCTATTTGGAGTCCCCTCCAAGCCGCGCCCCCCACCATATATAACCGAGGGGGAAGGAAAGAGGGGGGGAGAGGGAAGGGAGTGGGAATCCTAATCCACACTTTCCTTTCCCTTCTCCCCTTTCCTTATCCTCCTTAGGTAGGCCCATATGGGGGGGGCGCACCGGTACCTTGTGGCTGGTGCGTTTCTCCTCTTGGCCCGTAAGGCCCATATCTTTTGCCGGGGGTGCTTGGAACCCCTTCAAGTGACCCGATAAGTACCCAGTAACCCCCGAAACACTTCCGGTGTCTGAATACCATCGTCCTATATATCAATATTCACCTCCCGACCATTTTGAGAGTCCTCGTCATGTCCGTGATCTCATCCGGGACTCCGAACAACATTGGGTCACAAAATCACATAACTCATATAATACTATATGGTCATCGAACCATAAGCGTGCGGACCCTACGGGTTCGAGAACCATGTAGACATGACCGAGACACCTCTCCGGTCAATAACCAATAGCTGAACCTGGATGCCCATATGAGCTCCTACATATTCGATGAAGATCTTTATCGATCGAACTGCTATGACAACATACATAATTCCATTTGTTCATCGGTATGTTACTTGCTCGAGATTTGATCGTCGGTATCTTTATACCAAGTTCAATCTTGTTATCGGCATGTCTCTTTACTCGTTCCTTAATACATCACCTCGTGACTAACTCCTTAATCGTTAGCTTGCAACACTATAGAAAAATACACTTCCGTGATGATACGTGTTTTTCACAGTAGGTCACGTTTTCTGTCATGCATGTACACCCATGAAGATTTTATGACAGAATCAAGATAGCCATACCTGTGCTGTCGTAGAAGTGTTCCATGACATTACCAAAATTATCATCAGAGAAGTGACCACTTCCATGACGATAAATCACGCGTCATACAAGTGCTTTCGTCAAGGGCAACTAACACATGGCATCCACCGTAATAGGTCATTGTTAAGCTATCGGGTTCCGGTTTGGATCGGATAACCCGTTAACAGCCCGGACCAATGTCGATTTTCCACATGTAAAATTCTCATTCGCCGATGATCCACGTGTTGGCTCAGTGTTGGGACGGATGTCAACCGTCCATTTGACAAGAATCGCCAATGAAACGTTGACACGTGGGACAACCCAATAGAGGCCCATATAGGTTCAAAAGCCAGCCCTGGAACAGGCCCACAAGATTTTGTCAGATCTAATGGGCTGCCCCGTTAACATCCTAACATTTTCTGTACCAAATTATAGCCCACATCAGATACGAGTCGTTAAATGAATGTAATATTCTGGGCCAGTTTACGGCCCATATAAGATCTGGTCCATTAACATCCTGCAATAGTGTGGGCCCAATTACGGTCCATACCTGATACGGCCCATGAGCTAACTTCCATTTCTTGGGTCAAATTACGGCCCATAACAGATACGACCCTTTAACAGCTATTGTGCCATTGGGCCCATTGGGGGCCTGATTTGCTCTTCGGCCTCTTAATGGCCCGTTTAACAGTTCGACCCGATATTAGTTTCGGCCTGTCAACGCCCTCTCTACATATGGTCCTCTTTCGGCCCGGTTTCACTTTCGGCCATTTAAAGGCCCGAGTTGCACCTGGGTCTAATTATGGTCCGTACTTACTTTCGGCCTCTTAACAGCCCGTAGTCTTTGGGGATACATTCTAGCCCAAACTGCCTATTGGCCCGTTAAAGGCCCTTGAGAGTGTTGGGCCTAATTTTAGCTAGTTATACATCTGACCTGCTTCCAACCCATCATATAATTGGGTCAGCCAAGGCACAAAAACATTTCAGCTTGTTAATGGTCCATCATCCGAATGGGCCAATAATGGGTCGATTTATATTACAGCATGTTGTCGGCCCGTGATTTGTTTGCCACAATTAAGGCTGAATCTAGTTTTCAACCTGTTAAAAGCCTATTTAATTTTTTGGCCCAATTAAGGCAAGCGGTTTACTCGACCTTTTAAAGGCTCGAGACTAATAGTGGGCTAGATTAAGACTAGACCTAACTAATGGCCCAAGATGATTGTAGGCCCGCGGTTCGGCCCATACTAGTGATTGGTGACCGGCCAGTTTTAGTACAGAAATTATTATTTTATAAACCTAACCTTTTGGCTCATTGCGCATCGATCAAAGATTACGATCTTTTCTCAGAGCGACGACATCATAAACAACAAATAAATTACAGCATCGTGATGAAGAATAAACCTAGACTATACAACAAAGAAATTATAGCATATTACATCCCATGGGCATTGAAGTTCACCGCCAGTGATAATAAAGGGCAACCAGACAGTAGATTCTATACACTGGGCTGGTCGCCACCAGCGGAAGTTAACATGCCGAAATAGACAGAACGAACAACACTTCAACACGGTTCAAGAAAGGTTAGCCAGGCCCAGGAGCTGCATCACAAGCAGCTTACCAACCTAATGAGACCGCTTCTTTTCCGACCATATACGTCCTGTACTTATGGTTAATCTTGCATAGACATTGGAGTTCTAGTCGGATTTGAGTGTAAGCATGTCTTTCTGCTTGATTTTCAGACCGAAGAAGTCGGACAAATTCAGGCGGCGACTTCATCGAGCTTGTGTCACTGACTAAGTTTGACACTACATCAAGATATGACTTTGTGGTTGTATCCCTACCCTCAAGATGAGTTACCTTCTACTCTGGAATATATGGTAGATGGACAAAGAATGGGTTCGTCTCACTATCATTGCCGCAGTTCTTCCTAGCAGCAGTGTTGTCACCCTGAAAGAGAAACATGTAGGTAGACAACATATTTTGCAAATATAAGCATTAGTGCTGTCAATTCATCTCATTTCTTTATCAGAAATAAAGAGACATGGTTTAAAATAGCATTAACATAATTGACATTGTTCGTAGTTAAGACGACGGGAAATGGCATTATGTAGGAGCGGCCAGCTTCACCAGACCACTGTATTACAGATCAAGAACACAAGCATACATTTAGTTCTAAACAACGTATAAGCATGAATGGTGAGTGTACTGTCAATCTATACCATTTCAGATTGGTAAATAAAGAGACACCATTTGAATAACATTAATATAATATGGCATTGTTCATAGTTGAGACATATAACAGGATATGACATTGTGTTGTTGCTGGTAGTTTCACCACACCACTGGATTACAGATCAAGAACACAAGCATACACATAGTGCTAAAGAAGATAACTTGGTATGTTTAGTTTAATTTACATGGTACGAATAAGGAACTAGGTTGTACAACTAAAGACTGAAATTGAGAAGGACAAACTTATGTTTATGTACTTCTTTATAAACTTTGAGCAAGCAATTTGATGCAGACGACAAAAATAAACAGCATTTGCACTCATATCGATCCAAGTATACACAACAAAGTTTGAAGGCTCGAGGAGGACAAACTTACATTAGTAGCGAAGACAGGCTCTCTAAAGCCCTTGTCCATATTGATGGGGGGCGGCAATTCAAGAAGTTTACCGCACACTCTTCTTCAAGAGCATTGCCTTTATTCTACATTTTGTTAAGAGTAAATATGGATGTGAAAATATAGGAACAAATGGCGATTATTTAAGTTAAGATGCAGAGTACAAATGCAAATACAACATACAGGCAAAATGCACTTACAAGAACAATGTAGAACTAAATTTCTTCATAAGCATTGGGTTTATTCTACATTAATTTAAGCATTAATATAGATCTGATAATTTGGAGCAAACAGTGGATAAGCAAGCTATAATGCACAATGATGTCACATAATCCACCAGGTATGAATGTAAGGACATCGATAGGACAACAGGTACTCACAAGAGAAAAGCAGCGACCAACATAGTTGTGATATCCTAAGTTTTGTAGTGCTCGTTATATCGCCAATATACATCGGGTGCTATGTGATTTCTCCTGTAGCACCACGTTTTTCAAGGACTTTGCTTGTACTCCTTCAGGTTCTGCAATCACACTCTTCCTTTTGGATGCCTGAAACACAAGAACAACATTTCAATGGAAAAACATGGTATGATGACAAATGAAATAGGTGTTGATAATGGATGGGCATGGCATCTTCACATATATCATGATTAAACTAAGAAGATGGTGGTGCAACGAAGCAAAAGAAATGCAAGACACCCTATGCAAGATATGTGCAACCAATAAAACCTTGCCAAATTAGAACATACACCTTATTGGGTAAATAGGATAGGCCATCTGCCTTTGACTCCTTGAGCTCAGAATAGTCATTAGGATCATATTCTGAATACGAATCTATAGGTCGGGAGCATGTGGGTTTCATTGCATCCACAATGGACCTCAATCCCTTGATGCCAAGTTTGTTACCCATTGAATTGTTCTGCAATATTCTTCTTACATGCACATTCTTATATTCATTGTGATTACGTACAATATCTGAGAAGCATGAAAACATAAATAGTAGTGAGATTATCTTTGTAATGCAGATGATATTGTAATATAATAGGGGTCCCTGTAAACCCTTGTGTGCTATCATTGGATTCTGATGAGAGAGCCCATGTGTGTTGTAATATGGTGAGTAAATTAATATACCCTGGCACAACTACACAAAAAATAGGCTCCCTGTCGGGAGCTCCGGATGTAAGGATAGTTGGCAGATGATAGGTTCATAATATACCGTTTAGAAAGTTTATGCCAAACCATGATAACGAGAGTGCAAAGCCAGTAGGAAGATCGTAGTGTAGATAATAGGGGTACACCATAACCACCATAAATAAATCGGTAAAGTGGAACTGGCTGGAAAATACAGGGTTTTGCCGCTACTAATATCCAGCCTATCGACCACCTACAGGCCAACTCTGTTCATCTGAAGGCACACAACTATTACTATCAGTCTAGTCAATCAAAGACCGTGCGGCTCCCACCAGGGATATTATGGCAGACCAACTCGAAGTGCAAAATCATGTAGCAGAACTGGCCCAATAGAACTGTCGACTACAGATGTGCCTGCTCCCCTTCCTGACAAGGAACATACTGTACTTAGTAAAGAAGAACAGAAGAGGAACATGTTAAAGAATAGAAGGGGAAGCATATTATTGAGATTCCCCTTCTTTTTATACAATGTTGGTTGCCCACCCATGATGAATCAGAGCGCCCAAAGAAATGCAATTCCATGATGTCTCTCTATATGTGGCCACATGCATTTGGAAATTCAAGTGTGAGCATTACCTAACCAATTAAATGTGTGTCTGTTAGCTAATGTCAGTATCATATCGCATTCGTATTTGAAGAACCTTAGGACGTATGATTGGTGTGTTATTTAGCTTTAAAGGGTGGACAGCTGCTAGTAGGACACAAAGCACCTACGTAGACCGTAGTGTAGATATAATGGGAAAACCCTAAGCATCAGGAGTAAAATCAGGAAAGTGGAACTAGCTGGAATATATGTGCTAGTATTGCATGTACAGCTGGAAAGGCTTCAAATACTAATGTCTACTATGCAACCTTCTTCTTGTAGACTCGTGTTGGGCTTCCAAGCACAGAGTTTGGTAGGACAGTAGCAATTTTCCCTCAAGTGGATGACCTAAGGTTTATAAATCCGTGGGAGGCGTAGGATGAAGATAGTCTCTCTCAAATAACCCTGGAACCAAATATCAAAGAGTCTCTTGTGTCCCCAACACACCCAATACAATGGTAAATTGTATAGTGCACTAGTTCGGCGAAGAGATAGTGATACAAGTGGAATATGGATGGTAGATATAGGTTTTTGTAATCTGAAAATATAAAAACAGCAACGTAACTAGTAACAAAAGTGAGCGAAAAGGTATTGCAATGCTTGGAAACAAGGCCTAGGGTTCATACTTTCACTAGTGCAAGTTCTCTCAACAATGATAACATAATTGGATCATATAACAATCCCTCAACGTGCAACAAAGAGTCACTACAAAGTCACTAATAGCAGAGAACAAACGAAGAGATTATTTTAGGGTACGAAACCACCTCAAAGTTATTCTTTCTGATCGATCTATTGGGATATTCCAATAAGTGTCACAAACAGCCCTAGAGTTCATACTAAAATAACACCTTAAGACACACATCAACCAAAACCATAATGTCACCTAGATACTCCAACATCACCACAGGTATCCGTGGGTTTGATTATACGACATGCATCACACAATCTCAGATTCATCTATTCAAACCAACACAAAGAACTTCAAAGAGTGCCCCAAAGTTTCTACCGGAGAGTCAAGACAAAAACGTGTGCCAACCCCTATGCATAAGTTCACAAGGTCACAGAACCCGCAAGTTGATCACCAAAACATACATCAAGTGGATTACGTGAATATCCCATTGTCACCATAGATAAGCACATGCAAGACTTACATCAAGTGTTCTCAAATCCGTAAAAACTCAATGCGATAAGATAACTTCATAGGGAAAACTCAATACATTACAAGGAGATAGAGGGGGAGAAACATCATAAGATCCAACTATAATAGCAAAGTTCGCGGTACATCAAGATCGTGCCAAATCAAGAACACGAGAGAGAGAGAGAGAGAGAGAGAGAGATCAAACACATAGCTACTGGTACATACCCTCAGCCCCAAGGGTGAACTACTCCCTCCTCATCATGGAGAGTGCCGGGATCATGAAGATGGCCACCGGTGATGGATTCCCCCTCCGGCAGGGTGCTAGAACAGGGTCCCGATTGGTTTTTTGCGGCTACAGTGGCTTGCGGCGGTGGAACTCCTAATCTAGGTTCTGTTATGGAAGTTTGGGGATATATAAGAGGTGTTGGCATCAGGAACAAGTCAGGGGGTCTCTGAGTCAACCACAAGATAGGGGGGCGTACCCAGGGGGTTGGGCGTTCCCTCCTGTCTTGTGGATGGCTGGGATTCTTCTAGCCCAACTCTGATGCTCCGTGGGCTTCTTCTGGTCCAAAAATAATCACCGTAAATTTTCAGTTTGTTTGGACTCCGTTTGATATTCCTTTTCAGCGAAACTCAAAAACAAGGAAAAACAGAAACTGGCACTGGGCTCTAGGTTAATAGGTTAGTCCCAAAAATCATATGAATGCATATAAAACATCCAAGATGGATAATATAATAGCATGGAACAATCAAAAAATTTAGATACGTTGGAGACGTATCAAATACCAGCTCTCAACAACTGAAGGAGCAGTACTGTTACTGTCAGTCTAACTCTTAAAGGCGACACATACGATAGAATACGAAGAGTTGAAAGTGTCCATGACAATCAACATGAAGACCAACACGAAGATTTGAAAGCGTCCATGACAAGCGACCGAATAGACCTATACACTGCAAATGTCCCTGCTCCTCTTCACTACAAAGAACATAATGTACAACCATTATACTCCCTCTATTCCTAAATATGAATCTTTGTACAGATTCCACACATACGGATGTATATAGAGACATTTTAGAGTGTAGATTCACTCATTTTTTCTCCGTATGTAGTCCATGGAGGAATCTCTACAAAGACTTATATTCAGGTACGGAGAGAGTACTTACAAAGGAAGAACAGAAGAGGAGCATGCTAAATAAGAGCAAGCCAATTTTGGATAATAAAATGTTGGTTGGCCACACATGATGAACCGGAGCGCATAAAGAATGTTATGTGGCGCATGTGCTCTTCGAAAGTAAAGTAGGAACATTAACTTACCAATTAAACATTCTCTGTTTTAGTACATGTCAGCATCGTATCATATTCGTATTTGAGCAACTAAGTTTGGAGTTATGAGTGGCATCTTGTTTAGCTTGATGGGTTGAGGAGCACTGCTTGCACGTACATCTCTAAGCACCTACGATAATAGTACTGAATATCTGGGAATGTCCACATGCAAGTCACCTGACTTTCATCATTTGGGTTAGTCGACCATTTCAGGTGGTTGGATGAAGATCCTATGTCTCCTAACCCTTCTTCTTCCTCGCCTCTTATTCTTCCCCTAAATACCACCGCACGGGTCGCCGAGCAAACCACTGGCCCCCTCCCTCCCCTGAATCGCCCACCACCTCTGATCTTCTGCCGCCCCCGGCCATCCCTCTAGCTAACCCCACCCCCACCCGTGTCGAGTTTTGCCTCCAGTGAGACCCCACCATAGCCCGATGATAGCCCCCCACAACCATTGTCCCCACCCAAAACCCTAAGATAGATAATGGGGCAGCCCTCCAGCGAGCCCCTTCCTTCCCTTCGGCGAACTCCGGTGAGCTCTCAAAAATCGACAGACCCAATTTTGAAATTTAGTCTACTGTCATTTAACTAGTGTGGAATATAAAAGGGGAAAACCATAAGCATTGTGAGTATAGTGTTGAGCGTGCCATGGCGGATCTGAAGGTGCAAACCAAACAAAGGCAACTTCACAACCAATGTTTGCTTTCAACTAACAAGTAAGATCCTAAGTGATGGACAAGAAATCACAGTAAAACAGTGGCGATCTATTTTCTTGCTGCGAAAAATAAGTTGAGCAGATACGAAAGAGTACCGCCTCTGGTGTTGCGCCGTGTATGCATCTGCTGAGAATTTGACGGTGTTGCAGTGGCGATGGCTGTCGGTAGCGTGGAAGCAGATCTAGGAGGGTAGATGGTGGCGCCGGGGGAAATATCCGGCGCGGTGGACGAGACGGTCGTAGGAGCAGCGCCAGCAAGGTGGACGACGACGGGGATGAAGCAAGAGGACGGGATGCAAGGATCCTGGTCTGAAGCCGTGGATGAAGAGATCGATCCCTTGTAATGGACGACGACGTCGGGGTATCAGTTCTGATATGGCGGAGGAGGACGGTGGTGGATGGGGTGGCGAGCGGAGGAGGCTGGGGTGGAGAGGGTGTTTTGGCGCCCATGGAGTATGAATGGGAAATGGAGGGAGAGAGGAAGGGGGAACCATGTCTTCAGGGCGTGCTTGTCTCAAATGCGAGGAAATTTACAAACTTAGCCCCCGTTTAAAATTTCCTACATCACAGCAATATTGGTCGGTTGGGGATAGGACAGTAATCTCGCATACACCGAATATTTGCCGACGGAGATTTTGGCCGACGAGAGTTTGTTTTGGCGCCCATCGTGTATGAATCGGGGAGGGAGGTCAGAGGCGATTTCGGATGAGGAGAAACTGTGTTTTGGCGCCCACCGTGTATGAATCCAGGGAGGTGAGAGGCGGAGGCGGTTATGTCACGTTTGCATGAAATTACAAGCCTACCCCTATCAAAACCTATAGAAATTGAGTCGATAAGCTTTGCGTGTCGGGGATAGGCAGCAATTTCCATCTCGCAGATTTTGGTTTTGGGCGGTTACTGCGACTTTCCCCGCTTTGTTCAAACTTTTGTAGAGAAAGAGTGCACGTTTACCTTGCCAACTCAATTCGAATCCAGTTTGTACTTTTTTTCGGGCAGGATCCATTTTGTATTCGAATACAAATCTATATACATCATTTTTTATATATACTTTCAAAAGCACAACACCCTTTATACATAAATATGGTTTACAAATGGCATGATCTCAGATCATAAGGCTAGATCCATCTTAATTTGGATTTTCAAATATTTGAAACCACTTTATGTTGAAATCCAATGTCTGCATTCCTCGCTAACTATCTCCAATTAATGTGTGTTTCATGCGGTTTTTTTTACTTCTCAAACATGTATAATGTGTTTCACACATGCAACATATAGTGTAACCCCGTTTAGACATTAATTGCATATAAACCATGCATTGTCTCTAATTAAAGAATCTATATGGATCACTAATTTTGATAAACTATATAACATTACACGTGTCCCCAAATTCAAATGAATATGCATGTTTGATAGACCAATTTTCATTATGATATTTGTCAGGACCCCGATCCTAAGTCACACCGATCTAGCATGTAACACATCATATCACTTTGCAGCCTCACGCACAATATTCCCACGGGTGCCACCTTACCTGGCCCGGGATAGTTTACGCCTTTTGGCTCATGTATATGATAGTGTCGCTAGCATCCATATGACAAAGAAACTGGGCCAACATGACTAGTCGTAAACCCAAGGTGGCGCTAACTTACAGGGAAAGGCATACATGACCTAGCAACGAACATGTCGATCAACAATGTATGAACCCAAGTCATAGCAAGCTACAAGGACTTAAAGGAACAATGTGTGACATTTCCCCGAAGGGACAGACACAGGAACGAAGAAGGACACATGCCGGTCAACCTAAGTGTTCCGGAACAGTAGCAAGCTACCATGGCTCAGTGGAACACTAGGAGACATTTCACGGTAAGAGAGGCTCCCAAGAATAAACAACTAGGTTTTCGGATCCCACACATATCAAGCATTTCAATAACATACACACAATATGCTCGATATGTGCAAATACAACATGGCATCACAACAAAACTCTACGGATCAAAGTATTTATTCATTAGGCTACAAGGAGCCAAGTATTACAAATATGGGTCTCATGACCCAACATTTAGAGCATACAAACAACGGAAGCATAACATGCCTGAGTACAGACAACTACAAATGAAAAGGGCTGAGAAGCCTGGCTATCTACAAGATCCTCCAAAGGGTACAAGATCGTAGCTGAGTCAACAAGTTAATCGTCGAAGTCCATGCGGAACTACAAGTGAGACTGAAGCCTCTCTGCAAAAACATAAACTAAGCAAACATGAGTACAAATGTACCCAACAAGACTTACATCAAAACTATCGATATGTGCATCGATATCAACAAAGGGGGTGGTGGAGTTTAACTGCAGCAAGCCAGCTTTGACTCGATGGTTATCCTGAACTACGACTGCAAGTAACTCTTTTGAGGTGGCGCACACGAGTCCAAATATTCACCATATCAATACACCACTATGGATCCGCTCCCATCTCCCTACGAGAACGCCATCCATAGCACTCACACTTATCTTGTGCATGTTAGAGTATCCACTTTCAATTGTCTATGAATTGTATAGGCAACCCAGAAGTCATTTACCACGGACGCGGCTATTCAAATAGATCATTTATAACTCTGCAGGGGTGTACTTCTTCACACATGTTTCCACCACTTAGCGTCTGCACACAACATGTGCTCGGCAAACTTCAAGCAAAAGCCGACGTGGGTGTAGACAAAGACCTGACTAACCACACAAGTCCCTAGTCAAGGTTATCGCATATTCAGGTTCCATCCGCAGGGAGTTCGGCCGAGGTGTCCACATACGGCCCCGAATGATGTTTGCTGGGTTCCCGAGGCACCAAAAGGGCGTCTCGGTACACCGCGCCATGTGCCTACCGCATCACAGCCCACCCCTCGGGTCAGTGCTATGCACATCCTCCAGCATACTACAAACACCAGAAACTACTTGCAACTCCTAGACAAAGGATAGGGGGGTTAATGAGTCGGGCTGGTCATATTTCAGGGCCCAACGTGTGGTAGTAGTTGTTCATGGATCACAAACACAGAACTCAGTTCCTGAGGATAGTTTCAATGATACAACCCACCATGTAGTCCTACACGGCATCTCACTGCTACCTTTACAAAATCATGTTCACACACTTAGATCTCGACAGTAGGACATGTTCACCACATTCCAATTCGTCCCCAATGAATCAGACCTGACTCAACTCTAAGCAGTAGCAGGCATGACAACAAGCATGAATGAGTAGGCACATCATTGCTCAAACAACTCCTACTCCTACTAGTGGGTTTCATCTATTTACTATGGAAATGACAGGTCATGCAGAAGAAAAGGGGGTTCAACTATCGCATCATGTAACAGATGAATCATTGTTGTCCTAATGCAGTAAAAAAGAGTAGGAGCAAGAGAGTGGGGTTGTATCGGAATGAACAAGGGGTTTTTTGCTTGCCTGGCACTTCTGAAGATGGTATAGCTCTTCATCAATGTCATCGAACTCATTGTCGGAACAACGTCTACTGAGAGGGGACAAACATCAGCAACAGAGAAAGAACACAATCAATACAATGCAACAATATGATGCACGATCATGACATGTCAAGAATGATAAATTTGCCCTAATGCATCTAGCAACAATTTAAATGAAGTCCATATGATCCAAGGGTTCATATGCAAACTCCATATTAAGCAATTAAGATGCCATTAACATGTTTTCACTTATACAGTAGGTACAAGTTGGTTTGTCATGAATGAAAATGGTACAGATGGACAGATTGGATTTTTCTGATCATTTTTCAAATATATATTATTTCATTTGGAGTTATAGATTATTTTCTATGAATTTTCTAAGTTTATAACATTTTCCAGAATTTCTGAATTATTTTAAATACATAAATTACTTACTGTGTCAGCATGCCATCACCCTGATGTCAGCAGGTGAACAGGGGTGGTCCAGGTCAAACCTGACCAGTGGGGTCCACTGGTCAGTGACAGAGGGGCTAATCCCGCGATGACTCGGGATTTGACCCGCTGCGGGGCCCGCTGTCAGCGTCTAAGGGTGGTCCAGCTGGCGGGGATTAGTGCTAATGACAGAGCCACGTCGGATCACTGGAGTTTGGTCGGCGGCGACCATTTCGCACGACGGAGGCATAGCAGGGCGGCGCTAGGGGCTGCGGTTGGACGCGTGAAGACCACCAGAAGGTAGCCCATGCCCGCGCGCATCCAGGGGAACCAACGGAAGGGTGCGGGGTGGCCGGAGTTTGCCGGAAGCGAGCTCGTCGCGGCGGCCGAAGCTCGGGTTCAAGCGGTGCAGTGCTATGGTGCACTGGAAGACGAGCTATCGGCGGCGTTGGCTTGCTATGGAGCTGCTGAGCACGTAGGCATGCTCAGGCGCGAGCTTTACTCTCTCTGGTTATGGCGGCGGCAAGAACATCGGTGACCGGCGCTCGGCTCTGGTGGAACCATGGTCTAGAGAGAGCAAAAGAGCGTGGGAGGAGAGGGGTTCGGTAGAGGGGCTCATGGCGAGTCGGATGATGGTCTCAGCGAGCTCGGGGGAGGCCTGGTGCGGTCGAAGCGGCGGTGGCGATCTCAGCATCCGAGGAAGGAAGAAGAGCTCGAGTGATGGTGTTCTGGACTAGGGGTACTCATCACGTCGTCTCCCGACCTGTGGGTCGGGCTTAGGACCCACCTTGGTGGTTCACTAATGGGCCACTTTAGGCAGCCCATGCCGCATACAAGGAAGACTCCACAAGACTTGGCGCCCAAGCCAAGGACTCTCCTAAAACCCTAGGCCTCCGGTGTGTTATGTAAACCGAGGCCATGCTAGTCAATAGACAACATCTAATATTCATTAGAACAATCTCGTGGTAGATTCATGTACTCTGTACTACACCCATATGAATGCAATCAAAAGCAGGATGTAGGGTATTATCTCTTCGAGAGAGCCCGAACCTTGGTAAAACCCTGTGTCCATGTTACCATCGCTCCTAGCTTAGGACCCCTACTACGAGATATGCCGTATTTCACACCGACCTTGGTGGTTTCATTAAGAGCCTACTGGATGATCGCCGCGGTTCAATGGTATGATTAGGTGATGTTTTACCATTTAGATCTATTCATCATCACTTAATTTCTTTAAGGATTACTTTTCCTGATTTTATGATGGGCATTATGACCCGTCATTTATCCTGAAATTTACAGTTATATTTATTTGAAGATGTAGAGGGATAAATATTCATCCTGAAAATTTTTAAATAGACACAAAAAAAAAATGTTCACATACATGTAGTTATAATTTGGTGCCCACAAAATATAGTTTCAGATTCTATAAAAGTTATTTGTGTGCACAAACTACACTACATTCTTTATGGACATAATTGAATTTACTCTAACAAATCGATGTTGAGTTTTGCAAATTCACAAAAGGATAATTGCACCGTATTAAATAGTTCCAAATATATTTTTGGAGAAGTCACATTATCTCCTCTCATTAACTTTTATTTGATTACTTTGGAAATATTTAAATGGCACTATAACTCCAAATAAGATCCATCTTCAAATAGAAATCCAAATCCAAAAGAACTTCACATAAAATAGTATTCCACCACATTTTGAGAAAGTCATTTTATTCTCACTCATAGGTGTCCAAAAGAAAAGCAATTGGATGAAATATTTGAAACAATAATCAAAAGCTTTTAATTTCCCATGAAAATATAAATCAACTGTATTGGGATCTAATACAGTTGAGATGAATATTATTTTGTTGATAATCAAAAGGCTCGGCGAGAAAATTCCGTATGGACCACGATTTCAGTAAAACGGGTCTCCCCTCAAATGTTCTCGTTTATTAACAGTAATATCACAAACGGACGATAGTATTAACGGGATCGCAATAACTAGACTATTGGGATGAGCCTAGAATATAATTGCCATAATAATCAAAAGGCTCGGTGAGATAGATACTCCTAGATCTCAATACAGTTGATCTATGTTAATACTATGTCACCCTATGTACAAAACTTTGATCAGGCCAATCTTCAAATAAAAACTGCAAAATCACCACTTCATGACCCACATTTTATTGACCGACATTGTGAGCTAACATTATATCTCAGGTAATCCTATAAATGTTGAAACCAATGTTATCGAAACCGTAACTCCGGAGGAATACATAAGGGACACTTTCCAGAATGTTTCAGACTCCGAAAAGGAATAGCTAGGTATGTGGTACGGTAAGTAAACCGACTTGAAAACAGTTTTAATAGCAATTTTTCTCCGTTTCGGAATATTTAAGAAAATAGGAAAATAAGAAGTAGTCCGAAAGGGGCACGAGGCATCCACGAGGGTGGAGGGCGCGCCCTACCCCCCTAGGCGCGCCCCCTACCTCATGGACACCTCATGTGCTCTCCGGACTCCGTTTTCTTGCACGATACTTCTTTTGGTAGGTAAAAATTCATTATATAATCTCCCGAAGGTTTTGACCACCGTACCACGCAAATATCCTCTGTTTTTGTTTTGAGCTGTTTTTCTGACAGATCTAGATCACCATGACGTCTCCAAGTGCCCCCAAGGACAAGTTCTTCGAGAAGGTCATCAACCCCTACCTTGTGGAAGTGTTGCAACATCCTTAAACAATTGGGATGTGTGAGGGGTTGTTGCACATCCGCGATGTTGAGGGACCAAGGAGGACCAGAAGTGTGGAGACAAGGCTCAAGGCAATGGAGCAACAAGTTTTCAAGTGCTAGGAGATGGTGGAACGTGGACTCGACGTCAATCACATAATGATTATGGAGTTCACCGACAACCACAAGCTGGACGCCAAGAACATTGGGGAGGCCATCTTCAAGCTTCACGAGAAAATCGAGCACCTCCAAGCCCAGATCTATGACCTGCAAAACCAAAACTGTGAGTATAAATATAGATTCAAGAGGATGAGTTTGGCTGCAGATTTGAGGATTCCGGAGACTCGATCATCCTTCTATGATGGTGAGCCTATGCCTTGGAAGATGGACGACAAGCCTACATCTCTATCATCACCACCCCCAAGGAAAGAGATATAATCACATCCAAAACTGTGAGTATGAATATAGATTCAAGAGGATGAGTTTGGCTGCAGATTTGAGGATTTCGGAGACTCGATCATCCTTCTATGATGGTGAGCCTATGCTTTGGAAGATGGACGACAAGCCTACATCTCCATCATCACCACCCCCGAGGAAAGAGATATAATCACATGGGTATGGGCACTCCCCCTTGGCAGCTGCCAAGCTTGGGGGAGGTGCCCCGGTATCGTATCACCATCACACTCCTATCTTTACCATTTTTCTAAGTTCGATCCTTTTAGTAATATCTTGATTTAGTAGAATAAAGTTTTGGTATGATCTAGTTTTGAGTTTTGCTTTATGATCCCTCTATGTAATCGAGTCCGTGAGCTATATATAATAAAGATTAGTGTTGAGTCAAGGGCTTGATTATGTTGCTATGATCTTGAGGGAATAAAAGAAAAAAAGAGTAAAAAGAAATAAAGAGATCATATTGATCTTATGGAGAGTAATGACTTCACATATAAAGAGTATGATGAATAAAAGTTGTTGACAATTGACAAACACAGTTTTGGTCATAGTTGCAATTAATAGGAAGTAATAAAGAAAGAGAGGTTCTCACATATAAATATACTATCTTGGACATCTTTTATGATTATGAGCACTCATTAAAATATGACATGCTAAAGAGTTGTTGTTGGACAAGGAAGAGAACATAATGGGTTATGTTTTCTTATATCCGAAATAAAGTATATTGTCATGGATCATCCAACATGTTGAGCTTGCCTTTCTCCCTCATGCTAGCCAAAATCTTTGCACCAAGTAGAGATACTACTTGTGCTTCCAAATATCCTTAAACCAAGTTTTGCCATGAGAGTCCACTATATCTACCTATGGATTGAGTAATATCCTTCAAGTAAGTTGTCATTGTTACAAGCAATAAAAATTCCTCTCTAAATATGTATGATTTATTACTGTGGAGAAAATAAGCTTTATACGATATTGTGATGTGGAAGAAAAAAAGGGACAGACTGCATAATAAAGGTCCATATCACAAGTGGCAATATAAAGTGACGTTCTTTGACATTAAGATTTTGTGCATCCAACCATAAAAGCACATGACAACCTCTACTTCCCTCTGCGAAGGGCTTATTCTTTATTCTTGTCTTATACCTTATACAAGAGTCATGGTGATCTTCACCTTTCATTTTTATATTTTATCCTTTGGCAAGCACATTATGTTGGAAAGATCCTGATATATATATCCAAGTGGATGTAAGTTAGCATGAATTATTATTGTTGACATTACCCTTGAGGTAAAAGGTTGGGAGGCAACACTATAAGCCCCTATGTTTCTCTGTGTCCGATTAAAAATCCATACCCATAAGTATTGCATGAGTGTTAGCAATTGTGAAATACTAAATGATAGTTGAGTATGTGGAATTGCTGAAAAGCTCTTATTTTGACTCTTTCTGATGTTATGATAAATTACAATTTCTTCAATGACCGAGATTATAGTTTGTTAGTTTTCAATGAAGTTTCTGATTCATACTTGACATTGTGAATAGATTGTTACTTTAGCATAAGAAATCATATGACAATATATATTTATGTTGCTGTTATAAGAATGATCATTATGCCCTCATGTCCGTACTTCATCTTATCGACACCTCTATCTCTAAACATGTGGACATATTTTTCGTTATCGGCTTCCGCTTCAGGACAAGCGAGGTCTAAGCTTGGAGGAGTTGATACGTCCATTTTGCATCATGCTTTTATATCAATATTTATTGCATTATGGGCTATTATTACACATTATGCCACAATACTTATGCCTATTCTCTCTTATATTATAAGGTTTACATGAAGAGGGAGGATGTCGGCAGCTGGAATTCTGGGCTGAAAAGGGAGCAAATATTAGAGACCTATTCTACACAGCTCCAAAAGTCCCGAAACTTCACAGAGGCTGTTTTTGGAATTAATAAAAAATACTGGCGAAAGAATTAACCAGAGGGGGGCCACCTACCATCCATGAGGGTGGGGGTGCGCCCTACCCCCTGGGCGCGCCCCCTGCCTTGTGGGCCCCCTGGCAGGACTCCGGTGCCCATCTTATTCTATATGAAGTCTTTTACCCCGGAAGAAATCATAAGCAAGCTTTCGGGATGAAACACCGCCGCCACGAGGCGGAACCAATCTAGGGCTCTGGCGGAGCTGTTTTGCCGGGGAAACATCCCTCCGGGAGGGGTAAATCATCACCATCGTCATCACCAACGATCCTCTCATTCGGAGGGGGTCAATCTCTATCAACATATTCACCAGCACCATCTCCTCTCAAACCCTAGTTCATCTCTTGTATCCAATCTTTGTCCCAAAACCTCAGATTGGTATGTGTGGGTTGCTAGTAGTGTTGATTACTCCTTGTAGTTGATGCTAGTTGGTTTATTTGGTGGAAGACCATATGTTCAGATCCTTTATGCATATTAATATCCCTCTGATTATGAACATGAATACGATTTGTGAGTAGTTACGTTTGTTCCTGAGGACATGGGCGAAGTCTTGCTATAAGTAGTCATGTGAATTTGGTATTCGTTCGATATTTTGATGAGATGTATGTTGTCTTTCCTCTAGTGGTGTTATGTGAACGTCGACTACATGACACTTCACCATTGTTTGGTCCTAGAGGAAGGCATTGGGAAGTAATAACTAGATGATGGGTTGCTACAGTAATAGAAGTTTAAACCCTAGTTTATGCGTTGCTTCGTAAGGGGTTGATTTGGATCCATATGTTTCATGCTATGGTTAGGTTTACCTTAATACTTCTTTTGTAGTTGCGGGTGCTTGCAATAGGGGTTAATCATAAGTGGGATGCTTGTCCAAGAAAGGGCAGTACCCAAGCACCGGTCCACCCACATACCAAATTATCAAAGTAACGAACGCGAATCATATGAGCATGATGAAAACTAACTTGACGATAATTCCCATGTGTCCTCGGGAGCGCTTTTCCTTCATATAAGATTTTGTCCAGGATTGTCCTTTCCTACAAAAAGGATTGGGCCACCTTGCTGCACCTTATTTACTTTTGTTACTTGTTACCCGTTACAAATTACCTTATCACAAAACTATCTGTTACCGATAATTTCAGTGCTTGCAGAGAATACCTTAGTGAAAACCGCTTGTCATTTCCTTCTGCTCCTCGTTGGGTTCGACACTCTTACTTATCGAAAGGACTACGATAGATCCCCTACACTTGTGGGTTATCAAAGTGCCTATGATCCAAGTACAAAAAGTATGTTACCTCATGCCTCTCCCTCATATAAAATGGCAATAATAATTACCGGTCTAGTTATCGATTGCCTAGGGACAAACCTTTCTCTTGAGTTACAAAAATCTTTCTACTAAACTACTAAATTTATTATCTTGCAATTTATTAGCTATTTTATTCTTGCAAAGTACTTCTAGTTTTATTCCTATTCTAGGTAAAGCGAACATTAAGTGTGCCTAGTGTTGTATCGATGGTCGATAGAACTTGAGGGAATATTTGTTCTACCTTTAGCTCCTCGTTGGGTTTAACACTCTTATTTATCAAAAAAGGCTACAAACGATCCCCTATACTTGTGGGTTATCAGGGGCATTCTCCAATACCTCACCTTAAATCAAAATTACTTACCGGAGCAAATAAGGTTTTGTTCACTTGGGCAAAAGATAGTACTCTCTTGATCCATATTAATTGATGCACATTTAATATAACTTTGTACTGCATCGATTAATTTGGGAAAACGCTTGTACTCGGCGTGCGAGCCACGTGATGCAACGCATCCTATGTCTCGCCCAGCCCCTAGCCCACCTTTTTTGCTTGTCTTCTTCCTCCTGATCTCCTTCTCCCATGTAACCGCTAGTCTTCTTCCTCTCGACCCCTTCTCTCCCACCATTGTGATCTCCCCCGTGTTGGCAATCTGGAGCTGGGCTGCGGTAACTTGTGACCACGATCCCCTTCCTCCTGATCTCCTTCTCCCACGTAACCGCTCATATTCTTCCTCACAGTTCCCCACACTGGAATTGTCGACTGAAGATGCTACAACATGGTGGCGCGACCTCCTCCCCCACTACTGCAACCATCTCCTCCCAAAACGAACTTGAAACAGTTTTTGCACCCCCATTTGATGTTGGAACCGACGACCCAAAAAGCTACGACCATTTGATTCGAAAACTTCAACCCACGGCATATAAAGTTTGAACCCACTACTAGGGAAAAGCCTAGTAGTAGCGCGTGTGGCGCTACTAGTAAGGCGCTACAGCTATTCCTTAGCAGTAGCGCGTGCACACACTACTGCTAAGACAAATAGCCGCAGCGTGTGTTGTTTCCCGCGCTACTGCTAATCTAACTAGTAGTAGCGTGTTACCGGTCTAGCACTACTAGTATACTGTTTTTTATTTTTTAAAATTTTTAGTGTATTTATACGTCGTTATACAAATTTTGGTATAGTACCAATTATGAGGTTGTTATAACAGTGTGTAAAATGAAGGTGGATTAGGTTCAAGTGGAGGCAGCATGTGGTGCATCTCGAAACTATACTACTAATCCAAACTTCTAGTTTGGATTACTAGTACTTTCGATGTGCACCACATGTTGGCTCCACTTGAATCTAATCCACCAACGCAAACTATTTAATCATCATCATAGTCATTACCGCCAACATTAGCTATTTAATCATCATAGTCATAGTGTAGCACATTATCATCTTCAAACTCATTCTAGCTAGCTAATCACCACCAACACTAGCTACGGTATCTATCTAATCACCACCAACACTAGCTAATAATAATCATCATAGTCATTACCACCAACACTAGCTATTAAATCATCATAGTCATAGTGTAGCACATCATCATCTTCAAACTCATTCTAGCTAGCTAATCACTCCTGCTGCTCTCTCTCAAGTAAAATAGCATTAAACATGTGTAGCACTCCTGCTTCATCATATTGGAGCATGCAGATGAACCTGTCTCCTAATTATGGGTTGCGCTTCTGATTGCTGCCCCCTAGTACTTCTCTGTGATTCTTCACAATTTTGCACCAGTCTTTGACTATTAAGCATTGCTCGGTGTTAGAAATCCTGAATGCACTAAAATGCAATGTAGGATGTCTTGGCCGTAAGCTAATAAAGCTAGTAGAATAGTAAAAAATTAAAATTATAAGTTGAAGCAAAAGAAGAATTCATGCTTAATTATGAAAAATGACTTGTCATTGTGACTTACTGTATCCACTTCGAAGGTCTCATCCAGCTTGATGCTAAAGCGCCTACCATCAACTAGAAAATTTCTGTCGCACAAGCCGCGCTCGTCTTCGCATTATTCGCACATACCAAAATACCTTTTCGTCGTCAGACATTTCCTATGTTCATAGTTGAAACATTAATTGAAAATCGATCATTTGATTCTCTTACTAGAAAATCCGGGGCACTCGATATTTCCTACATATTCTAGCACAAGTCATGGTTAAATTCACGGAAAAATCCAACATGACCTTTGCTAAAATAGGACATATCAAGCGCCTGAAATTAGCCGGAACGGAAATGAATCAACACTCCGACAAAACATAGGCCACTCGGATTTTCCCAGCGATACAAAGATGTTCATACACATACAATGATGCATGCTTAAACTTACAATTCCATCCAGATCAATTATCATAAGCATTCGCACATGAGCTCACCGACTAAACACCCTAATTCTACTCTATTCAACACACCGAGAAGTAGATAAAGAGGAAGTGGACTTTTAGCTCACCGACTCGGGTGTAGAGGAAGTAGAGGTAGCTCGGATGACGATCACTCCAATGAGACACGACCGTACAAAGCCTGCATATTCCACCGAGTAAAATTTTAATCAGATCATCAAATCTCATATAGCATTCTTTGATGACAAAGTGATAATGACATAAATTCAACTAGTTCTATTAATTCAACTAGTTCAACTAAGCACATACTAAAAATAAACCACTTCTATAGTAAAATTTTAATTAGATCATCAAATCTCATATACCTAAATTTTCTTACTAAAATAAAACAGTTCTATTAATTCAACTAGTTCAACTAAGCACTTACTATAAATAAAAATAATTAATTTTCTTACTAAAATAGTAAAAAAAACTACATCATACAAGAACAGTACAAAAAAAGTTTAGGGTTTAGGAGAGATGGAGGGAGGAGGGGGTTGGGAGGAGGGAGGAGGAGGAGGAGGAGGGAGCAGAGAGGAGGAGGAGGGAGGAGGAGGGAGGAGGGGGCGGCCGGAGGAGGAGTGGAGGTGGAGGATGAGGAGGGAGGAGGGGCGGCAGGAGGAGGAGGGAGGGGGAGGAGGGGCCGGCCGGAGGAGGAGGGGGCGGCCGGAGGAGGAAGGAGGAGAGAGGATGGGGCGGCCGGAGGAGGAGGGAGGATGGAGGAGGGGGCGGTCGGAGGTGGAGGGAGGGGTGCGGTAGGAAGGAGGGATTACCTCAAAGGAGGAGGAGCAGGAGCGTCGGTGGCGGCGGGCGACGATGATGGTCGGGGAACGGCGGCGGCGGCGAACGATGGGAGGGGGTGAGGGGGAGTGAGAGAGTAGCGCTGGACAGGATAAAGCGCCACTGCTAATCCCCATAGCAGTAGCGCATTTAGCAGCAGAAGCGCTACTGCTATGCCTGTACCAGTAGCGCCTTCTGCCAAACGCGCTACTACTAAGACTAGGCATGTAAAAAAATTCAAAAATACATTAGTCATCAATGATCTTTTTGTGTAAAATATAAATTGTCAATAGGAATCTTCGCCGGTTTCCTATTGCGGCCACAGATCCTACACATAGAGTTCAATGAAGACCAAGTGCTTGTGATGGTTTGTGAAATAACGTATTTAAGGTGGTAAACACCCTATCCGCTTAGCAGTATGGGACTAAACTCCGGAGCGAGAGGGGGATGGGACTTTAGCAGTAGCGAGTGCTGGCATAACGCGCTACTGCTAGGCTACTTAGCAGTAGCGCGTGTGCGGGAAGGGCGCTACTACAATACATAGTTTGGAGGCAACTCACTGGCAATTGTAGTAGTAGCTCTCTTTTACCTTAGCGCGCTACTACTAACTAGGTGTTAGTAGCGCACACTTTCGAAGCGTGCTACTGCTAATTAGCAGTAGCATTTGTTTTTAAACCACGTTGCTAGTAAGATTATGTGTATAAGGTTTTCCCTAGTAGTGACCAGACACTGTGCATTGAAAAATGTACATTCATTTGTATGAAAGCTTCAATCATAGTTTGGAAAAGCTTCAACTGAAGAAATAGAGAAGTTTCATCCGACCACTACGAAATTAAAAAGGCTACAACCATCATTTTCGGGAAGCTTCAACCCGCTTTGCCGAAAGCTTTAACCGGCTTTACAAAAAGCTTCAACCCCCACGAGCACACAACTAAACGTTGATTGAGAGGGGGGAGCAGGATAGTAGATGCTGGAACCAGCATCTAGGTTTGCTACAACTAGTGAAGTTGAAAGCTGGAACCAGCATCAATTTTTTGCTGCAACCAGCTGCGCTGGAGCTGGAATAGGCAGTTGGATTTGCTACAACGGCTGCAATGTTTCTCCAATGGTGAGGATGGTGGAGTCCTTTTTTGTTGCATCTGGCATCCGGAAAAGCTTCGACCGATGAGCTTTTCTATGCATAGGTTCATGGCTGTAGCTTTTCCACCCTCAACATCGACTTGTTAGAGTAAATTCAATTATGTCCATAAAGAATGTATTGTAGTTTGTGCACACAAATAACTTTTATAGAATCTGAAACTATATTTTGTGGGCACCAAATTATAACTACATGTATGTGAACATTTTTTTGTGTCTATTTTAAATTTTTCTACGCAATAAAGGTATTTAAAAATAAACCTACAGCCATGGCCCAACTTAGCCCAACTGGCCGAACAGCCCACGAGCTAAGGGCTCGTCTTCCTCCTTGTGCCAAGTACAGTACAGAGGGGCATCCATGGCCACGTACCACCCCACCTCCTGCCCACCCCCTCCCCTTCTCTCCCTCTCCCTGAAACTCCTCGGAACAGAACACCCTCGCCTGCCTCGACCCCTCCCATCCCTCAGTGTGCCTAGGAGACTCCCATAGTGGCCATTACAAGGCAGAGGAACAGCCACCATTAAGAACCACCATCTGCTCGAATTCTGACCTCCCCCTCTCGTATAAATAGTACCCATAGGCGCACCTAACATCCCTCATCCCCTCCCGAGAAAACCCCTCTCTTCCTCGTCCTCCTCTGTGAGCAATTGCTCGTCGGAGTTCGGCAACTCCGGTGGCCGCTCCACGCCGCCACGGGACGAGGCCGAGCCCGAGACATTGCCCAACGGACTTACCTCGTCGACCTCTTCGCCGTCCTCCTTCTACTTGACGTCAGGGAGCTTCTTCCACAACTCCGGCGACCTTCTTTTCCAACTCCGGCGACCAACTCCGATGAGCTCTCTCTAAATCCCATAATTCTTTTATTCAGAAAAATATCCAAACTTCGGAAATTGGTATCTCCCAAACCATATGTCCGATTTTGACAAATAAGATATCCCCGGATTCGTTGAGACCTGTACTTTTATATGAAATTATAAAATCTCACTTTCGGGCAATTTAAAATTTAGTTTTGATTTAAATGTTAAGATGAGTATTTTCAGTATATCTTTTATTCTGTAAATCATATAAAAATGTTTTATATATGAAAGTTGGACCTTAGGACCTCACCATTCTGTTGGAACTCATAGAATAATTTTTCAATGATGTTTAGTCACTGTTTTAGCATCATCACCTTCATTTAACTTTCTTTAATCATAATTTAATAACTTTATTAGATTGAATTTGATTCTTCAGTAGAAATCCTTAGATAGATGAGACCTCTCTGGTCATTCGATATCACCACAAAACTTTGAAGTTACAAGATTAAGGATTTAATCCTTCTATCTCGAAACTTATGCCATGCCAGTTTTATTTAACCCAAGTCAAATATTCCGAATAATCTCGTGATAGAATTTGTTGTAAGAACTTGTCTCACAACCCATCTTCTATATCAAACCAAGATCTTCACTTAGTATCACTTGATCCAACCCTAGGATATGACTATGTCATGTCTCGTTTAAGACCAAACTTCATTCTATCTCGAACCATAGCCATGTCGTGCTAATTATCCTACGAATGTATTTATTGTGAATTTGTATCTTTTATTTGGATCTTCATTTGCAATTATTGTTGTGTTAAATTATTTTCTTGTATCGTTAGATATATCGTAAGGTGAAGGAGAGACGACTCGAAGTAGAATATATCAACTTCAAGAATCAGGCAAGTTGCAATTTGATCATGCTCTGACCTGTATTTTTTAAATTATGCATATCTCTTTAAATGTAATATTATGCATGTTTTATAAAAGTTTGCAAAGTATTTTTACTAGCTAGAGCCTTAGGTTCAAGACTTACTACCATGCTTGGCCGCGCTTGCACAAATGGGTGGGTTGAAAATCAAACAAGTTTTGAACAAATAAACTTGCCTCTTTTAGGGTAACGTTTTGTGAAAACTATTGAAAAACAAAACTATATATTATTTTACCTTCTACTCCCTGGACGGAATGGTATTGACGGGAGCGTCTACAAGTGATTGCGCCCATCGGGGTCTTGCAGTGAATGCGCCCGACTGGGGTCTTGCACATAGGTTTTTGGTGGGGACTGCCGTCCAGGGGAATGAGATCTTCCAAGTATAGTTTGATGTAGCTTCCAGTACAGCCACATGCTACTATGGGCTCTAGCTTAGCTTAATACTAACGGGAAACCCTTACCTCAGGACCGCCATCGGAGATGGGCTTTCATTGCCTAAGTTGCGGTCGGCTTGGTCAGGTATAGGGGGCTATTACGGAAAGGCTTCATCATAATCTCCTCCTAATCGTACACCCAAGTGTGTAATGATAAACGGGGTTGGTTATGTCATGTGGGGAACGTGTACGACCTCTGCAGAGGGTTTAACCTAATCGATTAGTCGTGCCCCCGGTTACGGGCAATTTGAGCAACTGAAGACTTGGACTGAAGAAGAATCTCCTCTCTCTTTTCTAAAAATCTGTTTTAAGGGTTAAAGTTGAGGAATGAGCACAGTGAATGTGTTTCACTTCAACCTATGTATGTTTTAAAACTATTTTTGAGACTGAGCACTAGTGCGTATATCCAAGTGTCTCGCTCCTACTTTTTATACTAAAAACTATTTCTATTACAAAAGTAGTTTATAAAATTTAGTATAGGAGAAAATTGGCTTTACGCAAATGAAACCTCCACAATACTTACCCTGCATACATATTCTGCTAAACTTTCCTTTGCAACTTGCGAGTACATTCCACGTACTCACATGCACCTGTCATGTGCAGATTTTGACAGGTTAAGAGACGATAGGGTTATGGTCTACACTCAACGAGCCCAGTGGCGTTGATGGAGCCTAACTTAGTGACTACTTATAATTCCGCTGTATTATCTGCCAGCTTGAGCTGTGCCTAAGTTATGATTTGTATATATATCTGGATCTACCGTTATAGTAGAATGATGTATGTCTTACTGATATTCCTTTTTGTTACTGTGTGTGCTAGCTATGATCCAGGGATAGCACAGTAAGCACAGAGACTTGGATTTTAGCAAATCCGGGTCGTGACATATACAAGGCATGCAAGGGGAAGACGACTATGTTAGAATCTGAATGGTTACAAACAAGGCCTTTGCAGAAGATCCAAACGCCAGGAGATAATAAACCAACTCCAGTTTTTATAGATACTACTCCAGCACAGAGAAACCCAACTCCTATTGATAATAAGCAGATTCAAGTGGCCAAAGAACTAGTCCGCTCCAGTCGAGCAAAAATATGTCAACTCAATTCTAAGAAGCGTGTGTGTATCTTTGCATCATGAAATTTTATAGCATGCTGATCATATTTTCTACATGTTTCTTACCCATGTCTCTTTTAGAAAATAAGCTTAACAGATAGAAGAATTTCTGCAATGGTATTGTTTGTGAGGAAAGATTCTTGCAGGAATTCTCTGTGCTCCAATGTAGATGTAAGTCCCTGTTGTATATCATTATATTTTTACATCAACATGTATTTTGTTAATCGGCGTGAATCCAACCTTTATCTGATCTAAATTTAGTTGTTGCAAAATGTATGATTAAAGGCCACAATGTTGATTTTTGTAAGGAAAACTGTCTGGTAGTTTTGCATCCTGAGCTGCATGAGTGTTTTATCTCATATCAGTGGGTTTGAATACTATGGTTATGCAGTGGGGTTTTCAGTGTTTTTTTACTATGTTGTCCTGTCGTATCCCTAGCTCTTACATCATACTCCCTTCATCTGGATTAAATGTCGCAGAAATGGATAAAACTGGATGTATCTAGAACTAAAATACGCTTAGACACGTCCATTTATTTCTGGATTGTCAGGACCCCGACTCGATGTCACATCGATCTAGCTGGTAACACCTCATATCACTTTGCGGCCTCACGCACGGTATCCCCACGGGTGTCGTCTTACCTTTTCCCGGGACCGTTTGCGCCTTTTGGCTCACGTATATGATAGTGTCGCTAGAATCCATATGATAAGGAGCCCGGGCTGACATGACTAGTCGTAAACCCAAAGTGGCACAGACTTACAGGGACAGGCATCCATGACCCAGCTTCGAACGTGTCGGTCATCAGCAAGTGGGTCCGGGCTGTAGCACTGGGCTAGCAGGACTCCGGTAAACCGGGCTGTAGCGGGCTAACAGGACTCCGGTACTCAAAGCGTGACATTTCCCCGAAGGGACAGACACAGGAACGAAGAAGGACACATGCCGGCCAGCCTAAGTGTTCCAGAGCAGTAGCAAGCTACCATGGCTCAGCGGTAACACTAGGAGACATTTCCCGGTAAGAGAGGCTACTAAAGATAAACAACTAGATAGTCAGATCCCACACATAGCACTACACATTACACGTACGCATAACATGCAAGTATGTGCTGTACAACATGGCATCACAGCATAACTCAACAATTATATAGATAAAGGCTCAGAAGAGCCATCATAGCATTTATTGCAAACAGGGGTCACAAGACCCGTCATACAGAGCATACAAGCAACAAGCGGAAGCATTACATGTCTGGGTACAGACATCTATAAATGAAAAAGGCTGGAAGCCTGACTATCTACAACATCCGATCAAGATCGTAGCTGAGGTACTAGCTACTAGTCGAAGTCCACGAGAACACTAGTAAGACCGAAGTCTCCGCTGCAAAAACATAAATAAAGCAACATGAGTACAAAGGTACTCAGCAAGACTTACATCAGATCCTATCATACATGCATTTGTATCAAGAGGGTAATGTGGGGTTTAGTTGCAGCAAGCCAGCTTTGACTCTGTGGCTATCCTGTTCTACGACTACCAGAAACTCTGGAGGTGAAACAACGTACACGAGTCCACTAATCACCACACAATACACTACTATGGATTCATCCCCGTCTCCCTACGAGAAGGCCATCCATAGCACTCACACTTGTCTTGAGCATTTTAGAGTATCCACTTCAAGTTGTCTATGTACCATGTAAGCATCCAAGAAGTCCATAACCGCGGACCCGGCTATTCGAATAGATCATGTTAACCCTGCAGGGGTGTACTTCTTCACACACGCTCTCGCCACTTACCGCCATGTACACGTCATGTATCTCGGCAACCTTCAAGCGGAAGCCTGGCGAGGGTGTCGGCCACGACCTGACTAACCACACAAGACTCTAGTCCAGGTTTATCGCCTATTCGGGTTCCATCCGCAAGGAGATCCGGCCGGGGTGTCGCTCACGGCCCCAAACGATGTGAGCAGGGTTCCCGAGCCCACCAACCGGGTGCCACTCGGTACACCGTGCCACGTGTGCCTAGTCTGTCCCAAGCCCACCCTGCCGGGTGCCACTTGGTAGAAGAATAGCACTACCTACAAACACCAGAAACTAGTTGCGACTCCTGGACAGAGACCAAGTTGGTTAATAAGTCGAGAGGGGTCGAGTTACCGGAACCCAATGTGTGGTAGTATCGAGTCATTGGACAACATACACAGAACTCAGTGCTTAAGGACGGTTCCAGTGAGACAACCCACCATGTACTCCTACATGGCCTCTCACCGCTACCTTTACCAAATCGTGTTCACACACTTCACTCTCAGCATCAGAACATATCGTAACACTCCAATTCATTCCCAATGAACCAGACCTGACACAACTCTAAGCAATAGCAGGCATAGCATGGTAGGAACACAACAATGGCTTCAATCAACTCCTACACATGCTAGTGGGTTTCAACTATTTACTGTGGCAATGACAGGTCATGCAGAGGAATGGGTTCAACTACCGCAGCACAAAGTAGCAGATGAATCGTTGTTGTCCTAATGCAATAACTGAGAGCAGGAGCGAGAGAGTAGGGTTTTATCGAAATGAACAAGGGGGTTTGCTTGCCTGGTAAATCAACAAGGGAGGCACTGCTTCACAGACAGGTACTCTGGAACGTCTCCGGAGCAGGACCTATCGAGAAGGAACGGTGCCGGCAATCAATACACAATCATATGCAACAATATGATGCATGAACATGGCATGTAGATGTGATGCTGTTGAGCTAATGCAACTAGTGTTCAATTGGTTTGAAGTCCATTTGAACCAAAGGTTCAAATGCATTTCTAAATTAGGTCTCTTATATATGCCATAATGTGTTTTCCCATATTCAGCATGTATAGGTTGGTTTATCATGCATGAAACTAGTACAGATGGAAAGGTTGCATTTTTCTGATAATTTTTCATATATAAACTATTTTAATCTGAGCTACGGTTGAATTGTTATGAATTTTTGAAGTTTAAATCATTTTCTGGATTTTCTGAATTATTTTAATTCCAGAAAATAAATAATTGCGTCAGCATGACGTCATCATTGCATCAGCGGTCAACGCGGCTGTCCAGGGTCAAACCTGACGTGTGGGACCCACACGTCAGTGACAGGGGGTTAACAGGGTTAATTTAATTTAATTAAAAGGTTAGGGGGGGGTCGGGCCCACTGGTCAGCCTCAGGGGGGGGGGTTAGCGCGGTTGACCGGTCAATCCCGCCGGCGTTTAGCCGCCGGCGAGGCCCGAGACGGCGGAGGGGCTCGGGATCGCCGTTCCGGCGACCATTCGGGCGGCGGAGACCACGGGAGCGAAGCCCGCGCTCACGCGCATCCAGTGGAACACGCGGGAGGCTGCGGGGGCGGCGGAGCTCGCCGGAGCAGAGCTCAGGGCGGCGGCCGGAGTTCGGCAACTGGTGGCCGCGGCGTTGTGGTGCACGGCAGTGGAGACGGAGGGTTCCTACGGGCTCCTGGCGTCACCAGGAACACGGGGACGCGCGCGGAAGGGACCGGCTTGGGCTCGTGCCACCGTGGCGCCATGGCCGGCGGCGAGGGGCTTACGGGCGCGGTGGCGAGCTAGCTAGACGGGGCAAACGGACACGGGGAGGAGGGGGTTCGGTGCGGGGGCTCACCGCGGAACTAGCGAGCGCGAGGGCGAGGTCGGGGATGCCCGGTAGCTCCCGAATCGCCGGCGAGGGTCCACGGCGGCCGGAGTCAAATTTGGCGACGGCGACGGCTCCACGGGGCACTCCGGCTTGCGTGGCTCGGCGAGGAGGTAGCTGGCGACGAGGCGGAGCTCCTGGGGACGACGGGGAGGCGAGGGAGAGGCGGTGGCTACGGTGATGCCCGTCGGCGGCGGCGGTGGTTCTCGGGTGAGAGGGAGAGAGAGCAGGGGAAGAGGAGGAGGGCGAGGGAGAGTGAGAGCGGTGCGGCAGCTGCGTGGCTTCGTCCGGGGCATCGAGGGCGAGAGAAGGAAGCAGGAGGTGGCCAGCAGGGGGGGGGAGGTGGCGCGCGCGCGTGCCGGCGAGCGTCGGGCACACGCCCGTCCTCCTGGCAGAGGAGGAAGGCGACAGGGGAGGGGGGGGCCAGGCGGGCTGGGCCGCCTCCTGGCTGGGCCGGCCTGCTGCTGCTGGGCTGCGCAGGGGAGGGGAGGCCCAGGTAAGCCCCTCCTTCTTTTATTTTTGTTTTCTAATTTTTCTGACATTTGTTTTGATTTAATAAATATATTAAATCATTTAATTTTATTATGCCAATTTTTGTAGGGGCTAATGGTATTATTCCAGAGCTCTTTTATAATTGGCATAATTTTTGGACCACATTTCATATATATAGAAATATATTTCCAATGCAAATATTTATCGAATTAATCCAAATGGCCAAAATAAATGTCCATGAGCTCCTAAAAATATTGTTTTGATTTTTATCTCTGTCCAATATTTTCAGAGGGCAACATGAGCATTTTCTTGGACCCTTTTGGAGAAATTTTTATCTGGGTCATTTTCAAAAATGATTCTGAGGGTTCCACCAATCCTCATTTCAAATTTAAATGAAATTTAAATATGATGCACAAATGGCTAGCTAGCCTAGGTCATACCAGACTAGGGATGTGACAACTCGCCCCCACTTGAAAGAATCTCGTCTCGAGATTCAGGGGTCGACGGAAAGAAAGCGGGGTACTCCAGTCGAAGACGATCTTCTCGCTCCCAAGTAGCCTCTCTCTCGGAATGATGAGACCACTGAACTTTGAGAAACTTGATGTTCTGACGTCGGGTAACACGCTCTGCTTGATCAAGAATGCGAACCGGGTACTCTCGGTATGTGAGGTTATCTTGGAGATCAAGCGTTTCGTGGTCCACTCCACGAATAGGATCCGAGAAGCAACGCCTGAGTTGAGAGACGTGGAAGACATCATGAACTCGAGAAAGATGTGGGGGTAGTTCCAACTGGTAGGCAACCTCTCCTCGTTTAGCGAGAATGCGAAAAGGACCAATGTAACGAGGAGCCAACTTGCCCTTGATACCGAAACGATGGGTACCCTTCAAAGGAGTAACCCGAAGGTAAGCTTGGTCGCCAATTTCATAAGTCATATCCTTATGATGACGATCATACTGACTTTTCTGACGAGACTGGGCTGTTTTCAAATTCTCACGAATGATGCGAACTTGCTCTTCTGCCTCCTGGATCATATCCGGTCCAAAGAATTGTCTTTCACCGGTTTCTGACCAGTTCAAAGGTGTTCGACATCTTCGTCCATAGAGAACCTCAAAAGGAGCTTGCTTGAGGCTGGATTGGTAGCTATTGTTATAGGCAAACTCGGCAAAAGGAAGACATTTCTCCCAATCCATACCGAATGAGATAACGCAAGCTCGGAGCATGTCTTCGAGAATTTGATTGACCCGTTCCACCTGACCACTCGACTGAGGGTGGAAAGCGGTACTGAAGGAAAGATGGGTTCCCATGGCAGTTTGGAAACTCTCCCAGAAGTGAGAAGTGAAAAGACTGCCACGGTCTGAATTGATCTCTAGTGGAACACCATGAAGTGACACTATTCGAGAAATATATAAGTCAGCAAGCTGACTAGCAGTGATACTCTCTCGAACAGGGAGGAAGTGAGCCACTTTGGAAAGACGATCAACGACTACGAAGATAGCGTTATTCCCTCTTTTGGTCCTGGGAAAGCCGGTGATGAAGTCCATACCAACTTTATCCCATTTCCATTCAGGAATAGCTAAAGGCTGAAGGGTGCCAGCAGGTCTTTGATGCTCTGCCTTAACGCGACGACAAACGTCACATTTAGCAATGAACTCAGCGATTTCTCTCTTCATCCTAGTCCACCAGAACCTCTGGCGTAGATCCTGATACATCTTAGTACTACCGGGATGAATCGTGAGAGGAGATTCATGTGCCTCCTTAAGAATCAACTGCCGAAGATGTTGCTTCTTGGGAACCACCAAGCGATTCTCAAAGAAAACAACACCGCGATCATCCATAGAGAAACATCCACCAACTCCCTTCTTAATGTTCCTCTTGATCCGGGTAATCCCCGTATCATGTTTCTGGGCTTCGATGATAAGATCCACAAGGGTAGGTTTCGCCACCAAGGTAGAAAGGAATCCGCGAGGCGCAATGTGAAGGTTAAGCTTACAGAATTCCTCATGGAGAAGTGGTTGGCCTTGCTGCAACATGAGATTGTTGCAATAGGATTTACGGCTTAGAGCATCAGCCATGACATTGGCTTTGCCTGGGGTGTAGGTAATCCCTAGATCATAGTCTGTGATCAACTCCAACCAACGTCTTTGTCTAAGATTCAAATCTGGTTGGGTGAAGATATACTTGAGACTCTGGTGATCGGTGTAGATCTCGCAACGTTTACCAAGGAGGTAATGTCGCCAGGTCTTGAGTGCATAGACTACGGCTGCAAGCTCTAGATCATGTGTGGGATAATTCTCCTCATGTGGATGCAACTGTCGAGATGCATAGGCAATCACATGACGATCCTGCATAAGAATGCAACCTAGTCCCTGTCGTGAGGCGTCGCAGTAGATAATAAAGTCTTTAGTGAAATCCGGTGGCACAAGTATGGGAGCAGAAGTCAGGCGTCTTTTCAGTTCCTGAAAACTGTACTCACACTGTGGGGACCACTCAAACTTTTTATCTTTCTTGAGAAGTTCCGTGAGGGGTTTGGCTACTTTGGAGAAGTTTTCAACAAAGCGGCGACAATAGCTGGCTAGACCAAGGAAACTCCTAACTTGTTTCACGGTCTCAGGTGGAGTCCAATCGAGAACGGCTTGAACTCTCTCGGGATTGACAGCAATGCCCTTACCAGAGATTACGTGGCCTAGGTAGGTCACTTCTGGCAACCAAAATTCACACTTGGAGAACTTGGCATAAAGGCGGTGTTCTCTGAGTTTTTCTAAAACAAGTCTAAGATGTTCGGCATGCTCTTCCTCGTTCTTCGAGTAAATAAGAATATCATCGAGGTAAACCACGACGAACTTATCTAAGTACTCCATGAAGATCGAGTTCATCAAACGGGAGAATGTGGCTGGGGCGTTGGTTAGGCCAAAGGACATGACGGTGTACTCGTACTGACCATAACGAGTGACAAAAGCTGTCTTGGGAATGTCCCCATTTCTGATCTTGATTTGATGGTAGCCTAACCTTAAATCCATCTTGGAGAAGACTGAGGATCCAGCGAGCTGATCATACAGGTCGTTGATCCTGGGAAGCGGATACTTGTTCTTTATCGTGACCAAATTAACGGGACGATAATCTACAACCATCCGGTCCGTACCGTCTTTCTTCTTGACGAAGAGGACGGGGCAAGCCCAAGGAGAAGAACTAGGACGGATGAAACCCTTTTGCAAGGACTCATCGAGTTGTTTCTTAAGCTCGGCTAGTTCTAAGGGTGCCATCTTGTAGGGTCTCCGGGAGATTGGAGCTGTTCCTGGGATAAGATCTATGACAAACTCTACTTCTCTGTCAGGTGGAACACCTGGCAGTTCCTCTGGAAAGACATCCGGAAAGTCACGGACTACCGGGATATCTTCAAGGTCTGGAAGAGGGCTGGCATTAAGAGAATAGAGCTGACGCTTTGCAAGTCTAGTGGAGACGGTGACTATCTTGCCAGATGGGTGTGTAAGTTGAACAGATCTTGTGTAACAATCAATCTTGGCATGATGAGCTGTCATCCAGTCCATACCCAAGATGATGTTAATATCTGAAGACTTGAGGGCTACAAGTGATGCAAGGAATACAAGTCTGTCAACAAGGATTTCGTTACCATGGCTTACACTAGAGGTTTGCCATTTGGATCCAGGAGTTTGGATGACTAGCGGAGTTGGCATATCACAAAATGATATGTCGTGCAAACGAGCATAGCCTTCAGAAATGAAGGAGTGAGATGCTCCAGTATCAAATAGAACTGATGCTGGGTGACAATTGACAAGGAGTGTGCTAAGAACGACATCTGGATCATCATGAGCGTCTTTAGCTGAGACGTGATGCACACGTCCACGTTCAGTGGGGGCTGACTTGACACTGATCATCTTGCGTGATGGCTTAATACAGCCAACAGTCTTCTCGGGCTGGGGTGGAGCATAACTAGTCTGAGAGCAGTCACGTGCATAGTGTCCTGGCTTCCCGCATGTGAAGCAAGTCCCTGAGGTTGGACGGGGACCCGCACTAACAAACGGTCTACCAGTAGGCCTGGGTGGAACATACGACTGAGTTGGAGAAGGCACCACATAGGATGACCTCGGTGTATAACCGGAAGGAAGAGCGGAGTTTGGAACCCAAATCCGGCGCTTCTGGGAACTAGAACCGGAGGAAGATCCCAAATCACGGGTGTGCTTACGAGACTCCTCGTAAGTGAGTTGAGCTGTCTCTGCATTGATGGCCTTGTTCACAAGGGCTTGGAATGTATCACAATGATGCAGGTGAAGATCACGACGCAACTTGGGGTTGAGACCCTTCCGGAACCTAGCTTGCTTCTTGGCGTCCGTGGACACTTCTTCTGTGGCATAGCGGGCAAGGTTCTCGAATTCTCTGCTATAAGCATCAACAGCCATCTTACTCTGGGTGAAACTACAGAACTCTTCTCTCTTGCGATCAATAAGGGCCTGGGGAATGTGATGCTCGCGAAAAGCCTCAGTGAAATCCTTCCAGGTAGGAATCTGGCCAGCTGGAAGCATAGCCTCATAGTTCTGCCACCAAAGACTAGCAGGACCTTCCAGGTGATATGTGGCATAAGTGACCTTGTCATCTTCAGCTACGTTCGCAGAACGCAGCTTATGGGTGATGCTACGGAGCCAGTCATCTGCATCGAGTGGCTCGATGGAATGATGAAAGGTAGGTGGGTGCAAGCGGATAAAGTCATGAATGGTCACAGATCCCTTGAACTGATGTGCGGTATTCTCCTCGATACGTGCCAACAAGCGGTTAGACTCACGCTTGTTCCTCTCCATCTCTAGCATGAACTCTGGCAACGAAGGCTGGTCAGGAGGATCCTCATCCCTACCATATCCATGGTTCTGGCTACGAGCAACGGAACTTCGCTTAGCCGATGACATCCTGAGAAACGAAACCAAGGACGGAATCAACATTAACTATAGGCTATAGAATGTAGGACAAGGAATTAATATCACTCGAACTCCTTAGGAAAATTCCGGCAGCATAACGGCAGTAAAATGCTCAGAATGAGACATCCTACTAGAAATGGGGTAGTACAACAACTCAACATCACCACTCAAGGTTCTGGGATAGTACTAAACAGACTACACCGGAAATACTCAAAACTGGGGTATGACTCTGATCAACCAGTCCTATGGAACTACGGAGTAGTAACACGTGATCCTGATAGACGGAAGAGAAAGCCTAGTTCCTTAACCCCGTAGGAAAGATAGGATGACTCAGATCAGAAGGCCATGAGGTAAAGGAGTAAAAAGAGCCTTACGTTCCATCCCACAATCAATTCCCTTATATAACTAAAGAATTTCTAGACTCGACTTCGACCAGTTTGGCTTGGTAATCCTACAGGCAGTCAGGCTCTGATACCAACGCTGTCAGGACCCCGACTCGATGTCACATCGATCTAGCCGGTAACACCTCATATCACTTTGCGGCCTCACGCACGGTATCCCCACGGGTGTCGTCTTACCTTTTCCCGGGACCGTTTGCGCCTTTTGGCTCACGTATATGATAGTGTCGCTAGCATCCATATGATAAGGAGCCCGGGCTGACATGACTAGTCGTAAACCCAAAGTGGCACAGACTTACAGGGACAGGCATCCATGACCCAGCTTCGAACGTGTCGGTCATCAGCAAGTGGGTCCGGGCTGTAGCACTGGGCTAGCAGGACTCCGGTAAACCGGGCTGTAGCGGGCTAACAGGACTCCGGTACTCAAAGCGTGACATTTCCCCGAAGGGACAGACACAGGAACGAAGAAGGACACATGCCGGCCAGCCTAAGTGTTCCAGAGCAGTAGCAAGCTACCATGGCTCAGCGGTAACACTAGGAGACATTTCCCGGTAAGAGAGGCTACTAAAGATAAACAACTAGATAGTCAGATCCCACACATAGCACTACACATTACACGTACGCATAACATGCAAGTATGTGCTGTACAACATGGCATCACAGCATAACTCAACAATTATATAGATAAAGGCTCAGAAGAGCCATCATAGCATTTATTGCAAACAGGGGTCACAAGACCCGTCATACAGAGCATACAAGCAACAAGCGGAAGCATTACATGTCTGGGTACAGACATCTATAAATGAAAAAGGCTGGAAGCCTGACTATCTACAACATCCGATCAAGATCGTAGCTGAGGTACTAGCTACTAGTCGAAGTCCACGAGAACACTAGTAAGACCGAAGTCTCCGCTGCAAAAACATAAATAAAGCAACATGAGTACAAAGGTACTCAGCAAGACTTACATCAGATCCTATCATACATGCATTTGTATCAAGAGGGTAATGTGGGGTTTAGTTGCAGCAAGCCAGCTTTGACTCTGTGGCTATCCTGTTCTACGACTACCAGAAACTCTGGAGGTGAAACAACGTACACGAGTCCACTAATCACCACACAATACACTACTATGGATTCATCCCCGTCTCCCTACGAGAAGGCCATCCATAGCACTCACACTTGTCTTGAGCATTTTAGAGTATCCACTTCAAGTTGTCTATGTACCATGTAAGCATCCAAGAAGTCCATAACCGCGGACCCGGCTATTCGAATAGATCATGTTAACCCTGCAGGGGTGTACTTCTTCACACACGCTCTCGCCACTTACCGCCATGTACACGTCATGTATCTCGGCAACCTTCAAGCGGAAGCCTGGCGAGGGTGTCGGCCACGACCTGACTAACCACACAAGACTCTAGTCCAGGTTTATCGCCTATTCGGGTTCCATCCGCAAGGAGATCCGGCCGGGGTGTCGCTCACGGCCCCAAACGATGTGAGCAGGGTTCCCGAGCCCACCAACCGGGTGCCACTCGGTACACCGTGCCACGTGTGCCTAGTCTGTCCCAAGCCCACCCTGCCGGGTGCCACTTGGTAGAAGAATAGCACTACCTACAAACACCAGAAACTAGTTGCGACTCCTGGACAGAGACCAAGTTGGTTAATAAGTCGAGAGGGGTCGAGTTACCGGAACCCAATGTGTGGTAGTATCGAGTCATTGGACAACATACACAGAACTCAGTGCTTAAGGACGGTTCCAGTGAGACAACCCACCATGTACTCCTACATGGCCTCTCACCGCTACCTTTACCAAATCGTGTTCACACACTTCACTCTCAGCATCAGAACATATCGTAACACTCCAATTCATTCCCAATGAACCAGACCTGACACAACTCTAAGCAATAGCAGGCATAGCATGGTAGGAACACAACAATGGCTTCAATCAACTCCTACACATGCTAGTGGGTTTCAACTATTTACTGTGGCAATGACAGGTCATGCAGAGGAATGGGTTCAACTACCGCAGCACAAAGTAGCAGATGAATCGTTGTTGTCCTAATGCAATAACTGAGAGCAGGAGCGAGAGAGTAGGGTTTTATCGAAATGAACAAGGGGGTTTGCTTGCCTGGTAAATCAACAAGGGAGGCACTGCTTCACAGACAGGTACTCTGGAACGTCTCCGGAGCAGGACCTATCGAGAAGGAACGGTGCCGGCAATCAATACACAATCATATGCAACAATATGATGCATGAACATGGCATGTAGATGTGATGCTGTTGAGCTAATGCAACTAGTGTTCAATTGGTTTGAAGTCCATTTGAACCAAAGGTTCAAATGCATTTCTAAATTAGGTCTCTTATATATGCCATAATGTGTTTTCCCATATTCAGCATGTATAGGTTGGTTTTTCATGCATGAAACTAGTACAGATGGAAAGGTTGCATTTTTCTGATAATTTTTCATATATAAACTATTTTAATCTGAGCTACGGTTGAATTGTTATGAATTTTTGAAGTTTAAATCAATTTCTGGATTTTCTGAATTATTTAATTCCAGAAATTAATAATTGCGTCAGCATGACGTCATCATGCATCAGCGGTCAACGCGGCTGTCCAGGGTCAAACCTGACGTGTGGGACCCACACGTCAGTGACAGGGGTTAACAGGGTTATTTTAATTTAATTAAAAGGTTAGGGGGGGGTCGGGCCCACTGGTCAGCCTCAGGGGGGGGGGGTTAGCGCGGTTGACCGGTCAATCCCGCCGGCGTTTAGCCGCCGGCGAGGCCCGAGACGGCGGAGGGGCTCGGGATCGCCGTTCCGGCGACCATTCGGGCGGCGGAGACCACGGGAGCGAAGCCCGCGCTCACGCGCATCCAGTGGAACGGACGCGGGAGGCTGCGGGGGCGGCGGAGCTCGCCGGAGCAGAGCTCAGGGCGGCGGCCGGAGTTCGGCAACTGGTGGCCGCGGCGTTGTGGTGCACGGCAGTGGAGACGGAGGGTTCCTACGGGCTCCTGGCGTCACCAGGAACACGGGGACGCGCGCGGAAGGGACCGGCTTGGGCTCGTGCCACCGTGGCGCCATGGCCGGCGGCGAGGGGCTTACGGGCGCGGTGGCGAGCTAGCTAGACGGGGCAAACGGACACGGGGAGGAGGGGGTTCGGTGCGGGGGCTCACCGCGGAACTAGCGAGCGCGAGGGCGAGGTCGGGGATGCCCGGTAGCTCCCGAATCGCCGGCGAGGGTCCACGGCGGCCGGAGTCAAATTTGGCGACGGCGACGGCTCCACGGGGCACTCCGGCTTGCGTGGCTCGGCGAGGAGGTAGCTGGCGACGAGGCGGAGCTCCTGGGGACGACGGGGAGGCGAGGGAGAGGCGGTGGCTACGGTGATGCCCGTCGGCGGCGGCGGTGGTTCTCGGGTGAGAGGGAGAGAGAGCAGGGGAAGAGGAGGAGGGCGAGGGAGAGTGAGAGCGGTGCGGCAGCTGCGTGGCTTCGTCCGGGGCATCGAGGGCGAGAGAAGGAAGCAGGAGGTGGCCAGCAGGGGGGGGAGGTGGCGCGCGCGCGTGCCGGCGAGCGTCGGGCACACGCCCGTCCTCCTGGCAGAGGAGGAAGGCGACAGGGGAGGGGGGGGCCAGGCGGGCTGGGCCGCCTCCTGGCTGGGCCGGCCTGCTGCTGCTGGGCTGCGCAGGGGAGGGGAGGCCCAGGTAAGCCCCTCCTTCTTTTATTTTTGTTTTCTAATTTTTCTGACATTTGTTTTGATTTAATAAATATATTAAATCATTTAATTTTATTATGCCAATTTTTGTAGGGGCTAATGGTATTATTCCAGAGCTCTTTTATAATTGGCATAATTTTTGGACCACATTTCATATATATAGAAATATATTTCCAATGCAAATATTTATCGAATTAATCCAAATGGCCAAAATAAATGTCCATGAGCTCCTAAAAATATTGTTTTGATTTTTATCTCTGTCCAATATTTTCAGAGGGCAACATGAGCATTTTCTTGGACCCTTTTGGAGAAATTTTTATCTGGGTCATTTTCAAAAATGATTCTGAGGGTTCCACCAATCCTCATTTCAAATTTAAATGAAATTTAAATATGATGCACAAATGGCTAGCTAGCCTAGGTCATACCAGACTAGGGATGTGACATGGATGGAGGGAATATATGTCAATATGTCATGCCTTTCTATTTTTCAGTACCTATTCCATCTCTGCCATAGCATGTTTTATAACTGAATCACCATTCTTCTATATAAAGCATGCAAGGGGAAGACGGCTCTGTTAGAATCTGAAGGGTTACAAACCAGGTCTTTGCAAAAGATCCAAACGCCAGGAGATAATAAACCAACTCCATTTTTCATAGATACTGCTCCAGCACAGAGAAACCCAACTCCCACTGATAATAAGCAGATTCCAGTGGCCAAAGAACTAGTCCGCTCCAGTCCAGCAAAAGAATGTCAACTCCATTCTAAGAAGCGTGTGCATATCCTCACATCATGAAATTTTATAGAATTCTGACCATATTTTCTACATGTTTCTTACCCATATCTCTTTTAGAAAATAAGGTTAAACGATAGAAGACTTCCTCCATTGGGATCGTATTCGAGGAAAATATCTTGCGGGAACTCTCTGTGCTCCAATGCTGATGTAAGTACCTGTTGTATATCACTATATTTTTACATCAACATGTATTTTGTTAATCGGCGTGAATCTAACCTTTATCTGATCTAAAACTAGTTGTAGCAAAATGTTAAAGGTGCCAATGTTGATTTTTGTAAGGAAAACTGCCTGGTAGTTTTGCATACTAAGCTGCATGAATGTACTATCTCATATCACGCACATTACTGAATTGTAGTGCTTCTCTGGTTGCCCATTCATTCATTGTGTGAATGTTGCTTTCGTACTACCTTACCTGGTTGATGATAGCTGTGCCATATTGTGTTAATTTGGTGTAGGCTACTTGCCCAAACGTTCGTTGTGTCAATGTTGCTTTCCTATTATCTGACTTGGCCAATGATAGCAATGCTAGTGTGTTAATCTTGTGCAGGCTGCTGAAGATAAGAAGAAAAACTCTGAAAACAGCAAGGCAACCCCATTGTTTCTTTCCAGTAAATCTAGGCCAGGTAATATGGCAATAACTCATGATTAATCTGTTTGGTTCCCGTCCTAATTTATGTTATGATGCAGTGGTCGAGACACTCTCCACTATCAATAATACAAGCCGGCCAAAATCGTCATCTGAATCTGTTCAGTATCCTCCATCTCGAATGCAACGGAATAAATGTATGTTTGTGAACCAATTAATGGCTGAAGCAATGATGGAAATGGTGGATGAATCAGAGGTGCAGAGTCGTGCGACACAACAACTGATCAATGTTTTCAGAGACAGTGTAGCAAAGCAGAAAGAACTTGCCCGCATGCTTATGGGCATCATCTGTGCTGAGGTTGCAGATTGTGACGTTGTAGATGGTTAGGTTCTGCTCATTTATTTCCACTGGCATCAATCTTTGATTGCCCGGTGGATGTAATTTCCTGTAATATATGCTGGATGTGCAACGTTATTCCCTGTATGTCGTACCTTTGCGAGATCGGTTTTGGTCTTGTGCATAATTGCTCGTCGTAATGGGCTCAAATTATCTAATTTGGCCTAAAGACATGTACGAACTTTAGTGGGCCATTAATTTAATGGGCCGTTACTAGGCCGAAAGTTAATGGTTGGCCCTCTTACCTCCTGGGTCGTTAACAGGCCGACATCAAAGCGGGCAACAGGTGGCCCCAGTTTATTTCACGGGCCGTTAATAGGCCGTTACTAAGTTTGGGCTACATATGGCCCAACTATACTGTAGGCCTTTAGCAGGCCGAAAGAGACAGCGGGCTTGTACTGGACCATGAAGACCATGGGCCGCTAAGAGGCCGAAAGTCAGGTCGTATTGTAAATGGCCCAACTATGTTGTGGGCCTTTAGCAGGCCGAAAGAGAAACCAGGCTGGTATTGGACCATGAAGGGCATGGGCCGTTAAAGGGCCAAAACTAAGGTCCGACTACAAATGGCCCAACTCATTTATGGTCCGTTAACAGGCCGAAAGTCACACAGGGTCGGGAATTGGCCCAACACTTAAATGGGTCGCTAAAAGGCCAAAACTCAGGTCCGACTAAAAATGGCCCAACTGATTTATGGGCCGTCAACAGGATGAAAGTGACACCGGGCCAGAAAATTGGCCCAACACTTAAATGGGCCGCTAAAAGGCCGAAAATCAGGTCCGACAACAAATGGCCCATCAGATTTATGGGCCGTCAACAGGCTGAAAGACACACCGGGCCGGAAACTAGCCCAACATTTAAATGGGTCGCTAAAAGGCCGAAAGATATACATCCTGAAAATTGGCCCATCCATTAAACGGGCCATTAACAGGTCAGAATCTCATCGGGCTGATATTGAGCCCAGATATATAGGGGGCTGTTAACGGGCTCGAACTGACGATGGGCTGCAATGGTGTCAAATCTTTAATGGGTCATTGACGGGCCGAATTGGCTCATCTCGTATGGGCCGTGGGCTTAAATGAACCTGACACAAGTAGGCCTTATATGGGATGGCCTGCTAATTTTTACTGGGCCGGCCTTTTCACAGGAATGGGCCTCTGTTGGGCCGTGCCACGTGTCGACGTACCATAGGCGTCTTTCGTCCAATGAGTGGATGACATCTGTCCCAACGGTGAGCCGACACGTGTTTCCTCTAGCCAATGATGATTTTACACGTGGAAAATCCCCATTGGTCGGGGCTGTTAACGGGTTATCGGATCCAAAACCTGACCCGATAGCTTAACGGCGTTCCGTTATAGTGGATGCCACGTGTCGGTCACCCTTGATGAAAGCACTTCTGTGATGCGCGATTTATCGTCATGGAAGTGGACACTTCCATGATGATAATTTTGGTAATGTCATGGAACACTTCTACGACAGCACATGTATGACTATCTTGATTCTGTCATAAATTTGTCATGGATGTACATGCATGACAAAAAACGCGACCTACTGTGACAAACACGTATCATCACGGAAGTGTATTTTTTTGTAGTGTGTGGCCATCTTCATCATCCCGGTGCTCTCCATGATGAGGAGGGAGTAGTTCACCCTCAGGGCTCAGGGTATGTACCAGTAGCTATGTGTTTGATCTCTCTCTCTCTCGTGTTCTTGAGGTGGTACGATCTTGATGTATAGCAAGCTTTGCTATTATGGTTGGATCCTATGATGTTTCTCCCCCTCTACTCTCTTGTAATGGAATGAGTTTTCCCTTTGAAGTTATCTTATCGGATTGTGTCTTTAAGGATTTGAGAACACTTGATGTATGTCTTGCATGTGCTTACCTGTGGTGACAATGGGATATTCACGTGATATACTTGATGTATGTTTTGGTGATCAACTTGCGGGTTCCGTAACATTGTGAACTTATGCATAGGGTTTGGCACACGTTTTCGTCCTGACTCTCCGGTAGAAACTTTGGGGCACTCTTTGAAGTTCTTTGTGTTGGTTGAATAGATGAATCTGAGATCATGTGATGCATATCGTATAATCATACCCACAGATACTTGAGGTGACATTGGAGTATCTAGGTGACATTAGGGTTTTGGTTGATTTGTGTCTTAAGGTGTTATTCTAGTACAAACTCTATGATAGATCGAACGGAAAGAATAGCTTCATGTTATTTTAATACAGACTCTTGAATAGATCGATCAGAAAGGATAACTTTGAGGAGGTTTCGTACCCTACCATAATCTCTTCATTTGTTCTTCGCCTTGTTTTCTAGCATTGAAATACTGTGTACGCTCACTTTTATCATTAGTTACCTGATGACCCACAAGTGTAGGGGATCAATCGTAGTCCTTTCGATAAGTAAGAGTGTCGAACCCAACGAGGAGCAGAAGGAAATGATAAACGGTTTTCAGTAAGGTTTTCTCTGCATGCACTGAAATTGTAGGTGATAGATAGTTTTGTGATAAGATAAATGGTAACGAGTAACAAGTAAATAAAGTAAATAAAGTGTAGCAAGGTGGCCCAATCCTTTATGTAGCAAAGGACAAGCCTGGACAATTTCTAATAATGAGAAAGGGGCTCCCGAGGGCACATGGGAATTATCGTCAACCTAGTTGTCATCACGTTCATATGATTCACGTTTGGTACTTTGATAATTTGATATGTGGGTGGACCGGTACTTGGGTACTGCCCTTAATTGGACAAGCATCCCACTTATGATTAACCCCTATTGCAAGCGTCCGCAACTACAAAAGAAGTATTAAGGTAAACCTAACCACAACATTAAACATATGGATCCATATCAGCCTCTAACGAAGCAACGCATAAACTAGGGTTTAAGCTTCTGTCACTCTAGCAACCCATCATCTACTTATTACTTCCCCATGCCTTCCTCTAGGCCCAAATAATGATGAAGTGTCATGTAGTCGACGTTCACATAACACCACTAGAGGAAAATACAACATACATCTCATCAAAATATCGAACGAATACCAAATTCACATGACTACTAATAGCAAGACTTCACCCATGTCTTCAGGAACAAACGTAACTACTCACAAAGCATATTCATGTTCATGATCAGAGGAGTAATAATATGCATAAAGGATCTGAACATATGATCTTCCACCAAGTAAACCAATTAGCATCAACTACAAGGAGTAATCAACACTACTAGCAACCCACAGGTACCAATTTGTGGTTTTGATACAAGATTGGACACAAGAGATGAACTAGGGTTTTGAGAGGAGATGGTGCTGGTGAAGATGTTGATGGAGATTGACCCCCTCCCGATGAGAGGATCATTGGTGATGACATTGGTGATGATTTCCCCCTCCAAGAGGGAAGTGTCCCCAGCAGAACAGCTCCGCTAGAGCCCTAGATTGATTTCGCCAAGGCTCCGCCTCGTGGAGGCGGAGTTTCGTCCCGTAAGCTTGCCCATGATTTTTTCCAGGGTAAAGCAATGATATAGCAGAAGATGGACACCGGAGGCCCACCAGGGGGCCCAGGAGATAGGGGCCGCGCCCTATAGGGGGGGCGCCCCTGTCTCCTGGACAGGGTGTGGGCCCCCTGGTGTATTTCTTTCGCTCAAAAATTCTTATTAATTCCAACAAGTTCTTTCGTGGAGTTCCAGGACTTTTGAAGCTGTGAAGAATAGGTTTCCAACATTTGCTCCTTTTCCAGCCAGAATTCCAGCTGCCGGCATTCCCCCTCTTCATGATAAACCTTGTAAAATAAGAGAGAATAGCCATAAGTATCGAGATATAATGTGTAATAACAGCCCGTAATGCAATAAATATTGATATAAAAGCATGATGCAAAATGGACGTATCAACTCCCCCAAGCTTAGACCTCGCTTGTCCTCAAGCGGAAGCCGAAATCGAAAAATATGTCCACATGTTTAGAGATAGAGGTGTCGATAAAAATAAAATACGGACATGAGGGCATCATGATCATTCATATAACAGCAACATATATAGAATTTATCATATGATTTCTATGCTCGAGTAACAATCAATTCACAACATCAAGTATGGTTCAAAAACTTCATTGAGAACTAACAAACTATAATCTCAGTCATTGAAGCAATTTCAATTTATCGTAACACCAGAAAGAGTCAACAATAGAGCTTTTCAGCAAGTTCACATACTCAACTATCTTGTAGTCTTCTATAATTGCTAACACTCATGCAATACTTTTGGTTATGGAGTTTCAGCCGGACACTGAGAAAGATAGGGGCTTATTGTGTTGCCTCCCAATGTATTCACCTTTAGGTGATGTCAACAATAATAGCCCATGCTAACTAACATCCAATTGGATATATATATCATGATCTTTCAAACATGAGGAGCTTGCCAAAGGATAAAATGAAAAAGGGAAAGGTGAAGATCACCTTGACTCAAGCATAAAGTAAAAACATAAAGTAAAAGATAGGCCCTTCGCAGAGGGAAGCAGAGGTTGTCATGCGCGTTTAGGGTTGGATGCACAAAATCTTAATATAAAAGAACGTCACTTTATATTGCCCCTTGTAAGTGGACCTTTATTATGCAGTCCGTCGCTTTTATTGCTTCCACAACAAGATCGTACAAAGCTTATTTTCTCTGCACTAATAAGTCATACATATTTAGAGAGTAATTTTTATTGCTTGCACCGATGACAACTTACTTGAAGGATCTTACTCAATCCATAGGTAGGTATGGTGGACTCTCATGGCAAAACTGGGTTTAAGGATATTTGGAAGCACAAGTAGTATCTCTACTTGGCGCAAGGAATTTGGCTAGCATGAGGGGGAAAGGCAAGCTCAACATATTTGGAAGGTCAATGACAATATACTTTAAGTGAGATGCGCGAAAACATAAACCATTACATTGTCTTCCTTGTCCAACGTCAACTCTTTTAGCATGTCATACTTAATGAGTGCTCCCAATTATAAAAGGTGTCCAAGATAATAAAATTATATGTGAACCCCTCTTTCCTTATCACTTCCTATTAATTGCAACGATGGCCAAAACTACGTTCATCAACTCTCAACTATTTTTATGCATCATACTTTCTATATGTGAAGTTATCACTATCCATAAGATCAATATGAACTCTTGTATTCTTTCTACTTTCTCAATATCATAGCAACATAGCAAAGCCCTTGACTCAACACTAATAATTATTATAGATAGCTCATGGACTCGATTACAAAAAGAGATCACAATGCAAAACTCAAAACTACTTGATATCAAAATTTCAATCTACTAGATCAAGATACTACTAAAAGGATTGAACTAAATAAAGCGGTAAAGATAGGAGTGTGGTGGTGATACGATACCGGGGCACCTCCCCCAAGCTTGGCAGTTGCCAAGGGGAGTGCCCATACCCATGTGATTATGTCCTCGGAGGTGGTGAAGTAGGAGTTGTTGATGATGTAGGCTTGTCGTCCGTATTCCAAGGCATATGCTCTCCGTCATAGAAGGATGATCGAGTCTCCGGGATCCTTAAATCTGCAGCCAAACTCATCCTCTTGAATCTATATTCATACTCACAGTTCTGGTTTTGCAGGTCATAGATCTGGGCTCGGAGGTGCTCGATTTTCTCTTGAATTTTGAAGATGGTCTCCCCAATGACTTTGGCATCCAGCTTGTGGTTGTTGGTGAACTCCGTGATCATCATCTGGTTGTCGTTGAGTCCACGCTCCACCATCCCTTGACACTTGAAGACTTGCTGCTCCACAGCTTCAAGCTTTGTCTCCATGCTCCTGGTACGCCTTGGTCCCTCCACATCGCGGATGTGCAGCACCCCCTCACGCATCTCAATGGTTTGAGGGTGTTGCAGCACCTCCGCGAGGTAGGTATTGATAACCCTCTCGAAAAAATTGTCCTTGGGAGCGCTTGGAGATGTCATGATGCTCTAAATCTGAAACAGAAACAGCTCAAAACAAAAATAGAGGATATTTGCGTGATACGGTGGTCAAAACCTTTGGGAGTATATATAATGAATTTTTACCGACCAAAATACGTAACGTGCAAGAAAACGGAGTCCGGGAGACACACGAGGTGCCCACGAGACAGGGGGTGCGCCCAGTAGGGGGAGCGCGCCCTCCACTCTTGTGGGAGCCTCGTGTCCCTTTCGGACTACTTCTTTCTTCGTAAAATTATTAAATATTCCAAAACTGATATAAATTGCCATTGGAGTTGTTTTGGAGTCGGTTTACTTACCGTACCACATACCTATACCTTTTCGGAGTCTGGAACGTTCTGGAAAGTGTCCCTTATGTATTCCTCAGGGGTTACGGTTTTGATAATATTAGTTTCAACATTGATAGGATTACCTAAAATATAATGTTTAATTCTTTGACCGCTTACCACCCTTGGACTCGTGCCTTCGAAGTTGTTGATTTTTATGGCACCAGAATGATAGATCTCCTCGATAACATAAGGGCCTTCCCATTTTGAGAGAAGTTTTCCTACAAAAAATCTTAAACGAGAGTTGAATAATAATACATAATCTCCTACGTTAAAATCACGCTTTTGTATCCTCTTATCATGCCAGCGTTTGACTTTTTCTTTCAATAGCTTGGCATTCTCATATGCTTGGGGTTCTCCATTCATCCAGTGAGCTAATATCAAATAACCTCTTCTCACCAGCAAGTTTGAAGTCATAATTGAGCTCTTTAATAGCCCAATATGCCTTATGTTCAAGTTCAAGAGGTAAATGACACGCTTTTCCATAAACCATCTTATATGGAGACATACCCATAGGATTTTTGTATGCAGTTCTATAGGCCCATAATGCATCATCAAGTTTTTTGGACCAATTCTTTCTAGATCTATTCACAGTCTTTTGCAAAATTAATTTGAGCTCTCTATTGCTTAACTCTACTTGACCACTAGACTTCAGATGATAAGGAGATGTGATTCTATGATTGACATCCTACTTAGCAAGCATCTTACGGAAAGCACCATGAATAAAATGTGAACCACCATCAATCATAAGATATCTAGGGACTCCAAACCTCGGAAAAATAACTTTTTTAAGCATTTTAATAGAAGTGTTATGATCAGTACTACTAGTTGGAATAGCTTCTACCCACTTAGTAATGTAATCAACAACAACTAAAATATGTGTATAACCATTAGAGGCGAGAAAAGGTCCCATATAATCAAAGCCCCAAACATCAAATGGTTCAATAATAAGAGAATAATTCATAGGCATTTCTTGATGTCTACTAATGTTCCCTATTCTTTGACATTCATCACAAGATAAGACGAACTTACGAGCATCTTTGAAGAGAGTAGGCCAATAAAAAGCAGATTGTAGTACCTTGTGTGCAGTTCTATCTCCAGCGTGGTGTCCTCCATAGGATTCAGAGTGACACTTGCATAGGATATGTTCCTGTTCATGCTCAGGCACACACCGTCTAATAACACCATCTAGTCCTTCTTTATAAAGGTGTGGATCATCCCAGAAGTAATGTCTTAAATCATAAAAGAACTTTTTCTTTTGCTGGTATGTGAAACTAGGCGGTATAAATTTAGCAACAATGTAATTAGCATAATCAGCATACCAAGGAGCAGTACGAGAAGGATTAACGACCACTAATTGTTCATTAGGAAAGCTATCATTAATAGGAGTGGGTCATCAAGAACATTCTCTAACCTAGACAAGTTATCTGCAACAGGGTTCTCAACTCCCTTTCTATCAATAATATGCAAGTCAAATTCTTGGAGCAAGAGAACCCATCTAATGAGTCTAGGCTTAGCATCTTTCTTTTCCATAAGATATTTAATAGCAGCATGATCAGTGTGAATAGTAATTTTGGAATCAACAATATAAGGTCTAAACTTATCACATGCAAACACAACTGCTAAGAACTCTTTTTCGGTAGTAGCATAATTTCTCTGGGCAGTATCAAGAGTCTTACTAGCATACTGGATAACATTCAATTTCTTATTGACTCTTTGCCCTAGAACAACACCTACAACAAAATCACTAGCATCACACATAATTTCAAAAGGTAAATTCCAATCAGGTGGCTGAACAATAGGTGCAGTGATCAAAGCTTTCTTAAATGTTTCAAATGCTTCTACACAATCATCATCAAAGACAAAAGGAATATCTTTTTGCAATAAATTAGTCAGACGCCGAGAGATTTTAGAAAAGTCCTTAATGAACCTCCTATAAAAACCGGCATGACTAAGGAAACTTCTTATACCTTTTATGTCCTTGGGACATGGCATCTTTTCAATAGCATCAACTTTGGCTTTATCAACTTCAATACCTCTCTCGGAGATCTTGTGCCCCAAGACAATGCCTTCATTAACCATAAAGTGACACTTTTCCCAATTTAGGACGAGACTAGTGTCTTCGCATCTCTGCAAAACTTGATCAAGGTTGCTCAAACAATCATCAAAAGAGGATCCATAGACGGAGAAGTCATCCATGAATACCTCACAAATCTTTTCACAAAAATCAGAGAATATAGCCATCATACATCTTTGAAAGGTAGCAGGTGCATTACATAAACCAAAAGGCATACGTTTATAAGAAAAAGTAACAAAAGGGCAAGTAAAAGTAGTTTTAGATTGATCCTTTGCTGACACAGGTATCTGAGAGAAACCAGAATAACCATCTAAAAAGCAGAAATGTGTGTGGTTGGATAGTCTTTCTAGCATTTGATCAATAAAAGGTAAGGGGTAATGATCTTTCTTAGTAGCTTTATTTAACTTACGGAAATCAATTACCTCCTATAACCTGTAATAATTCTTTGCAGGATCAATTCATCTTTATCATTAGGAACAACGGTAATACCTCCCTTTTTAGGAACACAATGGACAGGGCTTACCCATTCATTATCAGCAACGTGATAAATAATACCTGCCTCAAGGAGCTTTAATATCTCCTTTCTTACCACTTCCTTCATCTTGGGATTTAATCGTCTTTGAGGATCTCTAACTGGTTTGGCATCGTCCTCCAATGTAATTTTGTGTTGACATAACATGGGACTAACGCCCTTAAGATCATCCAGAGTATATCCAATAGAAGCTCGGTGCTTCTTCAGAGTTTTCAATAATCTTTCTTCTTCTTTCTCTGAAAGGTTAGCACTAATATTAACAAGATATATTTCTTTTTCATCAAGATAAGCATACTTAAGATTATCGGGTAATGGTTTAAGTTCAAACACGGGATCACCCTTGGGTGGAGGGGGATCCCCAAGAATTTCAACGGGAAGGTTATGTTTCAGCATAGGTTCCTGTTTAAGGAACACTTCATCTATTTCCTCTCTTTCCTTCATAAACATATCGTTTTCATGATCTAGCAAGTATTGTTCTAATGGATCAGTTGGAGGAACAACAATGGAAGCAAGACCAATAATTTCATCCTTACTAGGTGGTTCCCTTTCACGAGGTTGTCTACTAAACTTAGCAGAATTAAACTCATGAGACACACCATCTATGCCAACAGTGACAATATTCTTTTCACAATTAATCTTAGCACTAGCTGTATTCAAGAAGGATCTACCAAAAATAATGGGACAAAAATCATCTTGTGGGGAACCAAGAACAAGGAAATCAGCAGGGTATTTAACCTTCCCACACAAAACTTCAACATCTCTAACAATCCCAAAGGGTTTAATGGTATCCTTATTAGCAAGCTTAATAGTAACATCAATGTCTTCTAATTCAATGGGTGCAATGTCATGCATAATTTCTTGATATAAAGAATAAGGTATTGCACTAGCACTAGCACCCATATTACATAAGCCGTGATAACAATGATCTCCTATTTTAACAGAAATAACAGGCATGCCTACGACAGGTCTACGTGTCTTAGTATCTGGCCTAGCAATATTAGCAGTCTCACCACTGAAAGAAATAACATGCCCATCTAAATCCTCATCCAAGAGATCTTTAACCATAGCAATACTAGGTTCAACATTAATTTGCTTAGGAGGTGTATAAGTCCTAGTATTACTCTTACGAACAACAGTCGAAGCTTTAGCATGATCCTTTATCCTAACAGGAAAAGGAGGTTTTTCAACATAAGCAGTAGGAACAATAGGATCACTATAGGTAATAGTCTTTTCTTCGACTGTAATAGGTGCAACTACTTTCACTTCAACAGGAGGATTATATTTAAACCACTTCTCTTTAGCGAGATCAACGTGAGTAGCAAAAGATTCACAGAAAGTAGCTACTATCTCAGAGTCAAGTCCATATTTAGCGCTAAATCCGCGAAAAGCATCGGTATCCATAAAAGATTTAACATAATCAAACTTAGGTGTCATACCTGACTCCTTACCATCGTCGGAACCCCAATCTTCAGAGTTGCATTTAATTCTTTCCAATAAGTCCCATTTGAAATCAATAGTCTTTAGCATATAAGAACCAGCACAGGAAGTATCGGGCAGGTTGCGATTATCAAGAGAAAGCCGAGCATAAAAGTTCTGAATAATCATTTCCCGAGAGAGCTCATGATTGGGGCATGAATATAACATTGACTTAAGCCTCCCCCAAGATTGAGCGATGCTTTCTCCTTCGCGAGGCCAGAAATTATATATGTAATTACGATCACGATGAACAAGATGCATAGGATAGAACTTCTGGTGAAATTCCAACTTCAATCGCTTATAATTCCGAGATCTCGTATCATCACATAGCCTATACCATGTCAATGCATCTCCCTTCAAAGATAAAGGGAAGACCTTCCTTTTGACAACATCATCGGGAATACCTGCAAGCTTAAATAATCCACAAACTTCATCCACAAAGATAAGGTGTAAATCGGGATGCAATGTTCCATCTCCTGCAAATGGATTAGCTAGCAGTTTCTCTATCATACCCGAAGGGGTCTCAAAATAAATATTTTCATAAAGTTCAGTAGGTTGAGGAGCAACTCTTTGCTCTTCTGGTTGGGGTGAAGATACCCCGAACAAGCCCCTCAAAGGATTAGTTTCCATAGTGACAAGTAACAGAAAATTTTCAGCACACTATATAAATGTTTCCTTACCAAGTTCCACTCACCAAGAGCGCTATGCTCCCAGGCAACGGTGCCAGAAAAGAGTCTTGATGACCCACAAGTGTAGGGGATCTATCGTAGTCCTTTCTATAAGTAAGATTGTCGAACCCAACGAGGAGCAGAAGGAAATGATAAGCGGTTTTCAGTAAGGTTTTCTCTACAAGCACTAAAATAATAGGTGATAGATAGTTTTGTGATAAGATAAATAGTAACGAGTAAAAGTAAATAAAGTAAATAAAGTGCAGCAATGTGGCCCAATCCTTTATGTAGCAAAGGATAAGCCTGGTCAAATTCTAATAATGAGGAAGGAGCTCCTGAGGACACATTGGGAATTATGGCTCTCGGTAGCAGCACGATCCAAGACGCTGGAGGAGATGGGAGCCGGTGGAGTAGGAGGAGATATCGGCAGCGTGATCATGACTTCAGGCGTCGGGGCCTTATGAGCCTCGGGGGCCTCGACGACAGCGTCGAGCGCGGGCGCCTCCGGAGTCAGCAAAGCAACGGGGGCTGGCTCCACGCCAGTGCGTCCCTCCTGGCCTCGCGAGGATGATCGGGCAGGGGAGGCGCGAACCCCGCTACCTCCTTTTCCCGTAGATGAAGGTGCAGCCCCAAACAGACGAGCTTGCCCCGAGTAGGGCCACTGAGGCCCCTTTCAGCCTCTTCGCCGCATGTAGTGGCCTAGCCAAAAGATGAAGGATGTCAAGCCTTGACGACAAAAGCAGGAGCAAAGCAGAGGTCAAGCACTTACTGGTTGGCTGATGACCCACAAGTGTAGGGGATCAATCGTAGTCCTCTCGATAAGTAAGAGTGTCGAACCCAACGAGGAGCAGAAGGAAATGATAAGCGGTTTTCAGTAAGGTTTTCTCTGCAGGCACTGAAATTGTAGGTGATAGATAGTTTTGTGATAAGATAAATGGTAACGAGTAACAAGTAAATAAATTAAATAAAGTGCAGCAAGGTGGCCCAATCCTTTATGTAGCAAAGGACAAGCCTGGACAATTTCTAATAATGAGAAAGGAGCTCCCGAGGACACATGGGAATTATCGTCAAGCTAGTTTTCATCACGTTCATATGATTTGCGTTTGGTACTTTGATAATTTGATATGTGGGTGGACCGATACTTGGGTACTGCCCTTACTTAGAAAAGCATCCCACTTATGATTAACCCCTATTGCAAGCGTCCTCAACTACAAAAGAAGTATTAAGGTAAACCTAACCACAACATTAAACATATGGATCCATATCAGCCCCTAACGAAGCAACGCATAAACTAGGGTTTAAGCTTCTGTCACTCTAGCAACCCATCATATACTTATTACTTCCCCATGCCTTTCCTCTAGGCCAAAATAATGGTGAAGTGTCATGTAGTCGACGTTCACATAACACCACTAGAGGAAAAGACAACATACATCTCATCAAAATATCGAATCAATACCAAATTCACATTACTACTAATAGCAAGACTTCACCCATGTCCTCAGGAACAAACATAACTACTCACAAAGCATATTCATATTCATGATCAGAGGAGTAATAATATGCATAAAGGATCTGAACATATGATCTTCCACCAAGTAAACCAATTAGCATCAACTACGAGGAGTAATCAACACTACTAGCAACCCACAGGTACCAATTTGTGGTTTTGATACAAGATTGGATACAAGAGATGAACTAGGGTTTTGAGAGGAGATGGTGCTGGTGAAGATGTTGATGGAGATTGACCCCCTCCCGATGAGAGGATCGTTGGTGATGATTTCCCCTCCCGGAGGGAAGTGTCCCCGACAGAACAGCTCCGCCAGAGCCCTAGATTGATATCGCCAAGGTTCCGCCTCGTGGTGGCAGAGTTTCGTCCCGTAAGCTTGCCCATGATTTTTTCCAGGGTAAAAGCGATGATATAGCAGAAGATGGACACCGGAGGCCCACCAGGGGGCCCAGGAGATAGGGGGCGCGCCCTATAGGGGGGGCGCCCCCTGTCTCCTAGACAGGGTGTGGGCCCCCTAGTGTATTTCTTTCGCTCAAAAATTCTTATCAATTCCAAAAAGTTGTTTCGTGGAGTTTCGGGACTTTTGGAGATGTGCAGAATAGGTTTCCAACGTTTGCTCCTTTTCCAGCCAGAATTCCAGCTGCCGACATTCCCCCTCTTCATGATAAACCTAGTAAAATAAGAGAGAATAGCCATAAGTATCGCTATATAATGTGTAATAACAGCCCATAATGCAATAAATATTGATATAAAAGCATGATGCAAAATGGACGTATCATTACCTTGCTATTTTTATATTTTTAGATTACAAATACCCATATCTACCATCCATATTGCACTTGTATCACCATCTCTTCACCGAACTAGTGCACTGCTATGTCTTGAGCTTGTGTTGGTTTTACTTGAAGAGGAAAGGGTGATGCAGCAAAGTAGCGTAAGTATTTACCTCAGTTTTTGAGAACCAAGGTATCAATCCGGTAGGAGGCTCCTCAAAAGTCCCACGCACCTACACAAACAAACAAGAACCTCGCAACCAACGCAATAAAGGGGTTGTCAATCCCTTCACGGCCATTTGCGAAAGTGAGATCTGATAGAGATAATATGATAAGATAAATATTTCTGGTATTTTTATGATATAGATAGGAAAAGTAAAGATGCAAATAAAAGTAGATTGTAAACTTATATGATAAAAGATAGACCCGGGGGCCATAGGTTTCACTAGTGGCTTCTCTCAAGATAGCATAAGTATTACAGTGGGTGAACAAATTACTGTCGAGCAATTGATAGAAAAGCTCATAGTTATGAGATTATCTAGGCATGATCATGTATATAGGCATCACATCCGTGACAAGTAGACCGACTCCTGCCTGCATCTACTACTATTACTCCACACATCGACCGGCTCCTGCCTGCATCTAGAGTATTAAGTTCATAAAGAACAGAGTAACGCATTAAGAAAGATGACATGATGTAGAGGGATAAACTCATGCAATATGATATAAACCCCATCTTTTTATCCTCGATGGCAACAATACAATACGTGCCTTGCTGCCCCTGATGTCACTGGGAAAGGACACCGCAAGATTGAACCCAAAGCTAAGCACTTCTCCCATTGCAAGAAAGATCAATCTAGTAGGCCAAACCAAACTGATAATTTGAAGAGACTTGCAAAGATAACTTAATCACACATAAAAGAATTCATAGGAGATTCAAATATTTCTCATAGATAAACTTGATCATAAACCCACAATTCGTCGGATCTCGACAAACACACCGCAAAAAGAGTTACATCGAATAGACCTCCAAGAAGATCAAGGAGAACTTTGTATTGAGATTCAAAGAGAGAGAGAGAAGAAGCCATCTAGCTAATAACTATGGACCCGAAGGTCTGTGGTAAACTACTCACAACTCATTGAAGAGGCCATGAAGATGATGTAGAGGCCCTCCATGGTTGATTCCCCCTTCGGCGGAGCGCCGGCGAAGGCTCCAAGATAGGATCTCGCAGATAAAGAAGGTTGTGGCGGTGCAAATAGTTTTTCGTGGTGCTCCTCGAAGGTTTCAGGGTACGTGGGTATATATAGGAGGAAAAAGTAGGTCGGTGGACGCTTGAGGGGACCACGAGGATGGGGGGGCGCCCACCCCCAGGGGGCGCGCTGGGCACCCTTGTGGCCGCCTCCTCTGTTGCTTGACGTCCACTCCAAGTCCCGTGGATTGTGTTTGTTCCAAAAAGATCGCTCCCGAAGGTTTCATTCTGTTTGGACTCTGTTTGATATTCCTTTTCTTTGGAACACTAAAATAGGCAAAAAAACAGCAATTTGGGCTGGGCCTCCGGTTAGTAGGTTAGTCCCAAAAATTATATAGAAGTGTAAAGTAAAGCCCATAAACATCCAAAACAGGTAAGATAATAGCATGGAACAATCAAAAATTATAGATATGTTGGAGACGTATCAAGCATCCCCAAGCTTAATCCTACTCGTCCTCGAGTAGGTAAATGATAGAAACACTATTTTTGATGTGGAATGCTACCTAGCATAATTCTCAATGTAATTTTATTTATTGTGGCATGAATGTTTAGATCCAAATGATTCAAAATATAAGTTCATATTGACATAAGAAATAGTAATACTTCAAGCATACTAATCAAAGTAATCATGTCTTCTCAAAATAACATGGCTAAAGAAAGTTTATACCTACAAAATCATATAGTTTGGTGATGCTCCATTTTCGTCACACAAGAATGCACTCATCTTGCACACCCCCGATGGCAAGCCAAGCAATTGTTTCATAATTTAGTAATCTCAAACTTTTTTCAACTTTCACGCAATACATGAGCGTGAGCCATGGATATAACACTATGGGTGGGATAGAATATGATGATGGAGGTTGTGTGGAGAAGACAAAAAAGGAGAAAGTCTCATGTTAACGAGGCTAATCAACGGGCTATGGAGATGCCCATCAATTGATGTCAACATGAGGAGTAGGGATTGCCATGCAACATATGCACTAGAGCTATAAATGTATGAAAATCTCAACAAAAGAAACTAAGTGGGTGTGCATCCAACTTGCTTGCTCACGTAGACCTAGGGCATTTTGAGGAAGCCCATCGTAGGAATATACACGCCAAGTTCTATAATGAAAATTCCCACTAGTATATGAAAGTCACAACAGTGTTCCTCTCATCCGTTTCGATCTAACGTTCCTAGATAAAGCTAAGTTGAATTTCTAAGTTAATAAAGCTGGTGGGTCACAACAAATAACAAACAATTTTTATGCCATAATTGATCTGTTGGCTCTATCTACTATGCATGTAAATATGTTATACAAACTCTTGAAACTCCCTGGTCGCTCATCAGTATATATGCAACTGTTGATCTGATCTCACACTGGCTTATGCTATATGGAAATTGAAACTTCAAATTGATGTGTGCCCCACATTGTATTTGAACTATGTGTCTGACTCTGGTTGTGGCACCTAAATTTTGTTTGCAAGCAGGTGATGTTTCTGATATGGAAACTGCTGTACCTGCACCGGTTTCTTCAGACGAGGGACGTGACACTACTGCAGCAATGCAAGAAGAGGCTGTGCATCTTCAGAACAACGAGCAAAAGGAGCCTACTGGTTGAGGAGCACAGCCAGGAAGATGCAGGTGATGTGCCTGCTATGGAAACTGCACAGGTTTCCTCTGACGACGAAAATGATGATACTGAAGAAATAGAAGAGGAGCAGGGTCAGGAAGACGAAGGTGGGACAAAGACTTCAGTAATAACTTATAAATTGATACGTCTCCCATGTTTTGTTGTAACTGCAGTCTCATGAAATCTGAAATTGACAAGAATTTTGTGTGCAATCAGGTTGTGTGGAAACTGCTGTGCCGGTTTCTTCAGACGAGGCAAGTCGTGGTACCGAAGAAATGGAAGAAGAGGACCAGCAAGGTAAGGACAGTTTGCATCAAATCAGTATGCTTGCGCTATTTGATTCACTGCCTGACGCGAATTCTATTTTTGCAACAAGCGGTTGTTTCTGATGCGGAGACTGTTACGGTTTCCTTGGACGAAGGAGCTGATGATGCTGCTCCTCCACGCCGCGCGAGCCGAGACCTCGCCTCCCCGCTCGCCACTGTAAGCTCCGCCCTTCCTCCCCTCCCCTCCCCTACTGTACCGTACCGTACCATCGCCTCTATTTTTTCTTTCTCTTCTCTTCTTGTGATGATGATGATGATGATCCTCTGGTCTGGTCTGCTTGTGATTTTATTGCTACTGGTTACTGAATGGATCATGTGCATCTTTCTTCAGTTTGATTGAAAAATGTCCCCCTTTTTGTGCATGCATACATCTGCCCACTAATTAAGCCACCAGAATCTTTTAGTTAGGGCTTAATAATAATATATGTCAATGGTGTGACTCTGTGTTTACATTGTCTCCTATAGTAGAATTATTATGGATGGTTCTCTACTCTACTAGTGTTGTAGCCTGTAGAGGCGAGTGTATATTTTGTTCTACACATGATGATGCAATTATGGACTGTTGTTTGTTTCCTAGCTATGTACTTCCATCATATAAATGCCTGCCATGTTCTAGATTAGCCAACCATTGGTGTGTGCAAAGGGTGAACACACAACACACTAGTTAGTAAGTGCACAAATCTGTATGTATACTAACCAATTGTTGTGGTAAATATGCACCTACAAGGATTGCTACTGGTAACTGAATGATATGCATCTTCGACCAGGCCACCTACAACAAGCTACTCACTGAGGTGTCCAAGTACAAGCAGACCACGCCCTAGGTGATCTGGTCTTCTTGCTTGCTTTTTACCCGTGAGAATTGAGATCTCAGGATGGTGGGTTATGTGGATGGATGGCCCCTGGTTAAGTCTTTTGCTGTGATGCTCTTTTTTGGGTCAAATTTCCGCTGATTTAGCTAGAAACGGGTCAAACTTGAACTGTAACTACCTCGTCGTTTGCTCTTTATTTTTTCCAAAAATCATTTCTAGGTAAATAAGTATCTATTTAATCAGAGAAACACCAAACAAAATCCAAGATTCAACTACTAGCTAGGAACGGTCAAGCCCACCGTTTTGATCGCATTTTGAAACGGGCATAAAAAATTCAAAAAAAACAAAAAATTGGAAAACCTTCGCATTGTGTCATTATATGTGACCAAGTTTCCAGGAAAAACAATAAACTTGTAATACGGTAACTATTTTAAAAAAGTGTTCTCAGAAATGAGCTATCATGTGTGAAGATTCATGGATTTCAAGCCAAATGATCAATCTTATGGCAACATTCATGGTATAATTTGTTCAAATGATCTCATGTGCACAAGGGTGCATCTTGGAATTCCAAACAATGTTGCCTAAGGGAGTTTTCATTTTCTTTTCACGGAAAATACATTTTCCATTTTCCCGAGTGCCCAAAATGAGTTTTTTTGTGAAGGACCTACCATATATTTGTTGTAAAATATGACCTAATCAATTTTATAAAATACTAGGACATATATAATGCACAATTGACAAAATGCTTGGGTGTCAAAAGTTTTGATCCACCTCTGGTGAAAAAGACAAATTCTCGCTGATTTAGTTGGAAGCGGGTCAAATTTGAACTGTAGCTACCTTGTAGTTTTCTCTTTATTTTTTACAAAAATCATTTCTAGGTACATAAGTATCTATTTAATCATAGAAACACCAAAAAAATTCCAAGATTCAACCACTAGCTAGGAACGGTCAAGCCCGTCGTTTTGACCGCATTTTGAAACGGGCATAAAAAATTCAAAAAAAATCAAAAAATTGGAAAACCTTCGCATTATGTCATTATATGTGACCAAGTTTCCAGGAAAAATAATAAACTTGTAATACGGTAATTATTTTAAAAAAAGTGTTCTCAGAAATGAGTTATCATGTGTGAAGATTCATGGCTTTCAAGCCAAATGATCAATCTTATGGCCACATTCATGGTATAGTTTGTTCAAATGATCTCATGTTGTGAACAAGGGTGCATCTTGGAATTCCAAACAATGTTGCCTAAGGGAGTTTTCATTTTCTTTTCACGGAAAATACATTTTCCATTTTCCGAGTGCCCGAAATGAGTTTTTTTTGTAAAGGACCTACCATACATTTGTTGCAAAATTGGACCTGATCAATTTTATAAAATACTAGGCCATATGTAATTCACAATTGAAAAAATGGTTGGGTGTCAAAAGTTTTGATCCACCTCTGGTGAAAAAGACAAATTCCGCCGATTCAGTTGGAAGCGGGTCAAATTTGAACTGCAGCTGCCTCATAGTTTGCTATTTATTTTTTCCAAAAATCATTTCTAGTTACATAAGTACCTATTTAATCATAAATACATGGTTTGGTGGCGATACGTCGAGGTTTGGACGGTGACCGAGGGCCCCAACTCTAGAGCGCGTAAACTCGCATGCCCGCCGCGTGGTCACCGCGTGACCATGGCATTGCCATGTGTTCTAGGCTGCCTAGGCATGTCTAATGGGTTGGGCACTCCCCAGGTAGGTGCTAGGAAGAAAATCACAACATAAGATTCTCACGAGGAGACCGATCGATGCTCAAACATGAATAAGCAGCCAAGTGTTTGATTAGCGGTACGGGAAATGCACATGGCTAATGGGTGTGAGTTTTGGCTGAGGATGATCAATTACTAAGAAGACCATCTTCACAAATTTTCAGCTCAAAAGGAGGAGCCTAGGTGGTACTTGCTTTGCAAAGTACCACACTGGACATAAATACGAATGTTGAAACCGGGCTCAAAATAATGAATGGATTGAGCTGGCATTTGGTGGAGGATGGTTATTTGGGTAGAGGAAAGCACTGTAGAAAATGGATACCATTTGGACATGCCAAAGTGGTACTTCCTTCACAAAGTGTTTTTGTGAACAGAATAGGAAAATGAATATTTTTTAATTATTTTTGAACTACGCAAGGAAGGTTTTTTACATATTTGACGAACATATGACCCAAAGAATTTATGAGATTTTTTTGGGAATTTTGGGAATGACAGAAATATAGGTTGCTTCACAACCTAGGGCAAAAACTGCCACATGGACATGACACATAGGCAAAATTGATGAGGTGGCGCCTAGTCATAGCAACCCACCACAATTTACAAGGTTATGACCATCTATATTGGTCATGATCAGCTAGAAATAAGGCTGCGGACCTATACTATCTGCTTTATGACCATTTCGTGTAAGGAAATTACGACCTTTCTGACCAAAATGGTCGTTATTGTTTAGGGTTTGGAGCCCCCCGAACAGCTTTTGACCAATTGGTCTAAAATGGTCATAGATCTATGACCAATTCTTCCAGGGTCACTGACAGAAGGTCACTAGTTGACATATTTCTTGTAGTATGAACATTATATCTAGATCTTGTTTGATGCAAGACGGTTATTCATTTAAATATGAGAATAATGGTTGTTCTATTTATATGAGTAATATCTTTTATGGTCATGCACCCTTAAAGAGTGGTCTATTTTTGATGAATCTCGATAGTAGTGATACACATATTCATAATGTTGAAGCCAAAAGATGCAGAGTTGATAATGATAGTGCAACTTATTTGTGGCACTGCCGTTTAGGTCATATTGGTGTAAAGTGCGTGAAGAAACTCCATATTGATGGACTTTTGGAATCACTTGATTATGAATCACTTGGTACTTGCGAACCATGCCTCATGGGCAAGATGACTACAACGCTGTTCTCCGGAACTATGGAGCGAGTAATTGATTTGTTGGAAATCATACATACTGATGTATGTGGTCCAATGAATGTTGACGCTCGCGGCGGGTATCTTTATTTTCTCACCTTCACAGATGATTTGAGCAGATATGGGTATATCTACTTAATGAAACATAAGTCTGAAACATTTGAAAAGTTCAATGAATTTCAGAGTGAAGTTGAAAATCATCGTAACAAGAAAATAAAGTTTCTACGATCTAATCATGGAGGAGAATATTTGAGTTATGAGTTTGGTTTACATTTGAAGCAATGCGGAATAGTTTTGCAACTCACGCCACCCGGAAAACCACAGCGTAATGGTGTGTCCGAACGTCGTAATCGTGCTTTACTAGATATGGTGCAATCTATGATGTCTCTTACTAATTTACCTCTACCATTTTGGGGTTATGCTTTAGAGACGGCCGCATTCACGTTAAATAGGGCACCATCAAAATCCGTTGAGATGACGCCTTATGAACTTTGGTTTGGCAAGAAACCAAAGTTGTTGTTTCTTAAAGTTTGGGGCTGCAATGCTTATGTGAAAAAGCTTCAACCCGATAAGCTTGAACCCAAATCGGAGAAATGTGTCTTCATAGGATACCCAAAGGAAACTGTTGGGTACACCTTCTATCACAGATCCGAAGGCAAGACATTTGTTGCCAAGAATGGATCCTTTCTAGAGAAGGAGTTTCTCTCGAAAGAAGTGAGTGGGAGGAAAGTAGAACTTGATGAGGTAACTGTACCTGCTCCTTTATTGGAAAATAGTTCATCACAGAAACCGGTTCCTGTGATGACTACACCAATAAGTGAGGAAGCTAATGATGTTGATCATGAAGCTTCAGATCAAGTTACTACAGAACCTCGTAGGTCAACCAGAGTAAGATCCACACCAGAGTGGTACGATAATCCTATTCTGGAGGTCATGTTACTTGATCATGGCGAACCTACGAACTATGAGGAAGCGATGATGAGCCCAGATTCCGCAAAATGGCTTGAGGCCATGAAATCTGAGATGGGATCCATGTAAGAGAACAAAGTGTGGACTTTGGTTGACTTGCCCGATGATCGGCAAGCCATCGAGAATAAATGGATCTTCAAGAAGAAGAAGACTGACGTTGATGGTAATGTTACTGTCTACAAAGCTCGACTTGTTGCGAAAGGTTTTCAACAAGTTCAAGGTGTTGACTACGATGAGACTTTCTCACCCGTAGCGATGCTTAAGTCTGTCCGAATCATTTTAGCAATTGCCGCATTTTATGATTATGAAATTTGGCAAATGGATGTCAAAACTGCATTCCTGAATGGATTTCTGAAAGAAGTGTTGTATATGATGCAACCAGAAGGTTTTGTCGATCCAAAGGGTGCTAACAAAGTGTGCAAGCTCCAGCGATCCATTTATGGACTGGTGCAAGCCTCTCGGAGTTGGAATAAACGCTTTGATAGTGTGATCAAAGCATATGGTTTTATACATACTTTTGGAGAAGGCTATATTTACAAGAAAGTGAGTGGGAGCTCTGTAGCATTTCTATTATTATATGTGGACGACATATTATTGATTGGAAATGATATAGAATTTCTGGATAGCATAAAAGGATACTTGAATAAAAGTTTTTCAATGAAAGACCTCGGTGAAGCTGCTTACATATTGGGCATCAAGATCTATAGAGATAGATCAAGACGCTTAATTGGACTTTCACAAAGTATATACCTTGAAAAAGTTTTCAAAAAGTTCAAAATGGATCAAGCAAAGAAAGGCTTCTTGCCTGTAATACAAGGTGTGAAATTGAGTCAGACTCAATGCCCGACCACTGCAGAAGATAGAGAGAAAATGAAAGAAGTTCCCTATGCTTCAGCCATAGGCTCTATCATGTATGCTATGCTGTGTACCAGACCTGATGTGTGCCTTGCTATTAGTTTAGCAGGGAGGTACCAAAGTAATCCAGGAGTGGATCACTGGACAGCGGTCAAGAACATCCTGAAATACCTGAAAAGGACTAAGGATATGTTTCTCATTTATGGAGGTGACAAAGAGCTAGTCGTAAATGGTTACATCGATGCAAGCTTTGACACTAATCCAGACGATTCTAAATCGCAAACCGGATACGTGTTTATATTGAACGGTGGAGCTGTCAGTTGATGCAGTTCTAAACAAAACGTCATGGCGGGATCTACATGTGAAGCAGAGTACATAACTGCTTCGAAAGCAGCAAATGAAGGAGTCTGGATGAAGGAGTTCATATCCAATCTAGGTGTCATACCTAGTGCATCGGGTCCAATGAAAATCTTTTGTGATAATACTGGTGCAATTGCCTTGGCAAAGGAATCCAGATTTCACAAAAGAACCAAGCAGATCAAGAGACGCTTCAATTCCATCCGGGACCAAGTCCAGGTGGAAGACATAGAGATTTGCAAGATACATACGGATCTAAATGTTGCAGACCCATTGACTAAGCCTCTTCCACGAGCAAAACATGATCAACACCAAGGCTTCATGGGTGTTAGAATCATTACTGTGTAATCTAGATTATTGACTCTAATGCAAGTGGGAGACTGAAGGAAATATGCCCTAGAGGCAATAATAAAGTTATTATTTATTTCCTCATATCATGATAAATGTTTATTATTCATGCTAGAATTGTATTACCCGGAAACATAATACATGTGTGAATACATAGACAAACATAGTGTCACTAGTATGCCTCTACTTGACTAGCTCATTGATCAAAGATGGTTGAGTATCCTAACCATGGATATGAGTTATCATTTGATCAGTGGGATCACATCATTAGAAGAATGATGTGGTTGACTTGACCCATTTCGTTAGCTTAGCACTTGATTGTTTAGTATGTTGCTATTGCTTTCTTCATGACTTATACATGTTCCTATGACTATGAGATTATACAACTCCCATTTACCGGAGGAACACTTTGTGTGCTACCAAACGTCACAACGTAACTAGGTGATTATAAAGGTGCTCTACAGGTGTCTCCGAAGGTACTTGTTGGGTTGGCGTATTTTGAGATTGGGATTTGTCACTCCGATTGTCGGAGAGGTATATCTGGGCCCACTCAGTAATGCACATCACTATAAGCCTTGCAAGCATTGCAACTAATAAGTTAGTTGTGGGATTATGTATTACGGAACGAGTAAAGAGACTTGCCGGTAACGAGATTGAACTAGGTATTGAGATACCGACGATCGAATCTCGGGTAAGTAACATACCGATGACAAAGGGAACAACGTATGTTGTTATGCGGTTTGACCGATAAAGATCTTCGTAGAATATGTAGGAGCCAATATGGGCATCCAGGTTCAAATATTGGTTATTGACCAGAGAGATGTCTCGGTCATGTCTACATAGTTCTCGAACCCGTAGGGTCCGCACGCTTAACCTTCGTTGAAGATATAGTATTATATGAGTTATATATGTTGGTGACTGAACGTTGTTCGGATTCCCGGATGAGATCACGGACATGACGAGGAACTCCGGAATGGTCTGGAGATGAAGTTTAATATATGGGATAATGTTGTTTGGTCTCCGGAAGGATTCCGGAATTCACCGGAAGGGCTTCCGGATGTTTCTCGAAATGTTTGGGTACGAGAACACGCTATTTGGCCCAAAGGGAAAAGTCCACAAGGTTTTTGGAAACGCAAAAGGAAGTTTTGCGGAGTCCAGGGGCCAGATGCGAGGGTCCCTGGCGTCTGGGTCCAGACGCCAGGAACCTTGGCGTCTGGCCCTGGAGTCCGAGAAGGACTCTTGCCTTTCGGGTGAAACCGACTTTGTGGAGGCTTTTACTCCAAGTTTCGACTCCAAGGCTCAACATATAAATAGAGGGGCAGGGCTAGCACCAGAGACACGTCAAGAAACACCAAGCCATGTGCCGGCAACCCCGTCCCCTCTAGTTTATCCTCCGTCATAGTTTCCGTAGTGCTTAGGCGAAGCCCTACGGAGATTGTTCTTCACCAACACTGTCACCACGCCGTCGTGCTGCCGGAACTCATCTACTACTTCGCCCGTCTTGCTGGATCGAGAAGGCGAGGACGTCATCGAGCTGAACGTGTGCAGAACTCGGAGGTGCCGTGTGTTCGGTACTTGGATCGGTCGGATCGTGAAGACGTACGACTACATCAACCGCGTTGTCATAACGCTTCCGCTTAGCGATCTTCAAGGGTATGAAGATACACTCCCCCTCTCATTGCTATGCATCACCATGATCTTACGTTTGCGTAGGAAAATTTTGAAATTACTACGTTCCCCAACACTTATTCCATAGTCCATCGAATCTTTACCCAAAACTTGAAAACTTCACAACACAAAACTCAACAGAATTTCGGGTAGGCTTAGATTGAGTTATGATATAATCAATGTTCTCAACAGTGAGGAGAAACATAATCTTCCTCTTCCAGTCAGTAAAATTTGAACCATCCAATTTACAAGATCTAAGTAACCCAGCAAACACACTGTTGGAAGCCATCAGAGGTGATGATTACCATGGTAAAAATTCCAATCAGCACTTGTACTTCCACGCTGACTAGTAACAGCAAAAATTCCAAACAGCACTTGTACTACTACGTTGATTAGTAGCAGCAAACTCACGTGTGATTTGTAGGTTCCGAGCAGCCGGCAGCAGCTCGTGCAGCTTGGCTAGTTGTCAAAGCAGAGGATTTGGAGCAGCAACAAACTCTGCAGGTCTGATTTCCCGGCTGGTTGTAGATGAGCAGCCGGTCACGGCGTGGAGGATGAGGTGGGCGCCGCGACGGGTACGGCGAGGCGGCGGTGGAGACGGCGAGAAGTCCGCCGCGGCAGGGACGGCGATGCGGCGGTGGAGACGGCGAGGCTTCCGCCGTGGCAGGGACGGCGAAGCGGCGTTGGAGACGGCGAGGCGGACTCGCAGCGGAGACGGCGAGACGGCGAGATCGGGTGAGTGAGGGTTTTCCCGATCGAGCGAGTTGTGTTCATCAGATCTAGGCGACTCTGTTCCAGACTTTGGGAGGAGTACGCAGCAGAAGTTGTTTCCTCCCAGGTCAGGCTGCAAGTGGGACGCTCCGCGGGACACCCGCATCATGCCGCATCAGCCCGCGAATTTAAGTGGGCTTACGCGGGATCCCCACATAACCTACAGTTTAGTCCGCGGTTGCGGCTCGCATACATAATTCAGATTGCAGTAGTATACATCGTTGCGCCTCTTGATAATACTGTACTACTGCATGCCTATCCCTGGCTAGACAGGTGCATTGTCGAGCATAGAAAGCAGCGCCCGCAACGCTTCCAGCACGTCTGCAGCGACGTCCCTGGAACCATCGAACTCCGGCGAGGAGCTGCCGGAGTGTTGCCTCCATCTGTCGATGACACGCTCCTCCTTGCTGACAGCGTCGATGAGCATGCCCATGTTTAGCCAAGTAGCTAGAATCAAATGGACCCAACGTGCATCCCAAACTAGCCATCGTGCCAACGCCTCCATTCATGGCATCAGCACTTAATCACGCAGCCAAGCACAGGACAAAGCCATTGTGTTCGCGGACGTGCGCACATCGGTGCGCTGGCGTGCGGCCACCGGTGCACATACAGTTGCCCTGCATGTGTCGCCATGCTCATGCCATCCGCCGATCATTTGGCACTACTGCGGGCACATGGGCTGGCCTCCCTGTTGCACCGAAAACTGCAATACAAGTTCACGGACACTGGCATCGTCAGTCGGCGCAGCGGGTAGGGATCCAAGGGCGTCGCCGACGAAACTCTTCTCCATCGGCAGAGGGAGCGAGGAGGAGATGATGACGACAAGGAGGGAACTCAGGAGGAAATGTGAAAGCGGCAGCAGAGTACATGTGGGCCGGAGCTAGCAGCGTCACTTCGGCTGCTGCCTGCTGGTCGCCTCGCCTGATCCATGGTCGCTGAATCGCGCGGCGGCGTGCGTGGGACGCGGACAACTAGTTTTCTGGCAGATAACGATATGCGGGTAGGACGTGGTTTCCGTGGGATAACCCACATATTTCACATAAGTTTGACGTAATTCCGTGGGTGACCGTGAGCATCATTTTTGTGGGCTTGTAAGTGGGCACCGCGGGAGGCCCGTGTCCACTTGCAGCCTGATACGAGAGGGCTGACTGTGTATGACAATGAGCCGAATAAACACATTTTAATCATGCGAGATGTTGGCATGCATCTCACACATTATATAAAGAGAAACATTTCCCTTCGAATGACCGGCCGAGCGTCGACTGATCGCCCCTCGCTCGTTCGCTTTCTACATCAGAAGCGGACTGGGCCACGTGAGTTCGATGGGCCTTCAAGAGAGACGTACCTTTTCTTATCTTTTTCGTGTAACTTTTCTTCTTCTTCTTTTCTCTGCTTTCTTCTTCCTCTTGCCTTGTTGCTTCTCTCCTCTCTTGTTACGCACAGTGAGCTCGTCAGTGCCGACGGCACGACCTCCTGCTGATTCTGTGAGCACCCCCTCCCCCAAGGCTGCAAGCATCTCCTTCCCAACGTACCTCATACTGCTCCTTCGCCGAAGCTACAACCGGAGAGATCTTTTGCTGGAATTAGTGTTGCTTTTTTTTTAATCATGCGAGATGTTCGCATGCTTCTCACACATTTTATAAACTAGTAAAAGGAATGTGCCATGCACGCATATAAAATCCAAAGAATGTAAATTCGTACAGAAGTATGATTACTATTTTTTTGCTCTCCTTCGCTTCGTGTGTACTCTTTCTTGGTCACATCAGCTGCTAAGCTGGTTGCTTCCAGTTACAGAACCACCAGTCGAGAGTGTATCGCCTTTCGCCTTCTTCTTTGGTGAAAGAGGGTTGTCACTCTGTCTGCTGGACTTTTGAAATTTTTCCTTGGGCTGAAAAGTAACAACAAAAACTTTACTAGTTAGTAATGAAATAACAATCAGTTGTAGTTCAAATAGCAGTTTACCTCATAGTAGTTGTTGCAACACTTTGCTGCATCATTTACAGGAGCTACATCAGTTGTTTGTGGTATATGAACTGAACACAGTGCACCAGCGCGACCTGCCTGCCGAGTCTTGGCTATATGAATTGAATATATATATTGACCTGCCGAGCCTTTGCCGTCTCACCATTGAGTAATAGTGCAAAGCCAAGATGCATTGGCAGCGACCTCCCGGAGGAGACAGTTAGACTCCTAATCGAAATAACCAACCACGATCATAATCGATTATTTTCCTAGTCAAATTCCTTCTTATCCATAAGCACATATATGTGAGATATATGCCACGTTTAAATAGTATATGGTTCCTATTTAAACGTGTAGACTTATCAATCTACAGAGTTCAACCTGTAAATAGCCTAGCAAATTCCAAACCTATACTGTGCCCAGGCAATTAATTCCAGTGTACAAATACACACTGTATTCCAGTATAGTTTGTACCCAGCTCCTTGAATAAATTTCCTCAAGTTCAATTGCAAATATTTGTACCAATCATTCATACACCAATTCCGTATGATTTCATTCATCAACCAAATAAATGTAGTATATAATGTTTTGGAAGACACCAAAAATTCCTACATGACATGCTATTAGTTTGTGCCCTCAGGTTACTGCTTCGTGAAAGAGCGAAATCCAGTGATAGCGCGCTACCACGGACGAGGCCCAGTACAGCTGACCTAGTAAGAAACATGAAACAAACTTTTGCCCCGCTTTATTATATACATATTTTTAATAGTATGACACAAACTGTACATCATATCGTTGCTCTATTTTTTCTTGGACATGAATCTAGTGTGAGTTTCATATTAGTAAGTAGGTGTGGCTAGATCTCAATCGTTTGAGACAAAACAAGTCTTAGTCAAGTAACACAAATATAAAAAGAAGATAGACAAAATAAAAAAGAAAATTTGCATGGATTTTCATGTAAGATATCACGAACATAATTGACTCTCAGTCGACTAAGATTTAGCAATCCTAGCAATTACACAGTTCATTGTCACAACGACTTCAACTACCGAAAAGCCGGGGAGGCGTTGGGGCTGGACCTGCTAGACAACCCAGACCTGGTGTCCATGGACCCTGTCGTGGCGTTCAAGAAGGCCATCTGGTGGTAGATGACGCCTCAGCCACCCAAACCGTCGTGTCACGCCGTGATGACCGATGGCTGGACACCTTCTGCCCAAGATGTTGACGCCGGGATGCTCCCCGGCTACGACATGACCACCAACATCTTCAAAGGCTCGTCGGAGTGTGGCAAGGGCTACCTGACCCTGCCGGCCAAGGACCGGGCCCGCTACTACAAGATGTACTGCAACATGCTCAAAGTTGGGTATGGTGAGAACTACGGGTGCGGGCACCAAAACTTAACACAACCGTTGTTGACTCACGGAGGTTAGTGTTCACTTTCGTGTTAGTCGAGTCACTAATCAGCAAGATGCATGCTAATCCAGTGTCATTTTGCTTGGAATTCTTTCACAGAATCTCCGCCTCCTCCTTCCAGAACCGGTCTTCTGATCGGCATCTCCATAGGTTCTATATTGTTTTTGGTCATTTCCGTCACTTTGATCTGTCTCCTCCTACGGCGGAACCGGGCGAAAAACCATCACTGAGCAACGGAGCAAGGGTTGGCAGAGGTCGGCTTCTTTGATGTCAATCAGAGCATGGAATATGACTTCGATAAAGGGACCACGCCCAAGCGGTTTTGCTACAGCGGCTTGGCCATGCCCACAGACAACTTTTCCGACGATAAGAAGTTCGGACAAGGGGGCTTCGGCTTGGTGTACAAAGGATTCCTCAAGGAACTGAACCTTCACGTGGCCATCAAAAGAGTCTCCAAGGGTTCAAAGCAGGGGAGGAAGGAGTATGCCTCTGAGGTAAGGGTCATAAGCCGGCTTCGCCACAAGAATCTCGTGCAGCTTATCGGCTGGTGCCATGGAGGCCGCGAGCTGCTCCTCGTCTACGAGTTGATGCCCAACGGTAGCCTTGATAGACATCTCTATGCTGCCAATAACGCCATGCTTCCATGGTCGGTTAGGTACGCCCACCAGAGAAGAAGCACCATGCATATAAACATTGCATGCAAATTACTACTCCCTCCGTTTTTATTTACTCTACATATTAGAGTTGACTGAAATCAAACTTCGTAAAGTTTGGCCAACTTTATAGTAAACAATATACTCCCTCCATTTCCTTATACAAGGCCACAATAAAAAAATACAATTTGCATCTATACAAGGCCACTAACAGTAACCGAGACAAAAATTAATGATGTTTTCTCGTATGAGCAACTTCCTTCTCATTTGCATGCATGCAGTCATAGTTACACTGTGGTACTTCCTTCTTATTTCTTCCTTGCATGTATGCGAGCGTGTTAATGATTCTAGTTATCAAAAAGAAAAGTTGACTTGCAAAGCAGTCATTAATTTTTTACCTTGGTACTTGTAATCTGAGTTTGCGGCCTTGTATAAGGAATGGATGGAGTAATTATTTACCGTAATAAATCTATATGATATGGAACTACATTCAGTAATGAATCTAATGGTATTAATTAATTGTCGTATATGTTAATATTTTTGTCTATAAATTTTGTCAAAGTTTACAAAACTTGACTTTGACCAAAGCTAATACGTGGAGTAAATAATAAAGAAGGCAATATCACATTGCTTCATTAGCCCTGAGCAGATGATGGTTTTATGTTGTATATGTTTCTATCTTCAGGCATGAGATTGTGCTCGGGTTAGGATCCACGCTTCTCTACCTACATCAGGAGTGGGAGCAGTGCGTCCTGCATAGGGACATCAAGCCAATCAACGTCAGGCTAGATGCGTCCTTCAACACCAAGCTCGACGACTTTGGTCTTGCCAGGTTGGTCGAACACGGCCGAGGTTCGCTCACCATGGCGCACGTCGGGACAATGGGATACATGGATCCAGAATGCATGATCACTGGCAGGACCAACACCGTGTCAGATGTTTACAGCTTCGGCGTTGTCCTCCTTGAGATCGCCTGCAGCAGACGGCCCGTGGTGGTGGTTCAGCAAGAAGAAGAAGAAGATGATGATGATGCGGTCCACCTGGCTCAGTGGGTCTGGAGCTCGTATGGAAGAGGGAAGATTCTGGACGCCGCCGACACACGGCTGGGAGGACAATTCGATGCCCGGGAGATGGAGTGCGTGTTGATTGTCGGGCTTTGGTGTGCTCAGCTCGATCTGAAGCTGAGACCGTCTATCAGGCATGCTCTTAATGTGTTGCGATTTGAGGCGCCCCTGCCTCCCCTCCCCTCAAGGATGCGGGCTGCAAGCTACATGCCACCAGTCAGTGGTATAGACAGCTGTAGATCTGAGTAAAATGCATCGGTGACCATTGAACTTGTTGTGTACGATCACTTTGATCACTTTACTTAAGAATACGATTAATACGCTCACTATATATGCGTTGCGGTGATTATACGGTCACCGTTGGCTTGTATGGCTTCATATTCCATCTAGTTGACCGGTGAAACAGCCCAGCTCACCTTTTCTATGTCTATGGGGGTGAAAGAAAATGTAGATGGAAAAAAATAAAATTATCTTCGTATTCCATCTAGTTAACCGGTGGGAATCGAACCGTGAACTTCACGCTAATAGTCTAGCGGGCTAACGAGTTATGCCTGTCTGAGGTTTTGTCTAAACTAGCTTTACCCGCGCGGTGACACGCCGCGCCCCGTTGATAAATGATGTTAATAAGTGGTTTCTTTCTTGTGTGCAATAAATAGAACTTTGGTCCATTCAATCAAAGTAATAGAACTGTGTCGATAAGGTTGTATTGTCAAAAAGTACATTCATTGTCTCCATGTGGTGCATCTTAGGCAAACAGGAAGTACACGTTGACACTTTTATAATAGGACATTTATTTCTAACCTACATCATTCCACTTTTATTTCTGGTCTAATATGCAAGAAAATTCAACAACACTAAATTGCACATGCCATCCTGACTTCTTTCAACTTTTGAACTAAATGTGGGAAAAGGAATAAGAAAGTATTTCAATAGCAAACGCAAATTCTTCTGTGTGTGTTTTGGCGCGGTATATTGTCACCGTAGACGATGTTGGTGGCGCTACATGGATCAAAGCATGCATTATTCCTTGGATTCAACATATTTTATCTCAAACTATATGCTCAAGTCTGCACACACATATTTTGCCCCGCTGCATCATAAATAAAATTGTACTGTATATGATTTCAGAAAAAATAATGTTTACAAATATTATTTCAATAAAGCAAGCAACCACAAAATCAAGAACATACTAAAAATGTTGCAATTCTATTATATGAGAGTTCAATACTTAGTAAACCAGATCCATGAATGTTTACAACAATATCTGATTTTGGGGGGAAAGTTGTGTTTAGAAGCCACAGGTCATATAAAGTTATTTAAAGAATATTGTCCTCAATAAGAGGATTGGAAGCAAAAGAAAAGTAGTACATATTAGAAATCCAGGTGTGGCACTGAGAGGAGTGTCACATCTAAGATAATTCCTTGCGCTCCGAGAAACTGAAAGTAAAAATTGCCACCCAATTGGGAAATTGTTCATTAACTGAAGCAAAATGTCCACATTTTCCTCCTTTTTCTTAGTTCCTTCTTTCAGCAGTAAGAGAAGAACATCAATTAAACTTCTTACAACCCATACATATTTCTGCGTTAAGAAAGATAAATGCTCTACTTTATTTTTCAAAATTGGCAAGTTCTATCAAATATAAGATATGTATTAAAAAAATCACCACTAAAATAATGGGTAGAGTTTTACATACAAATTGGATAGATCATAAAACCGAAGGTAAATAACATGCCACACGAAGAAATAGGCATGGAGACTACCCAAACAGCTAACACTTGTGCTTCCAGCCATCCATGTCATGCTAGCTTAAACCACCTTACTTGACTTTTTCCCCATATTTTTCATCTATCAACCCAATCTTGTTCTTTGTGCAGAACACACACTGCTATGAGGTCTAGTGGTAGGATTGACTGGCCTGGAGCGCTCCCGGGATGTGCATGTTCTTTCTGCAAACTAAACAACCATATGAAGCAGAAATGAAGAACTGCCAATTAAAAATCACATTTTCAGTGCTAGATCACCAAGGATAGTAGAAACAATCAATGCACCATAAAATGGTGCAGTTTTGTACAGAAGTTTGGCAATCTATTTTGTTGTTATTTACAACAACTACTTGTATGTAATCGTCACAGAGAATACACTATAGAAACTGTTAAAATATAGGAGGTCAGACCATGGCTGACAGCACAAAAGCATGAGTGTCTTGTTCAATACATATGACTATGCTACATATAACTATTTTCAAGTACTGGGGCAATATATATTCCTTGGGAGAACCTGAAATTGTAGAACTTGATGCATACACCTGAATATATAATGCTGCCCATTTTGCATAATTCTCTGCCATCAGTCATTCTTCTTCATATATGATTATGCAATTCTCTTTGCTTTTAGTAGGCGACCGAATATCATGGTCCAAGCAAAGGCCAGGTATGGTCAACAAATGAGGCCGCCATTGCTCATTGTTATAATCTCCGTCTTCTCCTTATATGCAAAATGCTCACTCATTGTATCAGTAAAAACAACAACTTAATTGGCAGAAAGATTGCCTATATATTACAATAGCTACTCATCTTAATTTGAAAATCAAATATCTCTGAAGCACAATTTACTTCCGAGAAATGCCTGAGAAACTATATCTTTCTTGAGATGAATATGTTTAAGCCTATTTTATGGAATGCAGAAGCAAAGTTTATCCAGGAAAGTCACACAATATATTTCAACTGGTAGCAGTTGTCTCTTTATGTGTGAATTCCCTGAGGTTTTTGCAAATATCTTCAGTTTTTACAGTCAAAAAACTTAAGAAGAAGGCCATGTATACTGAACAGGATCTTACTTCTGGTGGTGCAGCACACAACATGGAAAAGCAGTGGTGGTTCCTTTCCGAGTTAGATATTTGACAAACACGCGGCCTTTCCAGAAGATAAGTCCTCATGGAAATCTTCCATTGCAGAATCAAGAAAGGTAAGATGTAGAGCAGAAGTCCTTTCACTACAAAAAAAATACACTTTCGTGATGATACGTGTTTGTCACAGTAGGTCGGGTTTTTGTCATGCATGTACATCCATGACAATTTTATGACAGAATCAAGATAATCATACATGTGCTGTCGTAGAAGTGTTCCATGACATTACCAAAATTATCCTCACAGAAGTGTCCACTTCCATGACGATAAATCGCGCGTCACAGAAGTGCTTTCGTCAAGGGTGACCGACACGTGGCATCCACCATAACAGAACGCCGTTAAGCTATCGGGTCGGGTTTTGGATCCGATAACCCGTTAACAGCCCCGACCAATGGGGATTTTCCACGTGTAAAATCATCATTGGCTGGAGGAAACACGTGTCGGCTCACCGTTGGGACAGATGTTATCCGCTCATTGGACCAAAGGCGCCTATGATACGGCGACACGTGGCACGACCCAACAGAGGCCCATTCCTATGAAAAGGCCGGCCCGTTTGACTTGGTCAAAAGGAGGCGGGCCAGCCCACGGAAAGCCTGTTAACGGCATGTTCGCATATAGCCCATTTACAGCCTGCTAACCCAGGGCCCATTACGCCCTATCTGAATTAGGCCCAGTAGCGTCATCTGAGCCGTCCAATATGATTCCAGCCCGTTTATCTTCCGGCCCATGTGTGGCCCATGACTTCTTTCAGCCCATATGAGGCCCTTTGTATCTCTTGGCCCATTAACGGCCCATGGTGAAACTGGCCCGTAATGAACAGTGTATCACTTTATACCCATTAACGGCCCGTTATTCTATTAGGCCGTTTCCATCCCAAGTTATCTTTCGGCCTTCTCAGGGCCCATTGATTCTTGGGCTCATTTGCAGCATTCGGTTACATACGGCCCGTTACTGTCATTTTTTGCTTGTGGGCCAAATTTAGCCCGTCGTTACAGTCGGCCTGTTTGCGGACCGTTAATACGTTGGGCCGTTTTCATGTCAAAAAATACCCGTTGGGCTGCTTTCATAGAGTTATCAAATACGGTCTATTAACGGCCCATTATGGTCCATGAATTGTACGGCCCATGATTGGCGAAATGATGATACACCTCGTAGAAGGCCCATGGATCTACGACCCATATGAGGCCCATGGATCTACAGCCCGTAGAAGGCCCATGGGTCGTATGGCCCGTAGAAGGCCCATGGACCCTACGGCCCGTAGAAGGCCCATGGACCCTAAGGCCCGTATAGAAGGCCAATGGATCCTACGGCCCGTATAGAAGGCCAATGGATCCTACGGCCAGAAGAAGGCCCATGGATCATACGGCTTGCAGGAGGCCCATGGTTACAACAGTCCGTGTGTTGCCATGATTATTTTGGCCTAGTTACCAAAAATAGGCTAGTGTGGCCACTAGAAAAACACAGAAAAAGAACTGCAGTGACTACAAGCAAACAACTAAACAAGACAATAAGGAAATAAATAAGCAAGCAATTAATGCTAGCCTATTACCGCTATTACACATATTACATCCATTGAGCATCAAAGTTCACCACCAGTGCAAATATAGGGAACAAAGCAGCATATTACATACACTGGCCATTAAAATTGGCCACCAGTGCAAATAAACGCGACAGCAAAACAAGAGGATAACTGAAACAACTTCAGAAGAGCTCAAGAAACGTTATCCTAGGTATCCACCATGCTGGCAATAAGCTTAGCAAGCTGATTAGCTTTGTCCTGTTTGGTGCTAAAATCCTCCAACGCTTGCTGTTGCACCAGAAAGTATGCATCTGAATCAAGATAGTCTTCCTTAGCTGTTTTATCAGCTTTGTTGGAGACCAACAA